>NW_022196894.1:33504821-33510787 GCF_008632895.1 Mastomys coucha | reverse complement strand
AAAGAAAAAGAAAAAGAAAAAAAAAGACAAGGAAAAACACAGGTTGGACAGGAACAGTGTGTGACCATCAAAGAGCATACACATGATACCCAGGAGAAGGGTCCAGAGCGGGGATAGACATGGGTGGGGCAGGAGGGGAAGCCGGATGGGAGCAGAGGTATGGGGCAGGGCGTAGCCGCACTAAAAAGGAAACATTTCTTTCCACAGACAGTCATGGGTGACAGACCAGCGCTCTGCCTTCTAGGGTCAATGCAGACAATGAACAAGCTCCCTGGGGCCACCCCTTCTTGCCCCATCCACACTTCAGGCAGAACAGAAACCAGAGCAGGGATCTGCGAAAACACGCTACCAAATCAACTCAAGTCTGAGGTAGAGTATACTCAAGGGAAAAAGGCATAGTAGTCTACAAACCCTGATGTCAGCCACGTCCGAGAACAAGTATTCCTACACTTCCGGCAGTGCTTCAGAAACCTCTACCTGGAGTCCAGAATTCTCTACCTCAGGCCATAAACCACCCAAGGAAACCACACAGGGCCTGAGCAGAGACTGAAGGCAGAGGCAGTCTGGTCAACGCCTCTGCATGGAGCATCTTCCATGATGACCTGCATTGCTGACAGAACACAGATTTCCATGTAGGCCAAAGGGAAAGGAAGTTCCACTTGCAGTCTATGCTTCTAGCACAACCCGAACTTTGCGGGCAATGTTTAACCGTGGAAGTGTTGAGCAGAAAAATACATAACACACTACTCACCTGTACGAGCCAAATGTCAACCTCTGTGGAGCAGGCCTTTGGCTGCAGTGGGTAAACCCGTCAGGTCTCACATGAGAACTTACAGGAGAGACAGGCAGCAAAATTCTAACTTAGCATGGCTCTCAGAACTAAATTCTTACCAAAACCAAAAGAAATGTGCGACTCACCTGGAAAACATCCGTCTTGTCCTCAAATAGAGTGACAAAATATTTATAGTCAGCATAAGCCCAGAATTTGGAATGATCATAATCTTTAAACGGTCCAGAGTTACGAGACTGGTCACAGTTCCAGGTCAAAAACTCCTCAAGTGTAGCATCCACGTAACTACATTCGGTTTCAAACTGAGGCACTGCAATGTAAGAGAACACACCTTGAGATATTTAGATAGTACACTCTCTAAATACTTATTTTAAAAGGTAAATTTGACTAAGACATCATTTATCAATATTTAAAAATTAATTTTGTACTTGTTCACACAACAATTTACATCATTCACAATAAAATAAAAAGAATAGATGTGTACTACCATCCCATGTCCTAGTGACAACCCTCAAGTCTTAGCATGGCATGAAAGCTGAGGCAGAAGGATCTTGGATTTGAGGCTACACAGTGAAAACGGGTGTAGGGAGACAGGAGAAAGAGAAGAGAAGGAAGAACCAGAAGAAAGGAGAGAGGGACATGGAGGGAGGAAGGGTAAAGGACAACTTCATTATAGCATGATCCAGTTCTCTACTCCGCGGGGGAATGTGTCCACTCCTAATAATGCTCTGACATTATCTGCTTCTCTGAGCCTTACTGGCTCATTGAGTGTATGTTCTCCACATGACTGACAGCTCACCTGTACTTTCGACTTGACTGAATTTAGAATCACCTAGAGGACACACCTGGCCATGCTGTGGAAACGTAATCAGAGATGTTTAATCTAGGTGGAAGACTCACTCTTAACATGAATGGCAGGACAGACAAGAGTGGTAGAAAGAAAGGGAGGAAGGGAGGGAGGGATTCTAGCTAGGTCAGAGCAATGAGAAAAGTAACTTAACAGAGTGACACCTGTGGGCGCTACTACCCGGACTCTTGGTGGAGCATGTTTATTATATCTTTGTGTGAGACAGGGTTGCTGTATTGCCAAGGACCAGTCTTGGCTTGGAGAGGGGTTCTGAGAGAAGGGGTGTTTGAAAGCGGTGGAACAAATGACTTGAAGTCAAACAGTGGGTTACAAGCTGACAGCCTATGTTCTGCCTGAGACAGCTTTCCAGATTGCTCTTTCTATGTTCAGCTTTCTCTGGAGATCTCCAGACAGCTCTGCTCAAGACAGTTTTTGTTTTTTGTTTTTTTTTTTTTTAAATTCTAAAAACTCTCTAGATCCCTTGTAAACCAAAAGCCCAGTCTTTTTAATATATCAATTCAGTCATTACCCCAGGTTCCCTTTTGATTATCCCATGAATCAGCATTCCATTACCCCACTCCCTTGATTCGTAGAAAGAGACAGCAAACACAAGCATAGACAATAAGATAGCTGGGTGGGACCCCATCCCGAAATTACAATTCTTACCAGGTCCACCTGGGCCTGGACCTAAACTCCCTTTGCCCCAGGCTGACCATAAACTTAGGAATCTGCCCATTTTGGTATTTTCTGACAAAATGGCTCATAGTGCAGCTGTCTCTGTTCCTTTAGATCTGTGAAGATCCTTATACAATTCATATTGCATCCTTATATTTTGCATAGTTGAGAAATTATATATTTTAGAACTCATGTTTTCAATGTTCTTTCCCATAGCCTTATGGGCTGTCCTGAAGGCCTCAGTGTCACCATTTTGCTGAGACATAGCCACACCCTCACCTCCCAGACTCATGCTGTCTCTGATTATCATGGAGCCTATTATCCTTGGCAGAGAGGACATTCCTTGAAGGAGGAACATGAAAATATGTACACTATTATACAAACAAGCCTTATACCCACAGTAACCATCAACACTTGTGGAGGCCCACACCCTGTTGGCTGTGTTCCAGGGGTGGGAACCACATCTTTCCATCCCTACCATGGCCATGCTGGACTGAGCACTGTGTGTTGCCCTGAGACTCCCTATGCAGACCAGATGGGCCTCAAACTTATAACAGTGCACCAGCCTCAGCCTTCAGACTAAAGGTCTGCACCACCACAATACTCGGTGTGCTCCTGTTTCTTAGGCTGTACATACTAAAGCACCATGTGCTAAACACAGAAAGTATCACGAGAGAGAGTGCACCTCTGGGGTCCTCACTGTCCTAAATAAAGGTACGCAGAAGGGGTGGGGGAAGCAAGAGTACAGATCTCTATCTCTGGGGTCCTTGCTGTTTCAAATAAGGAAAGCATCACTGGAGAGAGGCTGCATTATTGGAGCCTTCAGGAATTTTTAAGTGTAAAGTGATCCTATGCTCAAAGAGCTTGAGAGTAAAAAGGAAACTTAAATTAAAAAAACTTAAGGCACTAAGTGACTTTTGAAAAATTTCCTCTTTGCACTGCATGTTTACAAACAGAGCTCCTTAGAAACACTAGTTGGACAATGTTAATTTAGTTCTGTTCATTTATTCATTAACTCAGTTCGCTCAGGATCATTTACTAAGCACATAATTTGTGATTAGCTTAGTGCTTAGGCTTGTAGGGACACACACAAAAAAAGATGATGGTCTTGAGCTAGCAAAATAATTCAGCAAGGCCAAAGATGCTTGCAAAACCTCAAGAGGTTGAGGTGTGAGGACAGTGCAAGACCCTATGCTATGGCTGGAATATGAAATGTCCCCCACCAGTAGAAGTGTTTGACTCCTTGGTCCTCAGCTGGAGAACTAACTGTTCATGAAAGCAGCAGAAAGCAAAGCAGGGCACTGTTTTAGGAGGTTGCTGTGGTGATTTGAATGAAAATGGTCCCCTAGGCCCATAGGGAGTGGCACTACTAGGAGGTGTGGCCTTGTTGGAAGAACTGTGCCATTTGGGGATGAGCTTCAGGGTTCAGATGGTCAAGCCAGGCCCAGTGTCATTCTCTTCCTGCTGCCTGAGGATCTGGATGTAGAACTCTTACTTCCTTTTTAAGGACCATGTCTGCCTGCATGCCACCACGATTTACACCATGACAATAATGGACTGAACCTCTGAAACTGTAAGCCAGCCCTAATTAAATGTTGTCTGTCATAAGCGCTGCCGTGGTCGTGGTTTCTCTCTACAGCAATAGAAACCCTGACTAAGACAGCTGTGAGGCCTTGCTGGACATGAGGTCTAGTGGGCAGACAGGGCTAAGAGAACAAGGCTAGGAGATTACATAGCCTGACCCAATTCAAGTCTGCGTTGGCTGCTTATGTTATTTATGATCCACTCATAAATAACAAGCATGTGACATTTACCACCACAGACCAAACCAATCTAGCTGTCATTCTCCCCCTACAATAATGCACTCTACCTCCCTCACCCCCGTTTTTTTTTTTTTTTTTTGAGACAGGGTCTCTCTGCCTAGCCCTGAACTCAGAGATTGCCTGCCTCTGCCTCCTGAGCACTGGGATTAAGCTGTGTCACTTCTCCCACCTGCGCTTTAAATCAGGAGCCAAAATAAAGTTCTGTTCCCTTAATCTCTACGTGGTGCTTGATCACAGAAATGTGAAAGTAACCAATACATCCAATCTCAAAGACAAAAACAAACAAAAAACCCCAAACCTCCACTCAGACAAAGAGGAAGATTTCTCTGGAATGACAGAGAACTTGCAGACCAGTCGTCACAGCTAATGGCTAACCGGGAAGACTCTGATCTGTGTGCACTAGGTTGTCTGATGCTGGGGAGTCAAGACTAGACTAAATGAAAGGAAATCTTCTGAAAGTTGCAGTGTTTTAAGTAATCACAGGATCATCAATATTTAAGAAATCAAATCATGAAGCCTTTTGCAAAGCATACAGCCCTTTTTGGAGGGAAGGGCACCACAGGGCCTGACACACAGCACATGCTCAGTAAATGCCAGGCACTATTATTAGTCCTTCTTATTCGTTCCAGTATTGACTTGGAACCTTTTCAATATTAGGGCAGTCAGCAGAGGGATATTTGAGCTCTTCCTTCAACAGCTTCTGTCTTTCCCCTCCTTCCTCACTCTTAAAATGACCCAATCACCTTTCCCCTCCTCCCTCAGCCATTAGGGTTATCCAATCATTTTTTATCCCTTACCTTATTTTTCTTGAAACAGAGATGGGACAGAAGCAGTATACTTCTGACAAGCAGAAGCATGTCATCTAATCCACCTACTTGGTCAATTTGTCACTTGACTTTCTGAAGTGGGAAAACTTCAGCAGGCCGCACTGACCTAACAGACAAAAATCTATAAACTTAGAACCATTCCAATTTTGAGAACTTTTGTGAAGCACTTAAGATCAGTGCCTGGCAGGCAGCAAGCCACAGACACAAGCTCTTAACAGCACTGGCATCCTCAAGAATTCACCGTGAAACTAAGAGTAAATAGATTTTGACAAAAATGTATGTAGCAGGAGAATTTCAGGATGCTGGGAATGGGAGACACTTCTGATCCTTAATGCATGAGTTGTCCCTTCATAGAACTCAGTCCAACCGACTGAATGCTAAAGCCCCCGACTGAGCAACTGGCCCTAGGGTGGAAGGAAGAGGACAGGTCAGTCAGTGTTGGCATTCACCACCAGCAAACCTGCACTGCAGTCTTCAAAATCTGGCCTCACTAGAGGTTTGCATTTCCCGTCACAGCAAATTCTGCATGTTAAAAATGAAAATCGAAAATGTGAAATTTCCATTTGAGAATTATTGCTGCCAGAGAAAATGAAAACAAGTGGAATGAACAGGAATGACAGATCTTTTCATTTACAGGATGGTTCCAAAATAGAATCCGTCACTGTGTCAGAGCAGCAGCGATACAAAGCGGTACTCTGATTCCACTGGTGACAGGCCCCTCCGGTGGCTCGCTGGTTTCCTGCTTCCATCTACGCATTGGGATTACTGCTTTCTAACTCTGTCACTCCGTTCTTTTATTTAGTGATGAAGCAGTCAGGGCAGCTCCCACTTTCAACCACTAACTGCCAAGTATTAGGCAAGAAGCAACAATGCCAGTCCAAGATTTCACAGCGAAGTACAGAGTGAGCTTGCTTTTAAACCTAAAACAGGACAGGGACGCGTGCATGCGCGCACACACACACACACACACACACACTGCTGCCCGCTGGGGCACACACACACAC
>NW_022196894.1:33495754-33504683 GCF_008632895.1 Mastomys coucha | reverse complement strand
CACACACACACACACACACACACACACACACACACACACTGCTGCCCGCTGGGGCATAGTGCTGCCACTGAGCACTCACATTGACAAACGGATTTGATTAAAGAGTCTAAAACCTAGATGCTGCTCACTATTTGTGTCCTAAAATAAATTCAGCATGGCATTATGTTTTTGTTTTTGGAAACAAGAGTCTCACTGTATAGAACAGGCTGGCCCCAAACTCAAGAAATTTGGCTACTTCTGCCTCACAAGTACTGGGAGTAAAGGCATATACTACCATGAGTGGCTTTAAAAAAAGTTTTAAGAACAGGCTATAATTATAGATTGTCATATAGTATTAAATATTTCAAAGGGCTAAGAGAAAGAATTTTGAAAGTTTCAACACAAAGAACTGACAGAAATTCAGACATAAATATGCTCAACTGACTTAAACATTAGCAATGTCTAGATATACTGAACATGGTACTTCATTAACATGTAAAACTTTTTTATGTTTTTGGGGGCTAGAGAGATAGTTCAGCGGTTAATAGCACTGACTTCCAGCGGAATGAGTTCAATTCCCAGCAACCACATGGTAGCTCACACCATCTGTAGTGGGATCCAATGCCCTCTTCTGTTGTGTTTGAAGACAGCTATAGTGTACTCACATATATAAAATAAATAAACCCTTAAAAAAACCAAAACCAAAACCAAAACCATGGTTTCTGTGTACTAGTTAAAAACAAAAAATAATGCCAATTACTTTCAAGGTCAGTTATTAATATTACTGTTTCAAGCACCCCCAAAAATTCTAAACAAGACCTAAGACACATATAAGTAATATACTCAATACAAAAGAAACAAAAAAATATTTTTTTTGTTTACAAATTTATGTACTTGTCTTTCTATAAGACTTACAGGAACAGCCAACCAGCCAACCACCTACACCACAAGAGTGAACACAAATCAACACAGAGAAATGGCTTTTATCTATGTACAAATCAATAAAACATAATGAGGCTATATAGAGAGACCCTGTTTAAACTCCCCATTATATATACTGAATACATTTGGCAAAATTTTTTTCTTTATACTAGCAGTAATGAAAGATAGCTACATCTCTTTTTTTGCTGACAGACTTGATAAGTAAGATAATACGTTTTTGTACAGAGAGATAAAATTTTACAACATAAACTTCATTCCAAACTTAATTTTTAGGGCTTAATGAATTTCAGCCAAGGAGAGAGTCCAGGATCATTCAGTAGGTAATGGTGCTTATTCTGCACACACATGGACTTGAGTTCAGATCTCTAAAACCATACAAAGCCAGGCCTGGCTGAACATGCCTGCACCCCAAGCCCTGAGAGGCACAGATGGGTGGATCCTAAGAACTTGATGGCCCAGCGGGGAACTTCCAGTTCAGTGGAAGACCTACATCCCATAAACAGGCAGAGTGGCAGTGCTCAACATCCTGTTCTGGTCTTGGCACATACATAAAACTCATGTACAAGTATACTCATGTGCAGGCACTACACAGCAGACAGACAGATAAGCATACATGCATGTGCACATCCCCCCTCAAATGCGCTCCCCTGTCCCCAGGGTTTTTTTTTGTGTAGTCTTGGCTGTCCTGTCCTGGAACTAGCTCTGTAGAGAAGGCAGACCTTGAACTCACAGAGATCCTCCTGCCTCGGCCTCTCGAGTCCTGGGATTAAAGGCATGCACTACCACTACCTAACCTTTTATTTTATGTTTTTGAGACATGGTCGCTTTGTGTAGCTCTGGCTGTCCTGGAAATCAGGCTGGCCTTGAACTCACAGAGATCCTCTGTCTCACTCCAGAAGGGTTTCTTTAAAGTGAGCACTCCGTATAACTGTAAAAACCTTTTAGATGAATAAAGTTCAAAGATACTGAGGAAAGAGGAATAACAGAAGTTAAGAGCAGGCTAGTGGCTGCCAGAGCTGTGGTAAGTAGGCAGGATGGAGCGACAGGGGAAGACTATTAGTGGGAATTATGTTACAGTTAGATACTAGATGTTCTGGTGTCTTATCACATAACAGGGAAACAATGGACCATGTATTTCAAAAGAAATAGATAGAAGTATTTGGATACTTCTATTACAAAGAAATGGTCAATATTCTGATTGATATGTAATGTATACATATACAGAAATATCATATGCTACATAAAATATATACACCTATATCAGCATGCCTGTAATCCCCGTGGAGGCTGAGGCAGGAGGATTACCTCAAGTTTAAGGCAAGCTTGGGCTATACAATGGTACAGTGAGCTATAGAATTGAGACACCAGGGTGGGAGGTAAACACCACCACCAACAACAAAAAGGACAGCAGCAGCAGCAGCAGCCCCAAGCACACAGGAAGTGAGTAGCTGGGCTGTCAGAGGTGTAGTTTCAAACACTAAAATGTGTCATCAGTGCTAAGATGGTGCTTTCAAATCACTTTACTAGCCCCAAAGCTACAACTTAAGATGTACCCTCAAAACTGATGCGAGAAGACACAAGACCACACGGAGACACACTAAAGGACGCTGCGTAAGCCAGAGCAATTTAAGATGGCCACCTTGTAACTGAGGCTGGAGCTAGGCTTCCCGACTGCGTGTTATTTGGAAAAACTACAGCAATGCCATCATTAAGCTGTTAGAGGAAAGTAGCAGAGTAGAGCAGAGTAGTCTATTTTAAGAGAAGAAATTTATAAAATGAGACAAATGAGAATAAATGTTTGTAGAGCACTAGCTGATTTGATTATAAAAAAGCACATCTGTAGCCAAACAGATACAAACAATAAACGGGGAAACTTCATAGCATAAAGAATTATCTTGGCGCACGCCTTTAATCTCAGCACTTGGGAGGCAGAGGCAGGTGGATTTCTGAGTTCGAGGCCAGCCTGGTCTACAGAGTGAGTTCCAGGACAGCCAGGGCTACACAGAGAAACCCTGTCTCAAAAAAACCAAAAAACCCAAAAAAAAAAAAAAAAAAAAAAAAAAAAAAAAAAAAAAAAAAAAATGTCTTCAAGAGTAAAATACACAGGGCAGTGGTGGTACACGTCTTTAGTCCCAGCACTCAGGGTGCATAAGCAGACGGATGGATCTCTGTGAGTTCAAGACCAGCCTGGTTCCAGGACATCCAGGGCTACACAGAGAAACCCTGTCTCAAAGAAATAGCATTAACAACAACAAAACAAAATTAAAAAGTAAATAAAACAAAAAACAAACCCCCAAAGCTCTGAAACAAAGGACAATTATCAGGAATTACTATTAAATATGAATTTATGTTCAGCATCACCAGCAAAAATGCTAATTACAATAATGAGATCCCACCCTTTCACCTACTAGATTTTCTAAAAGATAAACTTCTGTTTGGTTTAGAAGGACACAGACTCGTAGAAGCCATCTCTCTGCAAACCTACTGCCTGTGTGTCAAAAGCCTTTCACTTTGTCACTCCACAAATGCACGACTGTGACTGGATGCTGAACCCAGGATGAGATGAGGCCCTTGCCCTTACAGCAGGAAGACCTTAGAGGGAGGAGATGGGCTATCAGGAATGGCCTGGGATAAGTGTTGAGTGGAGTGAGTGACCCTGAAGGGTGACTCCGCCTAGGAGACAGAGCAGCCGGTGGTTGTCACAAGACTCCAGAGTGACTCAGGTCTCTGGTGAGTGCTGCTGATAACTGGAACACCCTTGGACTTGGTGACCTCCTTCTAGGAATCTATCCTAGATAGATAATAGTCACACACTTGGGCACGTTTATATGCTTGAAGATTCAAGGCAGTTTAGAAGCACCCTGTTTTCCCCTGTTCAGTGGAAATCATCTAGTGACATCTCCAACCCACCTAAACACAACAAACAGGAACATCTTAAATAAAGTATGATACTGCCATATAATGGAACACTACGGAGTCACTTAAAAGTCACATTTATGTATATGAGTACACCACTGCTCTCTTCAGAAACACCAGAAGAGGGCATTAGATCCTATTACAGATGGTTGTGAGCCACCATGTGGTTGCTGGGAATTGAACCCAGGACCTCTGGAAGAGCTCGGTGCTCTTAACCACCGAGCCATCTCTCCAGCCCCTAAAAGTCACATTTAATGTCATAGGTTGTTCCTCTGAATATGATGAGAAAAAAATAAAGCAGCCTGTGAAAATCAATACAACTTTAATTTTTAAACACAACCTGTTAAAAACAAACATGCTGGGATGGAGAGATGCTCAGTGGTTAAGAGCAACAACAACCAAACAACAAGGTATTTTGAAATTTCTGTGGCCTTTTCCAATTTGTTTTTTAAATTAAAGAAGCCCTATGTACTGGCTGGTTTTGTGTCAATGTGACACAAGCTGGAGTTATCACCGAGAAAGGAGCCTCCCTTGAGGAAATGCCTCCATGAGATCCAGCTATAAAGCATTTCCTTAATTACTGATCAAGGAAGGAGGGCCCATTGTGGGTGGTGCCATCCCTGGGCTGGAAGTCTTGAGTTCTATAAGAGAGCAGGCTGAGCAAGCCATAGGAAGCAAGCCAGTAAGTAACACCCCTCCATGGCCTCTGCATCAGCTTCTGCTTCCTGACCTGTTTGAGTTCCAGTCCTGACTTCCTTTGGTGATGAACAGCAATGTGGAAGTGTAAGCTGAATAAACCCTTTCCTCCCTAACTTGCTTCTTGATCATGATGTTTGTGCAGGAATAGAAACCCTGACTAAGACACCCTATTTTTCATTTTTTAAATTATTTGTATGTTAAGTGATATTTGTTGAATACTTACTATGCAGGCACTATTCTAAATGCTTTGTGCATATGAATTTATTTTGCCTTGAGACAGGGTCCCACAACGTAGCTCTAGCTGGCTTAGAACTCACTATATGCCGGGCGTGGTGGTGCACGCCTTTAGTCCCAGCACTTGGGAGTCAGAGGCAGGCGGATTTCTGAGTTCGAGGCCAGCCTGGTCTACAGAGTGAGCTCCAGGACAGCCAGGGCTTACAGAGAAACCCTGTCTCAAAAAACAAAAAACAAAAAAAAAAGAACTCACTATATAGACCAGGCTGGCCTTGAACTCACAGAGATCTACCTTCTAAGTGTTGGAAGTAAAGGATTGCAATACTATACATCCTGCCCCTCACTCTGTAGACCAGGCTGGCCTTAAACTCAGAAATCCACTGGCCTCTGCCTCCCAAGTGCTGGGATTAAAGGCGTGTGCCACCACCACCAGGCCACTTGCTCAACACTTTAAAAAATTACAGTGTGTGTGTATGTGCATGTGTGGACACATGCAATTTTAATCTCTAGGATATATAAAGAGCTCTTTCAAGTCAACAACTAAAGCCTCCATTAGAAATCAAGCAAAAAATATAAACACACCTTGCTATTGGTTAGCACAATTACAAAAGGCACGAGATCTCATTAGTCACAGAACAAGGCCAATCAGGACCACAATGGAGTATGTCCTCACACGCACCAATATGACTACAACTGAGAAAAGAGGGGGAGGCAAGAGGTGGAGAAAACTGGAACCTTCCCACATAGCTGGTGGCCATGTAAAATGGTAAGGCCATATGGAATGCAGTTCTATGAAGGTTAAGAAGCTGTGTGTGTGTCTCCTGCTAGCTCTACATATTCATGTGGAAGGAAAACAGCTCTACTCCAAATCCACACCAAAATGTGTAGGCATACATTTTTTTGCAACCTACTTTTAACAAGGGTTCAACCTCTCCTCTAGCCCACCACTCAACAGAAGTAGTAGAAGAGAGAAGTTATTAGGATATTGGGGAAGTGGACCTGTTTCATCCCTTTTGGGATGCAAGCTTGATCTTCTTGGACAGCAGTTCAGTCCCCATAGCAAACACCAAATATGACTCAGCAGCTGCAGACCAGTCCTCTAGGCAGGCAGACACCAGGCAGCTGTTAATTCAATCCTGAAGAAACTGCCAGGCTCGACAACCAGCCTGAGGCAAGGCCATAGAAATTTCAGGAGCAGTTCTTGGGTGAGTTTCTCTCAATGACAGCATTACTACAAGTTCAACTCAACAACACTATGTAAGGCGAATCAATACATGAGTGTCTTTAGCGAAGAATAGTGAGGCAGAGCAAACCAAACCAAAGCTCAGTGCTTGTCTCCCACTGTCTGTGGGGTCATATTTATACTTCTTCATCAAGCCTTCTTTCACATGTCTACTATATCAAAACATCCTTTCACCTATGTCTGCTTCAGGAAAACAGTCTTTCATGTGTCTGCTTTAGCAAGATATCCTTTCACCTGTGTACCCCAGCCAAACATCATTTGACATAACTGACTTCCCAAAGAACTAGAAGTTTCCACCTCACAAATGTGCACAGGAGCATTATCCTAATAGTAACAAAGTGCAGACAAACCCTGCATTGCCATCTACTGATGAGCAAACAGGGCACACACATTCATACATAACAGAATATCACTTGGGTACTAAAGATAAATGAAGCGCTGATACACACCAGCTGAGAACCCCTTATCTGTAATGCCTGGGATCAGAAGTGGTTTGCTTCTTATTTCATATTTTTCTGGATTTTGGAATACTTGCATATATAGAAGAAACAATTTTATGGACTGAAGCCAAGGCTACTATGAAATTCACTTTTAGTTCATACCTTCCTTTGAGTAACATAAGCAAAAGGCAGTATTATTATATAGTTTTAGGCTTAAAAGTTATACATTTTGGCTTGTGAGATCAGGTATAGAATTTTCCAGTGGTTGTATTGTGCTGGTACTTAAAACTCAGATTCTAAAGCATTTCAGATTTGAGATGTTCAATTTATATTTCCTTTATGGATAAGCCTTGAAAACAGGTTATGTGAAAGAAAGCAGACCCAGGGGCTGGCTCAACTGTGACTCCAAATAACATCCAGAATGGACACATGTAGACAGAGGAAAGAAGTAGGCTGGTGTTGCTGGGGCACTGGCCTTCCTTATGGGATAATGACACATTCTGAAAATAGAAAGTGGGCTGTACAGCCTGTGAAAATGTTAACCACTGTTTGATTAGATACTTTCGAATGGCTAAATGCTACATTCTATGCTATGAGAATTTTATTTCAATTGTTAAATATGCTACCATTACTAAAACCTCAGTGGTTTCTCACAACTGCAGAGAGGCTTTGTAAAAACTCCCTTTAGACTTAAGTATTGACTTGAAAAACTCAAATCACCATGACTCATCTGCAGAAACAGTCCTACCACGCTTAGGAAGAAGGTAAGCAGATTAAGCCGGAGAATTCAGGTAGTCACTCTCAGAAATGAACACTAGTTACCAGCAGTGCTGTGGTGTCTGCAGTCTAAGCAGGGTGTGCAGATTCCACAATTTGTGTTTCTCAAGTCAGTAATAGACACTTCAGTGGCAGATCTGTTTCACAAACTCACAGTTCTTGCACTAGTCAAGCATTTCATTTAACAATACCTAAACAATCAAGTCTGTTGTGAGAACGAGACGCCAAACTACAGTAATTCTGTTCAGTCTGTCTCAGGAGTCCAAAATGGCTCTAGACACCGAAAGCAAATTGCAGGCCATATCCTACAAGGTCAAGAGAGAGAAAGGAGCTTGGAGCTGCTGAAAGGGAAACTGGGAAACGTTCTAGCTCCTCTCAGGCTATAATCAGGTCTGCATACTACTTTTCTGCAATGCACACTGAGTTTTTACGGGACCAGGTTACACATTCTGAAATGCCAGTTAGAGAGTAGAGCACAGTGATGGACAACTTAAAGATTAGAAACATACCAAGTCTATCTTTTATAATGACGACAGTTTAGAGATAATGATAATCACTTTATCTGATAACAGGGTAAAAATGTCAAAATTTAATTTTCAGTGTTCAGGAAAAAAAGGCAAACAAGCCTTTTAAAAATCATCTATTACTACTAAGGAAAGCAAAAACAACAAAAATAAAAATAAAAACAAACCCAGTGCAGTGCAGCCTGTGCCCATGCCCCAGCTTCTACAGGATGGCAGTGGAAGGAGGTGGAGACCAGCCCAGGCAACACCGTGAGGCCTTGTGGGTTTGTTTTTGTTTTCACAAGTGGGAACAGTTCAATGTTGCCTCGCTTGCATAGAAAAACATACATGTATTTCATACCCATGCAGTACAATGAAGGCCAAGCAGACCATAAAGAAAAAGATAAGATAAGCAAGACTTAGTGTCATAGATAGCCTGGGGTCATCCATGTAGGAATGTGTTCCAGATGAATCACAAGTGAAGGGAAGACCACATGGTACTCAGAGTATTACACCGCAGTTCTCTATATTAAAGTACTGCTGTCCCTCAGAGGAAAGGGGCCCAAGCAGGAGCGCATGAACATACATAGACATTGTCTACCGTACTCAATCAGCCACAACAACGTCTAGCAACAAGGTGAATGAGCAGATCTGCATTTTGTGTTACGCGTTTAAACCCACTGTTTAAACAAGGGGTAAAAAAACCCTGCATGAGGTCAAACTATTTCCCCACACTTTCTTGTTTCCTGTGTATGATTAGACATAAAGGACTGTGTGGAGATGGGGCGAGCGCTGCTGAGCATGTCAGGGTGCTATGGAGGAGGGGCTGCCATGGCAATTACCTGTGCCTGTGCCTCTCCGGCCCATTCTGAACCGGATCTGCTTGCCCTCCAAGACCTCAGAAAGGTGTTTCGCAGTCCAGTGTCGTGATGGCCAATCAAAAACCATGTTACAGAAGATTGCAGGCTGCTGTAGAGACATTATAATCTCTTTTGCTTTCTCTGGCGTAAAAGGTTTGACAGGTTCACCTAGGGAGAGAGGCATAGAGAGCGTCAGACAACAATGGACAGAAGTGTGCCGTTCCGTCCTGTACTATGGTGAGAGAATGGCTGGCGCGGCTTCTGTTCTGCAAATCTCTCCAGGAACTGCACACTTAGATAACTATTTGGCCTCAAAGGCCCGAATTCTTGTCTTTT
>NW_022196894.1:33493078-33495744 GCF_008632895.1 Mastomys coucha | reverse complement strand
TTTCTTGAGACAGGGCCTCATGCTACAGTTCAGGTTGGCCTGGAATTTACTTGGGTTGCAGGTGTGAGGCATCACATCTGCTAACATAATTCTTCAAGTGATTTTTTTTCATATTAAAAAAATTTAAGGTTGGTAAATATTTATTTTCAATGCTAACAGTAACATTTTAATTAAAAAAATCTTTCTAGCTACTGTAATTTAAATATAGAAAAATTTTTGGAACATAATACTTATATAGTCAATCAAGAAGGTAAACATTGATTTTTATTAGTTTCTAAAATAAAAGATACATCTGGGATGGTGCACATGACTGTAATCCCAGCATTTGGGAGCTGAGGCAAGAGGACCCGGAGTATGAGGCCAGCCTGGGCTGAACAGTGAGTTCCAGGCTAGCCTGAGTGCTACAGAGTGACTATAAAAGCAATAAAACAGAGACCCATGCTCCCCTTTGGTTTCAATGCACTTGTGAACAGTTAGGAGATACCAAACTATAATGTTCTGAGTGCTCAAGTTACAGAGTCTGAGTTGTAGATATAGCTCAACTGGAACAGTGTCTGCTTCACATTTCATTCTATCACCCCTCCCCCCACCAACCATATGGTTGCACATGATTATAATCCTAGCACTCTGGAAGTAGAAACAAGTACAAGGCCATTCTTGGGTACATAAGAGTATTTGAAGCCAGCCTGGGCTATGTGAGACTTTGTCTCAAAATTATAGAAATTTAACTTTGGAAAGGATAGTGTACTACTGTTTCATTTATTCTTTCTCCCCTCTCCATCTGTCTAGACAGACATCTGTCAGTCAGTCTGTCTGTCTTAGTTAGGGTTACTATTGCTGTGACAAAACAGCATGACAGAGGAAAGGGTTAATTTGGCTTACACTTCCACAGCATGTCACTGAAGGAAGTCAGGACAGAAACTCAAACTGGGCAGGAATCTGGAGGCAGGAAATGATGCAGAGACCATGGAAGGATGCTGCTTACTGGCTTGCTCATCATGGCTTACTTAGCCTGCTTCCTTAGACAATCCGGAACCACCAGCCAAGGGATGGCACCACCCACAATGGGCTGGGCCCCCTCCTACCAATCACTAACTAAGAAATGCCTTACAGCTGGATCTTAGGGAAGCATTTTTCTCAATTTAGGTTTCCTCCTTAGTTTGTGTGTCAAATTGACGTAAGAGTAGCCAGCACACTGTCTATCTACTTATCATCTTATCCGCCCCCAACACCCCTACCATCTATCTACCTTCTTCTGTCTATCTCTTTCCCTCTACATCTCTCTGTCCCGCTCCTTCCCAGGGTCTTTTACATGTGGACAACCATTCCACCAAAGACTTGCTGTTCCAACAGGGGAATTTCTAGTTAAAGACATTCTAGTATGGAAAGTTAGTACAGCTTTCCACATTGACTCTGATCTCAGATATATATCTATAATTCTCAAAATTTCTCATCAAGAATTCCAATTCCTTTGCCATTCAACCTTTCAGGACTTAGGAAGGACTCACAGAAGAACTTGGGTAATGTGTGTCTGTCCCAATGTAAGGCTCTCTTTTTTCCTTTCTTTTTTTAGACAGGGTCTCTCTACATAGTCCTCGCTGTCCTGAAGGTCTCACTATGAAGACCAGACTGGCCCTGAGTTCACAGAGATCCTCCTGTAAGGCTCATTTTTAAAGACAAAGCAAACTTTGCTCACACCCTGAAATCTGTCTCTAAGCCCTTGGTGATGTGCCACAACCCCCAGCAGGTGGAACCTAAGACCCTTGGCCTTTGTAGGGGATGAGATCCATACAGGTGTTTGGTGGACCGGTGGACAAGCTGGGTGGGACCAGGTGTACATTTCTGTCTTTCTTCAGTTGGGCATTTCTGTTTTGTTTTCATTTCTTTTTGTTGGCAACTTTACACATACAGATCAGAGGGCTCTACTTGCCCTCAAGGGCCGTTGGATTGGTGTGGAAATACTATTCGGAAAGTTCTTTCAAGGTAGGTCTTTTTTTTTTTCTTTTAGATATTTTCTTTATTTACATGTAAATTTCTCCATTCCCAGTTTCCCAGCCAAAAAACAAAGAAACAAACAAAAACAAACCCCTGTTGCCTCCCCCTTCCCCATGCCTGCCACCCCGCCCTCTCCCACTTTCTGGCCCTGGAATTCCCCTACACTGGGGCACAGAACCTTCACAGGGCCGAAGTCCTCTCCTCCTATTGATGATTGAATTTGCAATCCTCTACTATACACATGCTGCCTGAACAATCAGACCCCTCCATGTGCAGTCCTTGGTTGGTGGTTGAGACCCTGGGAGCTCTGAGGGTACTACTTAGTTCATATTGTTGTTAGTCCTAAGGGGCTGCAAACCCCTCAGCTCCATTGGTCCTTTCTCTAACTCCTTCACTGGGGACCCTGTACTCAGTTCGATGGATGGCTGTGAGCCTCTACATCTGTGTTAGTCAGGTACTGTCAGAGCCTCTCAGGGGATAGCTATATTTAGGCTGGTTTGCCCTTCCTTTAGTCCCTGCTCTGTAGTTAATCTCTGCAACTCCTTCCAAGGGTATTTGGTTCCCCCTTTTAAGAAGGAATGAAATGTCCACCTTTCGGTCTTTCTTCTTCTTGAGTTCCTTGTGGAATGTGGGTTGTTCTTCCTGTAATCCAAACTTCTGGGCTAATAACC
>NW_022196894.1:33479681-33491872 GCF_008632895.1 Mastomys coucha | reverse complement strand
TACAGTTTTTATCACAATTGCTCTGTAGTACAGCTTAAGGTCCGGGATTGTGATTCCACCAGAGGTTCTCAAGGTAGGTCTTAAAGCAACATTCAATGTCTGAAATGAGCAAAGCTTCAGTCAAGAGTCAATCTACCCTTTACAGGTACCTGACTGATCCTTAATTTGTATTCAGTTACCTTAAAGAGGGTGTGGTAACCCTTGGGTGTTACCAGCTAGACTGTCACCATGGCAGGGAGGCCCCACAAATACATCCCAGTCACTTCAAGAACACTCCATTCCACTTGCAAGGAACACTCTAGCCACCAATGCCACAACTGCTTCACCTCAGCCAAGATAAGCCTTGGTGAACTCTAGATGACCCTACCTATCCTTCAGCAAGTCTCATTCAGGATAGGAGGGAAGGGCCTTCCCAGTGACTCTGCAATAAACTTGTGGCATTGGTGGGTGGTGTGATCGATCCATGCAAAAGCACAGCTCTGCACTCAGAGAAGAGAGTTTATTCTGGAGTCAAAACCCACCAGCAACAGATTCAGTCTGCCCCAATCACCAAGTTCTACAGAACGGGTGGTCAAGTGGTGGTTTATCAGTTACAGAACAAAGGAAGTCATACCAACAAATTAAACATGCGCAGCGGTGGGAATCACAGGTAGGTAGGGCACAGCAAAGCAAGGCAAATTCTGCTGTGTGTTTTGTATATTACCTAACATTCTTGACTCTGGAGAATTGGATGTCTGTCAGTGGTTTGCTAAGAATACATTGTAGGGGCTGGCGAGATGGCTCAGCGGGTAAGAGCACTGACTGCTTTTCCGAAGGTCCTGAGTTCGGATCCCAGCAACCACATGGTGGCTCACAACCACCCATAATGAGATTGGACGCCCTCTTCTGGTGCATCTGAAGATAGATGCAGAAAATTACACCGGAGCGAGCAGGGCGAGAGCCAGCTGAGCCGGAGCGAGCGGGACCGGCAGAGGTCCTGAGATCAGCAGCAGCCACACATGATGGAACACAGTCATCTGTACAGCTACAGTGTACTCATACACATAAAAATGAAATAAAATAAATCTTTAAAAAAAAAAAAAGAATACATTGTAAAGGTTTTGACAGTAACAAGAATGTTAGGTCTGACACAGGGGTGGGCAATGGATGGTTTCTCAAAGGGATTAAAAATAGCCCAGGGTAATTTGGTTCTGGTCTGCAATATTTTAACTCTCTATAACTTCAGTCATTTTATGTAGTATTTTCTTTTTGGTGTATATATGTGTATAATGTACATACATACATATGTGTGCGTACATGTGGAGGCTTGAGGTCGATGTTATGTATCTTTACTGGTATCTCTATCTAATTTACAGAAGGAGGGCCTCTCCACGGGACCCACGGCTCCATGACCTGCTGGTCTAGCCAGCAGTCTGCCCTGGGGATCTCTGTCTCTACCCAGAGTGCTGGGATTATAGGTGGCTATCATTCCCGCCCTATTTCCACATGTGTTCTGAACATGTGAACTCCTGTTTTCATGCCTGCACAGTAAGCCCTTTATCCACTGAGATATCTCCCCAGCCCCATCTTGTACAAACTTTAGCAGAGGTACGGTTTTTCTTCTTTTTTCTATCTAGAAACTCAATCCATAGTACATGTGAGACTTGTGACTGGTACGCCCAGAAGCTGCACACAAGCCAATCACTCCCCTCTTCTGGCTGCAGAAGCAGGCTGGTTTCAGTCTTGGCAGGTCAGTCTGAGAAGTGTCCCTCCTGTGTAGATTGTTTGAACTGCAACTTCAGGTCTCAATCAAAGCCTCTTCTAAATGGTATTTTGGTGCCTCAGTGATATGAGCAGACAACATTATGAGCAGATGAAACATGGGGTTTAGCTCTAGGCATCCAGTCATAGCTGCCGCCAGGTGACTAGAGAGTGGCTCTGAGGTTTTAAGTCTTCAAGCCTCCCAATGCCATAAGCCCTCAGCTCACCCTGCAGCTTAAAGGAGCTGCAGTATTTTAGTGAGTTGCTCAGGGCTATGGGCTGAGAGAGCAGATGCCCAAAGCCAACAGCTACTAAGATTGCCCAGTGCTGAGCCCCTGAACACTCAGAGCCTCTAGCAACAGACATCTGACTTGAGCATGGGGCCAAAAGACAAGAGCTGTAAGCCCCTACTTCTCAAGGTCTACAGCACAAACCTCGGGCTTTGGAAGCACACATCAGTAGGCTCTGACTGAGGATTTCAGAGCCTAGATCTACACGACTCCATTCAGAAGCTCAGCTTACAAGCCTCTGGAAACTAGGCCGGCCAAGAGTAAGGGTACTACATTTAGCTTCTTGCCTACTTATGATTTTCTCTGACTAGAGCAAAAAGGTCCCTTGCACAGCTGCTTGTGACAGAAAGTCTTAATTCTCACTTGCCTATGAGTGTTTAGTACAAGGACTAAAGTGCATCGAATCAGAGTCCCTGGAGTCCCTGTGTATGAGCATGGATGAGTCACATGCTTTAAAAAGTGTATTTTTAAAGTGCTGAAGAGATGGCTCAGTGAGAAAGAGTACCTGCTGCATTAGCATGAGGGCCTGAGCTCAGATCCCAACCCATGTAAAAAGCTAGGTTTGGCCATGTGTGCACGTGTGTGGTAGCCTATGTCCAGAATCAGTGAGATGTCTCACTTGTCTTGAAGGACCAAGGCAAAGAAGCAAGCAAGACACATCCTCCTTGGTCTCCACACATTTGTGTATTTACACCCCCAACCCACAAATACACACACACAACCACCATAACAATAACAACAACAATAATAACATGCTTTTAAAGTTTTATTAGACTGTCAAAAAGGTGAAATTTCTCTCCTACCCTATAGATCTCTGGTTAGAAATGACACAAGTAAAGTTAACCTGAGAGCGCACTCATATTTTATACAGTAACTTTTGCGTGTGCCTAGGAGCCCTCAGGAAAAATGAAGATCCACAGGACTTAGAGCACGATGCTTACAGCAAGCAGGACAGGAGTGAGCTGTGAAGCATGACTAGATAAAGGAGTGTGGCTGAAGACAAGAGTGACAAGAGTGACAAGTCAGCTCATCCTGCTTCCTCAGTGTTGACTGCCACCACTGGTTGTAAGAATGCCTTCCTTTTTCCTTCCTGTCCCTTGGTACAGGAAGACACCTTTCCAGGGGGAGTCTGACTTCCTCATCGTAGAAAGAGAAGGAAAAGTCAAGGACTTTTCTTGTACCTGATGTTTTTCAAACGCCTTTAACCCCAAGTAATCAATATGTCAAAGTGGCACAGTTTGATCCTCACAGTAAAAAAAGTCTAACAGAGCTGCATGTCTATAGGCTGACTGCTTGTTGTGCATGAGGCAGACCCTGGGATCAGTGCTCAACATTCAGAAAGGAAGGCCCAACCACTCAGGGGGCAGATGCGGGTGGATTTCTATGAGTTCCAGGCCGTCCAAGGTTGCACAATGAAACCCTTCTCAAGCAGCAACAACAGTAAAGAAACAATATACTTATACTCTATGCTCATACATGTAAATTAGAACTGTGCTTTGGGAAATAATTGGGGAAATGAAGCCAAAAGACCATCTATATCTCAGTAATTCATACTATAGATATCACTCTAATAAATCATATGCTTCATATATAGGCATATATATTAATATAGCATACAAATACACACAAATTAACTAAATCCACACTACAGCAGCTCAAAGTGTGGATAGCTAATGTTCCCAAAATACTTACCAATTAACCACATGACATATTGTATATCCTAAAAATAAAAACATGTAGAAAAGCATAGAGGGCTGGAGAGATGGTTCAGTGGTTAAGAGCACTGACTGCTCTTCTGAAGGTCCTGAGTTCAAATCCCAGCAACCACATGGTGGCTCACAACCATCTGTAATAAGATCTGACACCCTCTTCTGGGGTGTCTGAAGACAGCTACAGTGTACTTACATATAATAAATAAATAATAAAAAAAAAAGAAAAAAGAAAAGCACAGAAACGGACTCAGCCATTTAAAAAGCCAAGTGAGGAATATGATGTTCTCAACAGCAAAAGGTGTCAACGAGGAAGGCAGAGATGGCAGAGCTGGAGCAATACTAATAATATAAAAGGCCATTTCAACCACAGATATGGGCTGAAAGGTGTGGCCCACAGGCAGATGGAATCTCCACCATAAAGAGAAGTCATATGCAGCCCTTTGTGTTGTTGGGAAGAGAGTGTGACTCTGAACACCATCAACACAATACTGTAACACAATTACGGTGTCCGTCTGCTCTTCTAAGAAGCCCATAAAAATGCAGAAAGGATATTTTATTTTCTGTCAAAGGATAATATGGAAACTCAGATGTAAACAAACTAGCAAATGGCAAATAAGCTAGTCAGGCCTGACTGCAAGCCTTTACATAGAACAATCTAGAGAATGAAAACTATGGGACCTGCCTTGAACCTTGGCTGAAAACTTGAGAGACAGGAGGGAGGGAGGGAGCAAGGAGGGACAGACAGAGGGAGAAAGGTGTGGTGAGAGGGTGAGAGAATGACCCTTTTTGCTTTCCATCCTTGTGATAAACGCAGCAAACCAAAAGCAACCTGGGGATGAAAGGCTATTTTGCTTACACAGGCCTTCACTGAGGAAGTCAAGGCCAGAACTCAAGAAAGGAATCTGGCAGAAGGAACTGAAGTAGAGGCTGTAGAGGAATGCTGCTTACTGGCTTGCTCAATTCGCTTTAGTACAATCCAGGATCACCCGCTGAGGGTGGCTTCACCCACCACACCTACATTAATCAAGAAAATGCCTCACAGAGCTGCCTACAGGCCAGACTAGTGGATGCATTTTGTCAGTTGACCTTGTGTCAAGATAGACAGTTCAGGGTTTTAGACTCCAGGACAAAGGACTGAGGAGTATAATTTACATACCAAAAGAGATCTGGCCTCCAGTTTCTCCCAGCATCCCTCAGTCCCTACCAGGCACACCCAGGCCCCAGCACCAGGCTCTTCCCTATATAACCACCCCCAAGAGTGCTCTAGCTCTCCCTGCCTCTCTTTCTCTTTCTTTCTCTCTTCCCCACTGTCCTCTCTCACTTCCCAGGGCAACTCCCCTTGCTTTCTTCCTTGGGAACTTACCAACCAGAGAGCAGCTTTCCAATCAGCCTACACACACACACACACACACACACACACACACACACACACACGTACTGCTAGTTATCTGCCTACCCAATTCCACCATATTATATATATATATTGTACATGTATGCTAGTTCCTGAGTCAGCATTTGGCCCTTATCTTCCCACCTCTCCTGCACCTGTTCTGTCTGAAAACAGCCAGCATGGGAAACAAAAGGAAACTGCAAAGTTTGGCAAATGAGTGCAAGATGTTCACCTTTGTGTTACTTCAGCAAACTTCTATTTTTATGACAATAAGCCTTTATAGGCAAGACTCCACTGTTATTAATAGTTCATAACTGAGGGATACTCTTCTCTCTCTGTAGTTCTTTGTGGCTTCAACCAGATAAATCCTGGCTACTCTAACTTGACATACCATTTCTCAGTTCTAATGTGGCAAAAGTCAATCTTCGACCATCACACTTCTAGAATGTTGACAGGCAAAGACAATCAGATGTATTGGTGCTTCCAGGGTAGGGACTGACTGACTCTCCTTCTCTCAAACCAGAGCCAACAAATCACAGTTTTGAATGTCCCTCACAAAAATCTTAAGACACCCCAGAGATGATTTAACCAACTCCACCCAAAACAAACTTTGCTGAGAAAGCAGATGGTCTAGTGACTGGTATGTGGAACAAACTTTTCCCAAGTGAATGAAAAGTGCCATTAAATGTGTGTTAAAAAAAAAAAGAAGAAAAGCAATCAGACAGTTACTATAATAGAAAACTATATATAATCACAGAATTTCCAGCCCACAATGAAATAAACAACTGGTTGTGAGATAAAATTAATTTGGCTTCTGGTAGTTTAATCAACAATGAACTGTGCCATTAAATTAGCAAGTTTAAGTCTCAAGATTTCCTTAAGAGAAGGATGAAGACCACATCCTATTAATTAAATAGCCTGGAGCAATACCCCGTCATTACATGCCAGGAATATGTGCAAAGAGCTGTAAAGATTCTGAAGTACCCTCAACAGCCTTTAAAGATGAAATGTATTTAGGTCCAAACTTGCAAGCAGGGATTTCTAATTAGATGGTTTGGAAACTGCTGGGAAGAATGGCAGATTACAGGTCCAGATGCTACACAATCATCTATTCTCCCTTCAAACAGAGCATATTCCATAAAACAACAACAAAGAAGTAAAGCCAGCATAGTCTATCTGTTGCAGTCTGGTTACTATTATTAATTCTTTAGGAACAGTTGAAACATAAAAGAGTGGCCTGCCATTTTCAGTAATTAAAAAAAAAAAATCATTCAAAACATAAGTTACTTTGAAACCTAATTTCTCTGAATTTCCTAGTGATCTGGCTTTAGTGATTAATATTTGACTTGGATTTGTATCTAAAATTAAGAAGAAGATGAGAATAAAGAACATTTACTAGATTTTCAGAAGACTCTCCAAATATTGATAAAATATAACAAAGTTCCTGAAGTTAATTATGAATAAAAATCGTGCAGAAGCTGTCACAACAGTTACAATACAGAAATCCCCAGCACAACAGGATTTAAACAAAACCAAGCAGGCCAAGAACAAACCCTGGCATGGTGGATTTCTGAAATACATACATGTACAGAAGTCTCTTCCAACTGACAGCTATTACATATGTGTGAAACTTAAAAGCCATTAGAACGAGAGCTATGAGGACAAAAGGCTACTGCCATTTAAGCCAGGTCTAAAAAAAAAAAAAACCTGATAGAATTACATCTAACAAAACAGCGAGATAGGGCTGTGCACTGTAGACACTCCTCTGTAATCCCAGCACTCAGGGCTAAGGTGGAATGACTAGGAGTCCTCTGAGTCCTTGGGCAAACAAAATGCTGTACTACTTTGAAATGTCAATACAAACTAAGAAAGTTCTCCTGAAAAGGCAACATAATGCTTGAGTAAAATGATGAGTAGGTAGCCAGGTGTGAAAGTGTACACCTTTAATCCCAGCACTCAGGAGGCAAAAGCAAGCAAAGCAGATCTCTGTAAATTCCAGTCCAGCCTGGTCTACGTGTGGAGTTCCAGGTCAGCCAGGACTACACAGAGAGATCCTGTCTCAAACACCACCACCACCACCACCACCACCACCACCACCACCAACAACAACAACAACAACAAGATCTTGAGAATTTCAAGGATTCAAGGTGATCTTTTGCTACTGAAGAAAGGCCACGTTTAATGTTGAGGCAGTTACAACTTAACCATGTCACAACACCAAGCTTGGGGTGAATACATGATTCAGACACAAGCCTTTTAGATTCTTCCAATGTTACACTTAGAACTCTCCCCCAGCTGACCCAGACACTTTGTCACCTTCTCAAAAATTGGCACATGAAGGCTAGGGAGATGGCTCAGCAGGTAAAGTGCTTGCCATGCAAGTGTGAGGACTAGAGTTCAGATCCCCAAAAGACATATAAGGTATCCCAGCCCAGAGCTGCAGAGACAGGGAATCCTACTTATCTGGCTAAACTGACAAGCTCATACAGCAAGCTCTGGGTTCAATTAGAGACTGTCTCAATACACAGAGACTCATGGAGGAAGAAGCCAGCCAGCATTCTCAGATTTACACCTACATGCCAGCATGCACGCACTTGAACACCCACATAGATGAAAATAAGCATATGTATACACATATATATCACACACACACATATACATGAGCCCAAAAAACCCAAACTAAAACTTACAAATTAAAAAATAATACTGGTTTTAAACTTAAAATGAGGCAAAGTAAATCTGCATTTTAAATCAGGCTATCAGAAAGAATGGAATCTCAAATACTAATGCTCTTTCCAAATTCATAATATCTTCAAAATCTCTCCCAAAATATTTTGATCTGACTCCAGATGCCTCTGAGTATATTTTCTACAACTGAAAGTAAACTAGTTATTTGCTTTGCTTTTTTAAAAAAAAATTATTAAAGATGGTCACTAGTAAGACCCCAAGAGACATTCACACATGCTTCTAACAGCACTATTATAGCAGCTGAGTGGTGGGGGCTACCCTGATGCCCCCAGGAGGTGTCGAGAGCAGTCGGGTTTAGAAACCATCTGAATAACACTCCACCGAGCATAACCAGAAACAGTCTCAAACACAGGGTCAGTTCCAACTTCTTGCTACCTCACTGGCCTCTCCTGCACTGGGCCACCTCACCCAGTCAGCTGTGTTCCAACTATCCCCAACCTTCGAGTAACTCTTCCAAACGCTATTCTCAGTACCCCTAAACCTCCCCCACACCCTCATTTCTGGGGTGCTTTTGTTTTTCTGAGAAGCCTGAGCCTCATGACTCCCCTCCCTATTTATGTTTTCACTCTGCTTTTCCTCTGACTTGACAGTTTCCGACAGTTTCCTCCTTTCTCTTGCATCAGTCACCACCTCCACTCCTATAAACCAGTCTCTGCATTCCCAGCACTCTCTACTCTGCAGACTTTGGGCTCTTTAGTTTTCTCACTTCCACTTCCACATCTCTTCTACCCGTGCCCATGTCCAAACTGAACTGAACTTCAAGAAATGACTCCAGGAAGCACAGACTGGTCGACTTGTAGTAGCATCTCAGCTGGGGTTTCTATTGCTCAGATAACCAATAGCAAGTTGGGAAGGAAAGGGTTTAATTTGGCTTACACTTCCACATCATAGTTCATCACTGAAGGAAGTCAGGATAGGAACTCAAACAGGGAAGGATCCAGGAGGCAGGAGCTGAGGCAGAGGTCATGGAGGGGTGCTGCTTACTGGCCTGTTCCCCAGGTATTGCTCAGCCTGCTTCCTTGTAGAACCCAGGACCACCAGCTGAGGGATGGCATCACCCACAATGTGCTGCCCTCCCTGCTGAATCACTGATTAAGAAAATGCTTTACAGTAGGATCATCAGGAGGTGTTTTCTCAGTTCAAGTTCCCTCCTTTCAGGTGACTGTAGCTGTGCCAAGCAGACATAAAACTAGCTGCTCAAGTAGTTCTCCAAGCTCTGGGTGTATAAATGAATAATATCAACTAATTTTATTCTGCCTTGTGAGTATATCTTTTACTATAACCCCCTCCCACAAAAACAAGAACAAAACAAACAAACAAAAAAAACCAACCAAACAAACAAAACCTCCCCACAAATCTACCCCTTTTCTCCCAAGGTGCTAATATGTAAAGCTGTTTTAGGGTAAGGTTTTAAGGCCAGGCTGTCTTCTGCCACATTGTACACACTCTGTTTATAATGCATATAACATGTGCCGGGCAGTGGTAGCACATACCTTTAATCCCAGCACGTGGGAGGCAGAGGCAGGTGGATTTCGGAGTTCAAGGCCAGCCTGGTCTACAGAGTGACTTCCAGGACAGCCAAGGCTATTCAGGGAAACCCTGTCTCGGAGAAAAAGAAAAAGAAGGAAAAAAAAGAAAAAAAATGTATATAACATGTTTCCTGATAACAAAAATGGTGTTAAGTTTTCTAAAAGAATAAGCTTTCTGGCCGGGTGGTGGTGGCGCACGCCTTTAATCCCAGCACTTGGGAGGCAGAGGCAGGTGGATCTCTGAGTTCGAGGCCAGCCTGGTCTACAGAGTGAGTTCCAGGATAGCCAGGGATACATGTCTCAAAAAAAAAAAAAAAAAGATAAGCTTTCTAGAGCTCCCACTACATCCATCTTCATACTAAATACCTTTGCTTTTCTCCTGGAATCCTTATAATATGTGTATTCTTAAAAAACAAAACAAAAAAAACCCAACCTTTTGTTCCCTCTTGCCTTGTCTAATTGAAGACAAAGCTGTCTTTTACAGAAGGATTTTGCTTACTTTATAATAAGAGTGTGTCATCCTCAATTAATGGTTCTGGAGAAGGTGACAGTTTAAAATAGGGTCCAACGTTCTAAAGAGAGAATTCAAATGTTCTTTAATAGGAAACTATTAATAGGCTCCCTGTAAAAATGTGTGTACAACCTACACTACTCTGTGAAGCAGTTCCATATTTCCACCGTTTGTTTTTTACTGCTACTTCTAACTTCAGAAGATTTTTCTCAAAAGCTGAACAGGGTTATCAATGACCCAGCAATTCTACTTTTAGATATATACATCTATGAAAACATGCACACATACACAAATGCTCATAGGTGTACTGTTTGTTAGTAATGTTAGTTTTTAATTTGTTAAAAGTAGAAATAATCCCAATATCCACTAGTTGATGAGAGGATAAACAGAATATGGTAGGTTGACATGCATGCATACACCAGCATCTATGACACCTTAAAAGTGTCATGGGAGCGACATTAAACACCACACAGACTGTATGACTCCACTTAAAGGAAATGTCCAGAGTAGGCAGATCTACAGACATGGGATGAGAGGTGGTGACCTGGAGCTAGGGCGAAGGGAGATAGGAGTAACTGCCAATGGTATCAGAGTACTTTTGGGGATGGTGAAGATGTTTTGCAATGACAGTGACAAATGCCTCAACAGCCTTGGGAACATTCTAAAAACCACTGCGTTATGCATTTTAAAAGAATGGATTTTTGCTGGGCGGTGGTGGCACACGCCTTTAATCCCAGCACTTGGGAGGCAGAGACAGGCAGATTTCTGAGTTCGAGGCCAGCCTGGTCTACAGAGTGAATTCCAGGATAGCCAAGGCTACACAGAGAAACTCTGTCTCGAAAAAAAAAATACCATTTTGATCAGCTGTATGTTTGATATGTTCTTTAACATACCACTCTCATACCTAAATACCATCTATTCAGATAACCTCCCCACACCCCCCAATGCCGTAGGAGCTGAAAGGAGCAGCAAGGGAGAAGGGCCTCTATACGCTGCAGGGAGAGGAAAGGCTTGGGTTAAAAGAAACACTAAGGGTTAATGTGGCATGGTCTAAAGGGTTGAGGAAGACAAAGAGGGCCTGTAACTGGCCGTGAGACAGCCAAACTGGTGTGCCCGTCCTTTCTTATATTCTTGCTTCTCATGCAGCTAATTGTAACAGACTAAATCAAGTGAAGTTGTCGTCTAACAAGAAGCCCCAACTATTTCAGCAAAGGGACCCCAGACCATTCCATAAACAGGGAGTTAGCTAAGAACAAATGCAACTATCCATGAGAATAAAGAGAGTTTAGAATACATAATTAACAACATTTAACACAACTGTAGTATCAGAAGATAGTAACGTCAGCAAGTAACAGCTAGCAGTCAAGGCAGATCAATAACAAAGCCAGAAGCAAAGGCAACAGAGAGCGGGCTTCAATGACTCCTGAGTGGACAGTGCACGGCAGTCTCTCTGGGTAGGCCCCAAGGGGGGGAGGGTGGCGGGAGGGAGGGGTGGCATGTGTGGAGTGTGTAGGCCCACGATTGGTTCAGCCCACGATAGTCCCAGAACCAACCAATCTGAATACAGATTCCTTTGTCCAATAATGGCCATGGCCCTATAAAAACCCCTAGACAAAGGAACTCAATAACTTTCCTCTCTAGGAAACCCCTCCCACCTTCACATTTCTCTAGTTTCTCATTTTTCCTAATAAAGCTTGCTTCTACTTTGCACCCTCTGAGAAGAGTTTGTCTCTTTAATCTTCACTGGCATGAGACAACGAACTCAGAGTAACTGTCTAAGGCTGACTCCTGGTGTCTCTAGAATGTCCAACACTATAGGACCCTGGGTCAAGTGCAGATAGGCTTAATCAAACAGGTCCCACTATACTCAAAACCCTGCACACTTTTTTCCCCTTGTTTTTCAGGCTAGAAAAGAAAACACCTCCCATATTTTTCCTCACGAGACAGTTAGTGAGGGGAGCCAGCACTTTCTTCTTCCCTGTTTGTGGGGCTGGGAATTGGACCTGAGGCCTTCGACAAGCAAGACAAGCACTACACTGCTGGCCTAGACTCCCAAGTCCCAGCACATGCTGCTAGCAATAAAAAATGGCTACCGTTCTTAGACATCGAATTCCTGCCAGACACTAAGGCTAGATTAGCTACATGTATTATCTTCAAGTTTCACAATAATTGTACATTACATAAAAATGGAAACTGAGAGCCAGGCGGTGGTGGCGCACCCCTTTAATCCTAGCACTTGGGAGGCAGAGGCAGGCGGATTTCTGAGTTCTA
>NW_022196894.1:33459490-33479622 GCF_008632895.1 Mastomys coucha | reverse complement strand
AAAAAAAAAAAGGAAACTGAGGCCCAGGGGATTAAGTACCTCCCTCTAATTTATCCCCTATCTTCAGCCAGAGTGATCGTCCCGAACTTAAATTTGATCATATTACATAATCAAACCTGGACATAAGATACCTTTCATCATCCCTCTCTCAACATTCCTAACACCAACTCTTTCAACCTCTGGACCAGGTCCTCCTCCTTCTCTTACCCCTAGACCTGGCACAGTTCTTGTTTTTAATTTTAAATTAAAAAATTATTAGAATGTATGAGAACATGCCTGTGCCACAGCTCACATGGAAGTCAGAGGACAACCATGGTATCAAGATTCTTCTTCTACCTTTACATGGGTGTAATAAAAAAATATTATTTAAAAATTCCCGGCACAGGGGTTCCTTCCCTCCTTTGACCATTTATGTTCCCAAATAAAAGATACACACACACACACACAGCCTTTATATATTTTTAAAGAATTATTTATTTTATTTATGAGTATACTATAGCTGTCTTCAGACACATCAAAAGAGGGCATCTGATCCTATTACAGATGGTTGTGAGTCACCATGTAGTTGCTGGGAACTGAACTCAGGACCTCTGGAAGAACAGTCAGTGCTCTTATCCACTGAGCCATCTCTCCAGCCTGCCTTTGTATTTTTAATATGCTTCATGTACCACAATGGCTGAGCAACTGCCTACCTTCCATGCTGTTAGAACCCATTTCTATCCGTAACCGCATTATTGCTTGCTTACTATGTTTCATCTGGGCTGCCACTAGCTCCGACTGGCCAGCCCACATGGCTATGTTTTATGGCTCAGCTAACCCAAGGTGGCTCCCTCAGTTCCTGCTCCTCCTCATGGTCTCTAGCAAGGAAACCTAAACCCCGCCTATCTTCTCCTCAGCTATTGGCTGCAGGCATCTGGGTCCCAAAGGCTAAGTGCTGACTCCAAATCCCTTAGCCAGCACTTAGCATTAGACTACAAGAGGCATTAGGCTAACCCACTACATGTGTGTTCTGGGGGGTTCAAACTAAGGTCGCCAGACATGCAGAACAAGCACTTTACCCAGTATCTCACTGGCTCCTTTTTCACTTTCTTTGAGAGAGGGTTTATGTCCAGGCTGGCCTCAAACTTACTATGTGGCCACCTTGAGTTTCTCATCCACTCCCTTATGTTATGGGGTACAGGTATGCAATACCTTACCTGGCTGGGATCCCTTATTCATTCACTCAGCATACATATTACATGTCTGATACTGTATGTGCTCCTTTACACACAGTGGTAAATGAAATGTTTTTCGGTTCTGTCTTATTACTTACCTAACGTCATGATTAGACACCCAAATTCTTCTACATCCCCCCAGAACCAGTATGGTCAGGTCTGTCACAGAAATAGCCTCCCCCTAGTAACTTCAGTCTTAGTTTTATAAGGATGCCATTACAAAGGCAACTTATAAAGAATAGAGTTTACTGGGAATGGCCTTGTTGGAGGAAGTGTGTCACTGTGTAAGCAGGCTTTGAAATCTTCTAGGGGTCAAAGTTCCTACCCCTAGTGACACCCCCTCCAGCAAGGCCATTTTTCTAATCCTTCCTAGAGTTCTACCAACTGGGGACCAAACATTTAAATAGATGAGCCTATGGGGCCTGTTTTCATTCAAACCAACACAGGTTATTTCCTCAAAGTGCTTAACATCTAGTAGAATATGCGATGGTTAGAGATAAATGTCAATAGAATTAGGGTGCTGTAAATTAATGGTGGTGGAAGATCACAGTGAATGTTTCAGACCAGTTTGATGTAGTACAGTCTGATGCTTACACACTTTGAAACCTGGGAGATGGGTACAAGTATGGTTTCAGGGAATCAACGAGTCAAGAACATACGAAAGGCGGAAAGAAAGCCACATTTTATGGCTAATTAAAAATGTTTAATTTAAGAATGAACAAACAGCCGGGCGGTGGTGGTGCACGCCTTTAATCCCAGCACTTGGGAGGCAGAGGCAGGCAGATTTCTGAGTTCGAGGCCAGCCTGGTCTACAGAGTGAGTTCCAGGACAGCCAGGGTTACACAGAGAAACCCTGTCTTGAAAAAAAAAAAAAAAAGAGGAAAGAAATAAAAAACAGAAGAGACGCTTAGAGTCATCAACAGACCCTGTAGGCATTTTATCTAGGCTCCGCCCCACAAATACCTGGCAAAAGCCAGGTGAGTCTGACTCACTATAAAAGGGGCTATTTGCCCCTCCTCTTTCTCTTGCCCTTGCTCCTTACCCTTTCTCCATTCCCCTCCCCACTCCACGTGGCCAGCCTCTACTCCTCGGCCCTCTCTCTCTCTCTCTCTTTCTGCCTTTCTGTCTCTACTCCCTCAACTGCCCTCCCATGCCCTGAATAAACTCTATTCTATACTATACCTTCGGGTGGCTGGTCCCTCAAGGGGAAGGGATGCCTCAGGATAGGCCTGCAGAGGCACCCCCTTCCCCAACACTTGACTACACATCCAAACATATTCCTTCTCTCTTTTTATAAAACACAACGGACCCCAAATTAAAGATTTGTGTAGGTCACAGTTTGGAGCTTGGATTTTAGGCTAGGTTCTAAGTCCAATACAAATTATTAAAGAATTTTACGTGAAGTGTCACTTTTGCTGTTCAATGGTGGATAAGGAAGGCCTAAAAATGGGATACAGGGCACATTATCAGGAAAATAAATTGGTTTAGGAAAAAAAAAGAGAGAGAGAGAGAATGACTTGGGGCAGGGGGAGACTGTCAAGTAAAAACACCTGGTGCACAAGTCTGGCCAGACTCCCCAGAAATCTCCATAAGAAGCTATGGTCGCAAATACCTGGAATCCCAGCACTTTATCAGGGAAGATGAAAGGCACAGACAAGAGAACCGCCACAAAATCCCCTCAGAGACCAGCTATCCTGGAGCACTCAGAGGGGCTTCTTACTCCACAGTGGTACCTGTCCCGGTAAAGGAACACCGAGACCACGTTAGATCAGAAAACCGATCAGGCACAACGTTAAGAAGCCACACTCACTGAAAAGTCATTTTCTGCCAGGCCTAACACGCCGCGGGAGAGACTTGGGATGGAACCGCGCCCATCCGCACCGCGGAGGCACTTCGGAGTCCCAGGCCCGCACCTACCTTCCTCCTCTACAGTTCCCTCGTCCAGGGTCCGGGGCGCGGTCCCCTCGCAGCCTGCGGCCATGGTTATCGCGCCAAGGATGGAGAGAGCGCCAGGTGAGAGGTATCACTAGGATCTGCTGCTTCCCCACAGAAAGGATCCTCCGCCTCTGCCGGAACCGGCGCTCCCGCGGTCACGTGAGGACGCTGGGCGTGGCCACGCCGGTTTGTTTTGCTCTTTGGATACCGAAAGGCGCCGAGCACGTGGGCTGGGCCGTGTCTCCTTTTCTTCCACCCCTTAGCGCCTCTTTCTGTTTCTCTTCCTTCTTTAGTCCGATCCTCCATTTCTGCCTTGGCATTCCCTCAGTGGGACTCGCGACTTAGGTGGCCCCGTGCTGACTTGCCTGCTCTTCCACCTCGTTGGTCCCCTTGGCATCAGTGTCATCCCAGCTGGTTTTCTGCCTGGGAATATGAACCTCAGGCAGTGTCCCCTTGAAGCCGTTCCCTGTGACTCATTTGCTGAGCCAGATATGCCAAATTGCTTGACTGTAGTTTTCAAGGACACAGGCAGCTGCCAGGGTTCTGGATTTGTGCATTTGAACAGACAAATGTTTATCTCGTCAAGAGATGCACAACCTTCAGCTTTTGTCATTTATTTAGTCTGGCTATCATCATACCAAGAGAGAGATCTAGGTCACTGTCTTCCAATTTCAACAAATTTATATTATTTACCCGTTTGGGTGACAAACAAAATGGATAGAAAAACTATATGTATGAAGGAAAATTGGCTAGTTTATTACCTCACTGGATACGTAAGACACATACAAAACCAAATGGTCTTCATGATACAATGCCCTGAGACCTTCCTAAACCTCAATATCCTGCCTTCTATAATTTCTGCAGTTAGAACCCCAATAAAAACAAAACTAAGCCTAATATAGAACCAAGCATTGGGGTAAGTGACTTGAGGTCGGCGAGTTGTTTATTAGGCACGTGATGTAAACTTGGGCACTTCCTCCAAGCAACCTCGCGAGTGACTAACTCAGCCTCCTCCGCCCCAGCCTTCCAGCCGGCCGCGATCTACCACCCTTTCCACTCGTAGGGTACCGGGCTTCTCACCCCAGGGCGTTCCTGGGCTAGCAGCGAACCGGGAGGACCCCGCCTCGCCTCCTCCCCTCGGGCTCGGGCGGCGCAGGCGCAGCAGACGCACCCCGGAGGCCGAAGACAAGAGCGGCTCCGGCTCCCGCTCCACCCGCCCAGTCAGCTCCCGGCTGGTCTGCGGCCACCGGGACGCGTCGGGCAGGGCCGGCGGGCGGCGTCGCCATGGGCTCGGGTTGGAGCAGCGAAGAGGAGGAGCGGCAGCCGCTGCTGGGGCCGGGGCTCGGGCCTGCGCCGGGGGCTGCGCGCAGGGGCCGGGAGGCGGCGGCCGTGCTACCGGCGGCGGGCCCGGGCCCCGGGAGGGTGTACGGGCGCCGCTGGCTGGTGCTTTTGCTCTTCTCGCTCCTCGCATTCGCCCAGGGCCTGGTCTGGAACACCTGGGGCCCCATCCAGAACTCAGCGCGCCAGGCCTATGACTTCACCGGATGGGACATCGCGCTCCTGGTCCTCTGGGGCCCCATAGGCTTCCTGCCCTGCTTCGCGTTTATGTGGCTGATGGACAAGAGAGGTAAGGGGTCTGGGACGCCTGCGGGCGTGTCCTTTCTCTGGGAGTTGGCGCCTGCCAGGATCCGGGCCTGCCTGTGCCTCCTTGGGCTTGGTCTAGGGGTTGTGCGAGGTGACCCAGTGTAGCTGGCATCCCTTTCCTAACTCGGGAACCCTCTGTCCCCAAAGCGACAAATAAGGAGGATGCGTTCCAAGTATTGATGTTTTGTGTTACGCCGTTTATGCCACACTAGAGATTTAGGTAATCATCAGATGTGGAAGGCTTTGTATACTGTGAACATCAGAGCGATCCAGTGCACTTGCTGTGAATGTATTTGACACGAGACGAAAGTGACTCATGTTTTGATTTCAAAGACATTTGGGGTGCTGAGGGTGAAAGATCAGAAGAGACCGGTGATGACCAGATGTAAGGGGGTAATGAGCTAGCGTGGTGACTCCAACCCTGGATGACTATTGGGAAACTCAGGTCTGACACTTGGGTTTCCGGAAGGTAAATCCCCAGGTAAGCCGAAAGCTTCCGCCCAGGTGACTTTTCAGTTGCGATTTATTACTCCCAGATAAAGATCGCTGATGCAGGAAGGCTCTCTCTTTCAGTTAGGGACTCCAGGCATCTCACTTTACCAGTTGCCAGTGTGATTCTGTGAGGTGCGGAAAAGGCCAGAGTGGAAAGAGTCAAGATGTTGAATTATCCCTCCCGAGGATAAATAACCCCCAGGAGGCTGTTGTGCATGATTTAGAATTCTTAGGTATGTAGTTGGATAATGGTCGGAAACTGCTTCATTTCTGTTCAGCCTTTTATGACTTTTGGCGTAATAGATTCTTCGGGTAGTTTTGGGACATTGTCTTAGTCCACAGGTCTGTTGACAAACAGCCATAAGCTTATAAAACAAACAAAATTTATTTATAACCCCTCTGGAAACTGGGAAGTCCAAGATGAAGGACCAAGCAGAATGCTTATCTGGTGAGCATCGTTCATACAATGTTCGTTTCTTTGTAATGTCACAAGGGTAGTGGCCAGGGATCTCTCTGGGGTCTCTCTTCTAAGAGCAGTAACCTAGTCTGTCCAGCCCTTGCCCTCAAAACCTGTTTCACCCCCAGTCGGTCACCTCTTACTTAGTTCAGTCACTTAGCTGGGAGTAGGATTTCAACCTAGGAATCTGGGTGAGCACACAAACATTACCAGCAAAGTAAGAGTGGAGCCTAGGTTGATATGGAGCTGTGATGGTCCAGAGCCCTCAACTACTGTTATGGAAAGAACGAAATCCAGCTGTGCTTCCCCTCTTCCTGGTGGTACAGAGACAACAAACCTGATGACTGAATACAGTCAAGATGCTCAGAAAGGGAGGCTAGATAGTTCTAAGCACTGAGAGTAGTATTCAAAAGAAAATGAAAGGCACTTTTTGCTATGTTCTACACTAGCATTCAGTCCTGTGCACTCATCTTTTTTTTTTTTTTTTTTTGAGGAGGTCATTTGGCAAACTGGGATGACATTAGAGTTGGGGGACAACCATGGTAATGGGTGTAAAAGTCATGAAACTTAAGATGAAGCTTCAAAAAAAAACCAAACTAAAACAAAACACTGAGGCAGATAGACTGCATGAAGATCAGGTAAGAAAGCTGTAGACTTAGTGTGTATGGTGGTTCTTTTAGAAGGACTGTAGTGTAACTTGGGTGTGAAGAGTCTGCTAGTGGGAAGAAGTGTGTAGTAGAGGAAGGGTATGTCAGCTGGTGTGGCTCTTCCAGGAAGAGCTGGCAGAGAATTCTAACAAGCACTTGATGTAGGCAAGGTAGAAGAGACCAAGTATTACATGCTGATGTATTTGGTTACTTAAAGCACTGCTTGTCCCGTCTGTTTGTTTTCCAAGCATTACTTCACTTGCCTCCTGAAACAGTATGACCTGGAGAAATTGCTGAAACAATGGGTCACTGAAACAACCCACTGACTGCCTCTCGATGGCTTCTGTAAATACCTAGCTTGCTTGCCCACCCCACCTTGTGATTTTGGATAAAAACTGAGAATACAAACTGGACCTGGATTTAAAGCCTTTCAGGGGCTGCCCTGGCTTCTGTCCACCCAAGAAATATCTCCCTCTCTTCACTGGTGTGGGGTGCTTTTTCTAGAATGATTCCTGTAGCACACTGAATTGGGGACTCTTTGTTTGTTTGTTTGTTTGTTTGTTTGTTCAGAGGCTTTTTGTTTGCCTTTAAACTGAATTATGGATTTTATTTGGATTCATTAATGTTTTTCTGTTATTTGTTCTTTGTTTTCTGCCTTAAGATTCATTCTAGTTTTTTCAAATCTGGAAGTTCCTTAGGTACTCCTTTAAAAGTTGACTATGTTAAGAGATACTGGAAAGCAACAATTCAGGAGTCGAGGAGATGGTGCAGTGCGTAGGAGTGCTTGCCATGATGGCAAGTGAACCTGAGTTCAAATCCCTGAGCACCCATGTAAAAGCTGAGCCTGGCATCTGAGACAGGAGGATCCCTTGAGCTCCAGTGAGCTTCAGACTCAGTACAAGACTGTCTTTAAAATTCAGGTGGAAAGTGATAGAGGAAGACAACCAGTATACTTCTCTGGCCACCCATACACCTGCACACACAGATGTGCACATCACACACACACACACACACACACACACATGAACTAAAAACAAAATTAGAACAGGCTTAACCATAACCTTACTAATTTTTTATTTGATTGGTGAGTGAGATGCTCTCCATTCTCCACCGCAGGGTGAACACACTCACTGTAACCCTGGGTCTTAGGGGTGTAACCAAGAACACAGAACAGAGAAAACCTGACTATTAACCGCAGATTGTTCCCGGCCAGCCGCATTTTTTAAAGTGGTAAAGCAGAGGAAACTTCCTTATGATACTGACTTACTAGAAATCTCCTGTTCAGGAAAGACTGGTCTGTTTTGTGATTTATCTACTTCCTTGAAGTTTTAATTTAACTTTAGCCTGAGTGACTCTTAGGCTGGCTAGTTTTTATGTCCCCTTGATTCAAGCTGGGGTCCCCTTGATTCAAGCTGGGGTCACCTGGAAAGAAAAGAATCCTTTTAGAGAAAATGCCTCTGTCGAGGTCTGTGTGTGTGAAACTGATGTGGGTGTAGGGATTCAAACTTGGGTCCTCTGCAAGAACTGCAAGAATATGTGTTCTAAACTGCTGTGCATCTCTTTAGCACCTGTGGTTCATTTTTTTTGGTTGATGATTGATATGGGAAGGCCCATCCCCCTGTGGACAGTGCCACCCTTGGGCTGGGGGTCCTGGGTGCTATAAGAAAGCAGGCTGAGCAAGCCATGAGAAACAAGCCAGCAAGCAGGTTTTTGCATCGGTTCTTGCTTCCAGGTTCTTTAGTTCCTGTCCTGACTTCCATCAGTGATGGAATGTGACCTAAAAGTTATAGGCTGAAACTTCCTCTCCAAATTGCTTTTGGTTATGGTGTTCTTAACTAAGACAACTCAATATTGGTCTGGCCTGGTCTGTTGGGTTCTAGTATAGAAACTCAGTCCAAAACAGTTCAAAAAATAATTTTTGTTCAATAGAACGGAATGCTCTTAAAGTTCTTTTTTTCAGTAGTATCTTACTGTTACTTTCTAAGTTTGTTATTCTTGCTTCTGTGCTTCAGAACGTTAGTTTTTCGTGTACTATCGTGAGTGCAGCTATCATCCATGGCTGTCTGCATTGTTACTATTCCCTTTAGAAAATAAGTTGCTTTTGGGAGTATTTCATAGGTCCTATATCTGTATGGCAAATTTAATTTTCTATTTTCCATTGGTTGAAGCAATAAAAAAAATGAATTTAAGATCTCTCCCTTGAGCTGGAGAGTGAGTACTAGAGTTTGGGGATCCCCAGCACGCACACTGCACACACAGATAACCGTCCCCAAAAGTTCTTCCTTTTAGGAATAGTTCTCCTTTTCAGTGGGAGCAGTTAAGACACTTTCATAATGCTGGTGTGGCAACTGCACCCCCACACAGCAAGTTCTCCCTTTCAGTGGCTTGCTCACTGGGAGGTATGCAGCTCTCATTTGCTTAGCATGGAAGCTCTGTTATCTTTCTAAAACAGATGTTGTACCTTTCCACCCCTTTCCATTCACCAGCAAGGAAACAGAAGAACGTGCTAGTGAGATAATAGTGCCAAGCCTGTGCACCCTGGAAAGCGAGCCAGAGTGCGATTAAGGCGTGAGCCGGGACCAGAGGCTCCCAGAGCCTGTGTCTAGTGAAAGGACTGAGAAGCCGAGAGGACCTGCAGTGCTTTGGATAAAAAAAGAAAACAGTAAAGGAGGAAGGGTGTGCAGTCTGGTGTGATGTAGTGTGTTTAGTGTGTTCTAGTTTATGTAAACCGTCCCACAGGCCTCTCATGGAAGGTGTGTTGAGTGGGCGCCTGGGGTAAGAGGGAAACCTGGCATGAAGCCTGGCATGCTGGACAAGAGTGTCTGGAGAGAAAGAATGGCTGTGGTTGGTCCAGTTTAAACTTATCCCTGGCTAGCTTACAAATGAGTGAGACTGTGGTTATTTTATTTGGCTTTGACAATACTGGGGGTAACCCCTAATCTACTTTCCTAACTGCTGGCCTGGATACTTCCCCAGCAGTGGACCCCAAATACTTGCTGCTGCTTCTGGCTTGTGTACTCATGGTCCATCTCTCAAGGTGTCCTCCCCTCTTCTTGCCCCTATCCTCCTACACCCCCCTCTCTGTAACTCCCACCCAGGTAACTCAAAACCCACCTACCTCTAATCGCTCCAGTAATTGGTTGTAGACATTTTTATATAACCAATTGTCATGGTTTGTATATGCTTGGCCCAGGGAGTGGCACTATTAGGAGGTGTGGCCTTGTTGGAGTACACGTGTCACTGTGGGCATGGACCCTCATTCTAGCTAGAGTCAGTCTTCCATTAGCAGCCTTCAGATTAAGGTGTAGAACTCTCAGCTTTGCCTGCACCATGCCTGCCTAGATGCTGCCCTGCATCTAGGGCCTTGATGATAGTGGACTGAATCTATAAGCCAACCCAATTAAATGTTAATTTATAAGATTTGCCGCTGGGCGGTGGTGGCGCACACCTTTAATCCCAGCACTTGGGAGGCAGAAGCAGGCGGATTTCTGAGTTCGAGGCCAGCCTGGTCTACAGAGTGAGTGCCAGGACAGTCACAGCTACACAGAGAAACCCTGTCTCGAAAAACCAAAGAAAAAAAAAAAAAAGAAAAGCGGGGGGACCATGAAATATAAGCTGAGTCAAAAACAAAAGAAGGAATGTTTAGGTAAGTAAGAAAAATTAGTAACTTCCTAATCTTTCATCTTTCTTCTTATTTTTTTTAGATTTATTTTTATTATTAGGTGTCTGTGTCTGTATATCATTTGTGTGCTTGGTGCCCGAGGAGGTGGTGAGCCTTCATGTGGATACTGGGAGTCTTTCACAGGAACAAGTGCCCTTTACCACTGATCCAGCTCTTCAGCCCCATTTGTTACTCTTTATAAGATAAAAACTTTCTTGTCATGGTTATTAGTGTATGAGAGGGAATATGTGGGAAAGAGAGGTCATGATTGAAAAGGCAGATGCTTGTAATTCAGATGTCACGGATGCGATTTTGTAAAAATGCAGGCAGAATGTAACCAAGAATGTAACAAGTAGATGGTTGTCTTACTGAGGGTTTCTAGCTGTGATGAAACACCACGACCAAAAGCAATTTGGGAAGGAAAGTCTTTATTTAGCTTACATATTACAAGTCTATTAAGGAAATCCAAGGCAGGAAGTCAAAACGGCAGGAACCTAGAGGCAGGAGCAAAGGCCATAGAGGAGTGCTCTTTACTGGCTTAAAAATCATGGTCCTCAATCCTGCCTTTTGGTGTGGTCATCTGTATTCAGGGCTGTTAAATGTTGGAAGTCTGTAATTTGCTTTTTTGACTTTTTTAAAAAATATTTTATTTATTTCATGTGTATGAGTACACTGTACCTGTACAGATGACTGTGAGCCATCATGTGTGTGGCTGCTGGGAATTGAACTCAGAACCTCTGCCGGCCCCGTTTGCTCCGGCCTGCTAGCTCTGGCGTAATTCACTCTCTGCCGGCCCCGTTTGCTCCGGCCTGCTTGCTCTGGCGTAATTCACTGTAGTGGAATTCAGACGCACCAGGAGAGGGTGTCAGATATCGTTACAGGTGGTTGTGAGCCACCTTGTGGTTGCTGGGTTCCGAACTCAGGACCTTTGGAAGAGCAGTCAATGCTCTTACCTGCTGAGCCATCTCGCCAGCCCGCTTTTTTGACTTTTGCAGAGGGTTACAATTAAGAGATTTTCTTGACTCTCGGAAGAGATATTTAAAATCATTGAAACTGTAAAAGTCTCTTGGTATTTCTGAAGTTGGACTAAATGTGTTTTGCAGTGAGTCTATGGGTGCCAGGGAGTGGCGTGTGAAGGCTTGAGTCAGGAGTGCCCCTCCCTGCCCGTAGGCTCAGGTATCTGAGCACTGGGTTGGTTGGTGGTGGAGCCTTGGAAAGGTTGTGGAGAGCCTTGGTGGAAGAAGAATGTCAGTGGGGACGAGCTTTGAGAGTTCAAGGTTTGTTCCACTTGCAGTAGGCCCTGTGGTCTCTCAGCTTCCTGATGCCAGCGGCTTGCACTGCCACGATTTCCCGCCAACTTAGTACTCAAACCCTCTGGAACAGTAAACCAGACCAGACCGGTCCTTCCTTCCGCAGATTGCCTTGGTTGTGGGATTTTTATCACAGCAGCTGAAAGTAACTATTGGAGCCTGAGGGGAAAATTCAGGAACTGATTTTTACTAAAAGAAAACAACAACAAAAAAAGCATGTGAAACATGGATCTCAGATAGTGAACGGCTGGGCACTGCAGTGGTCCTTGTGATGGCTTCAGCAGACTCCCTGGAGAGGAGCAGTGTAAAGGGAAGAAGCCATCATTTTTCTAAGTTGAAGACTTGGTTATTGTAGCTGTTTGTGTTCTAGTGATAACTATGTTCCCCCCAAAACTGCACGGGAATGCCTGCCAGTAGCTTCTGGGAACCCGCCCCCAGTTGGTTCTGATTGGTAAATAAAGATGCCAGCAGCCAATGGCTGGACAGAGTAAACAGATATCTGGAGTGTGTGGAGGAAAGACACCAAGCCTGAAAAGAGTGCAGGACAGAGAGGCGTGGCCGCCATGTGAAGGAGCCAGGAGAGTGTGGCCCAGTTGCTGCTGGATCCAGAGCAGCCTAGATAGGACATAGAATTAGTAAGTAATAACTCGGGATTAACTGCGTGGAGGTTAGGCAGTGGCCCAGCTATTGAGCTGCTTAAGGCATATTCAAATATAAAGGCTGTGTGTGTTGTCTTTCATTCAGGAACATAAAGCAATGAGGCGGATACCGAACCTGCTGTTGGGATTTATTTATGAAATATTTAATATAACAGGTTATGAATTCAGAGTTAGCAATGTAGCCCAGTTGGTAGGATGTCCACCCATCATGCCAGATGCCCTGGCTTTCATCCCCAGCATCCCCTAAACCAGAATAGTGGTCCACAGGCTTATAATCCCATCCACTGTGGAGGTGAACAGAAGGACTAGGAGTTGAAGGTTGTCCTCTGTCTTTTTCGGCTCCTGGTTTACATGGAGTCCATGAAACCATCTCAAAATGACAGAACAGTTACAAGCTGGTGCATTCTTAGGCTAGTGAGATGGCGCAGCAAGCAAGGACGCTTGCAGCTATGCTTGACAACCTGAGTTTAATCCCTGGAACCCATGTGGTGATAACCCCTGTAAGTTGTCCTCTGATGTTCACAGTTGCTCACACACAAAAAGTAAATGCCAACTCTGAGCGAGTTGGGGCTCCCTGGATATTCCCACCACCACCACCATAGCTCAAGTCTCTGGGAAGTTAGGCGAATCTTCTCCCACTGAGGCTAGACAAGACAGCTTAGCTAGAAGAACATATCCCACATACAGACAACATCTTTTGGGATAGCCCCTGCTCCAGTTACTCAGGACCCTCATGAAAACCAAGCTACACATCTGCTGCATATGAGCAGGGAGGCCTAGGTCCAGCCTGTGTTCTTTGGTTGGTTATTCAGCCTCTGAGAGCCCCCAAGGGTGTTGGTCTTCCTGTGGAGTTCCTATCCCCTTTGGGCCCCCAAGCCTTCCCCAACTCTTCCATAATAGTTCCTAAGCTCCATCCACTGTTTGGCTGTGGGTGTCTGCATCTGTCTGAGTCAGCTGCTGTGTAGAGCCTCGCAGAGGACAGCCATGCTTGACTCCTGCCTGCAAGCATATCAGAGTATCATTAATAGTGGCAGGGATTGGTGTTTGCCCATGGGTTGGGTAAGACCATTTTAAATGTCTTAGTATACAAGTGGTTGGAATCTCAGGAGAAGATGGGCAAGATAAAGTATAGATAAAATGTGGTGATAGCAAAAAGAAGTCTTGAAGAAATAATAGAAGAAAACTTTTTAAGCCTGATCTCTCTATCCTGCATATCTAGGAATTTCAGCAGAAGCAACATGAATAAAACTACATCAAAACATATAATCATATCGGCATCAAAACATGTAATCATATCGCTTGGGGCCAGTGATACAGAGAATCTTAAAACACACGAGAGAAGGAACACTGGACTAGCATGCTTAGGAAGTGGCGGCGGAAGCAACATCCTAAGTGGGGACTCACTGTAGGAAGACAAGGTGGAGAGACCCTTGGAGGAGAGCTTAAGAAGTTCAGGCCCCAGTGATTGTGCTGAGCCCTCCAAAAGGCACAAGGGGAAGCTTTAGGAGTTAGAGATTTCAGAGACGCTGGATTAAAGGATATATAGACACGTAGTGGGATAAGGATGATCTGAGGATTTTGGATCTTTGTGTCATGGTTGTAAGTGGGATAAGCAGGCACAGTGTCATTATCCTGATAGTATCTGTAGTTGACTGGGACTATGGGAGAAGAGAGGCTTGGCAGCAAGTAGGTTTGCCTTTCCTCCATCTAAGGAAGCATCTGTCCATCTGTCCATCTGGACAAGCATGCTCTCACCCAAGAACTTTGACCCTGCAGCTCTATTCTTGAGTTAACTTCATCTAGATTCTTTGTTTCTATTTTATTAAATACTTGTACTTTCCTTTAGTGTAATTAGGGATATCTTTAAATTTACTTATAAAAAGATTTATTTTGTTTTTCCTTTTATGTATGTGGGTATTTTGTCTGTATACAAAATATAGACAAAATATTGTTTGCTTGTGCCAGTGTGTTCTACCATGCTCTTCATTACATGCTTACCCCCCCACTCCCCACCCCCACCCCCCGCACATACTATGATCGCCTGAGGGACAATCATATGTAAGTTTTATTTTTCTATGTTTCACTGGGTCCTTTATTGTGCCTCTCCTCCTGAGATGACTTGATATCTCTCTGATTAAATGGAATGAGAGAGTCCTGCCTTGTTGAAGTACAAGGGACAGGAAGAAAGTATTCCATTCAAGACTGAGAGTCTAAGTGGAATAGGTTAAGTAACCATTGGCAACAGTTAAACAAAAAGCCTACTTCTAGTTTCTCTGTTTGTATAACCATGCTATATCCATCCAAAATTGCTTTAATGATGACCTTTTCAGAAGCTCCTCATTCTTACATCTATATAAGCTATTATAGCATCATATATTTGATTAAAAGCACCCTGCGTAGAAGAGTCTTGGGTTGGCTGGACCACAGGGCACAGTTAGTGCCCCACTGCTTCTTGACTGCCTCTACAATTACAAGCAGAATCTTTAGAAGGAAGAGAAACTTTGTGCACAATATAAAATATAAAGCTGTCTGGTGTGTCATTGGGTGCCCAGAATAACTGAAACAAGTACTGTCCTGCAGTTTTAGGGTATTTATGGCCATGTGTGTATTTTTCATTAATTACACTATTTCCTGTGGCTAAACTGCCGTTTCCAAGCCTCTGTTCTGCTAGTAGAAGCAGTAATGAGCAGTATGTATGCATTACTTGTTACCAGGAAGCACAATTCTCTGTGGCATTCCTTCTGCCAAATTGCATTAATCATATTCAGATTATATAAGAATATTATAAAGTTTGCCCCATTCATATCACAGAGTATTCTCAGTGTGGCGTTTATGTGCCTGATCTGGATCTTAAATTTATTTCCCTGTGATGTTTGTTCTGCATAATCATCGTTTTGTTGACTTTCAGTTTCCTTCAAGCGGAGAAGAAATTTGAAAATCAAACATTTAACCATCCTCCCTCTACTAATTTTTTTTTTTTTCTGGAAAGGAAAACATTTCATTAATTGTTAAGTTCTGTCTTCTCTGTTTCATGGTTTCAAATGTTGGATTTGGGACTGTTTGAAAGAATGTGGGCTACCTGTACCGTGACTTGCATGAGTCACCTGAGTGATATGGCTGCCACAGACATAAGGTAATAGTAGTTCAGTACATACAAAAGAACAGGGTTCCAAACATGGGCAGATGCAGCACCATTATATGGTTCATTCTGTATTCACAGTGCAGGTCTTACTCAGCTCTCATGTGTATTTCTAGTTACCATGCCTTCTCTTTCAATCTGTTCCTGGGACAAATACCATCCCCAAAAGCGTCTTAGGGGAGGAAAGGATTTATTTGGCTCATAATTCCAGGTAACAGTTCATTTATTGTTAAAGGGAAGCCAGGACAGGAACTCGAAGGCAGGAACCTTGGAGGAAGGCTGCTTATGGGGTCACTCTTTGGCTCATGTTTCCCTATGCAGTCCAGGGCCAGGGAAAGGTTGCTGGACCCTCTTACAACCTGTCCCACCCCCCCCCCTCCAAATCTGATGTGGAGAGTCCCTAGGTTAAGACTCCCTTCTCTGGGACTCCAGGCTGTTGACATTTGACACCTTGTTTTTATATTCTCTTTTGCCCTTTTATGTCCCTGGTCATTGGCACACATTTGAAAATAACTGATCATATTAAGAATACAAGGGGAAAACTACCTGGTGCACAGTTTTTCCTGAAGTCCTGAGGCATGATTTGAATGAAAACAAAACAGAACAAATCACGTTTTTTTTTTTAACTTGTCAGGAATGATAATACACATCTTTAATTCTAGCACCCATGAGGCAGAGGCAGGTGGATTTTTGTGAGTTCAAGGTTAACTTGGTAGACACAGCAAATTCTTGGCCATCCAGAACTCTAAAATGTCTCCATTTTTTTTTTTCTGATTTTCACTATTATTATTGTGTGTGTATTGATGTATGTATGATGGCAGTATTTATTTATGTATGTATGATGGGGATGTTGTGTTAACTCTTCCTGGGGAGATACAAATTAATACCAGTAACCCCAGATGGGCACCAAAGACAGACCAAAGCATGATTTCACCAAAGTTCAACTTGGTGACCAGAGAACTTACTAAATTTTCTTACAGAGCACAGACAAAGGTTTACTAACAGAATCACAGTCACAACCAAAGAAATGCATCACCACAAGGTCTACCCCATGGTCGGGGAGCCTCATGGAGTCATGATGTAATAACTTTCTATTTCCTGTGTAGCCTAGCATCTCCCAAGGTGACTTGCACTCAGAGCTGGGGGCAGGTAATAGTTGCAATTCCAGTTCTGGTCCCTCAACCCAGGGACAATCAGGGTTCCGGTACTCAAGTGGGCAAGGAGTTGGCAAGTGACAAACAGATACGAACACAAGAGAGTGCTGAATCTGAGTGTAATTTCTAAAAGTAAGCATCAGACTTTTATAGTCATTACAGAAGAAATAAGGAAGTTAGGTAATACAACAGCCAAGGTACATCGAAGTCACCTGATACATAATGATTCTTTAAACAAAACAGAAAATGCATACATGAAAATTGGCAGGAAGTAGGCTGTGGTTACAACTGAGATAAACTCAGCCTTATCTGAAGTACTCTAGTTCCTTCTTAGACCACAACCCACCTTCTTCTTAGACCATTATAAATTCCTGTATATAGGAGTGACTCAGCTGTTGTTCTAAGTATTTATGGTGGACCTCCATTTACCAGAGGAGCCCACCAACTTTCTTCTATTATGTAATGTAGTCTGCCATACATGAATGTAATGAGAATTCTAAGTTTACATTGTTGAACTTGCCCTGGGATTATTAACTCTTATCCAGTAAACTGCAATGCCTGTTCTCTCTTTCAATACTGGAGGCATTTTGTCTGAATAAGTAACATTCTTACGAAATTCCAAGCCTAGAATCGGCTCAGCATTGACTAGGATGTTGGAACACTGGTGGAAGTCAGGAAACAACATCCCCTCTAACTTGGCTATTTGTCAAATCATTCCTTGGGGGCACCTCTATACTTATAATAGAACAATACTGAAAGAAAGCATCCAAAACTCTCCATCGACTATCGCAAGTCTGGACCACGTCTGTGTTAGGGGACGCAAAGGACGTCCAGGAGACCAGTTTCCTTGAAACTTTTTGTTTTCGAACTGTGGCCAAGCTTTTGGACTTGTCACGTAGACTCCACTGGAGTGGTGTGGCAGAATACAACGTGTGTGTGTGTGTGTGTGTGTGTGTGAGAGAGAGAGAGAGAGAGAGAGAGAGAGAGAGAGAGAGAGAGAGAGAGAGAGAGAAGAGAGAGAAGAGAAGAGAAGAGAGAGAGATTTATGGAGTTTAGAAGACACTTTTCAGTAGTTCATTCTCTCTTCCCATCAGAAGTTCCAGGGATTGAATTCAGACTCTCAGGCTTACACAGCAAGAAGTTTACCTCTGTGTCATCTTGCTTGCTTCTGATTTTAATTTTTTATGGTATCATTTAATATATATATATGTATATACACATACGTATATATGCATACTTATTGTTTTACACACATGCATGTATGTATGTATTATGTATACCTTGTACATGCCTGGTGCCTGTAGAGGTCAGAAGAGGTATTAGAAGTGAATAATACTGTTCTTGCTCTCAAGTCACACAAAGAAACACAAGAACAAAGCAAATGTAAGCTAGCTGTGCAATTTCTCTATACTCAAAGGCATATCACTAAGATGGACTAGCAAGCACGCATGGTGTAGATGCCTCTCTTTTATCCCTAACACAGCTTTTGGCTATTCCTCATTGTGGATGGTTCACCTCCCAGTCCACTCAGTTGACTGATATGGAAGATGAAAGGAGAGGGAAAATCAGAAACTTGAAGGCACATTGACTAAAAGCCCCAGCTCTCATCTTAAAAGAAATAAGAGATAGACTTGGAGGCATTCTAAGTGACCATGGCCTGAAAACAGATTTAAGTTACCCTAAATTCCATGTTCCGTCATGAAAGCAGTTACATGAAGTTTTTATAGTTTCACAGAACAAAGAAAGTTATAAATCAAGACAAGTTTAAAGTACATTGGTAGGTACACCAGAGAGTCAGGGACAGTGAGATGGAGGAGCTATTCTGTAGGTGTCGATGCTGTTTGATGATATTCTTAGCTTTAGCATTGCAGAAGCTAGTGGTCTGCCAAGTCAATAGAGTCTAAGAGGTTTTTATGTATTATCACAAGATGTTAGTTCCAGTACAGATTGGGGCAAACAGTGGGTGTTCCAGAAGCTAAAACTGGCCCAACATAAGGTAATCTTTATACCTGTAAAATTCCAGTCTCTCCATCAGTATCCACAGGCACAGACTCCTTCCAGGAGTCTCTCAGTTCATAGTCAGACATGGCTTCTTCTCAGGAATTTTCACTCACAGGAGGAGGGGAGTGAGGAGGAGCAGGTACACAGCTGTTAAACCTGTCCCTCGCAGAGGGAACACTGATGCCCTGGAAGTGAAGTTAGAGATGGTTGTGAACTGTCATGAAGCTGATGAATCTGGGTGCTCTGCTAGAGCAGCAAGTGCTAGTAACCAGAGCCAGCAATCCAGGTCTAGCAGTATCATTTTATAAGTTGAAAACCATCTGAATATACCTATTGTCTTAGAATAATTTTTAATGACAATATAGTTTTTATTACCACTTTGAATTTGAAAGTTGGAATTTTACATTTGATATCATTTTTACTCTTATTTGTGTATGTGTGTATATGCCTAAGATATAAAATTTAATCATCTTTTAAATTTATTTTCCATACTTTTACTATGATAACTGAATAAACCCTTCCAGACACTCACTGGGACGATTAGAGGGACGGGTTCTCCCTCAGTCTTTGTGGTCATCCCAGTTTTCTGCTCAAGTAAAAAATCATCAGTGTTCAGTGTACAGGCTGTTTTTTCCCTTCTCATGTTAGGGGCATTAGGAAAAAGCTGTTGTGTGAGAATGTAATATAAGACTAATTACACAAAAGGAATCTCAGTTAACATTGGGCTCCCATAAAGAAAACAGAGCTCATCTGGATGCTTTCTTCTGTCTTAGGTCTGCGGGTCACCGTGCTTCTGACGTCATTTCTTATGGTTTTGGGAACTGGTCTAAGATGCATACCTGTGTCAGATTTAGCCCTTAAAAAAAGGTAAGTCCTGTATGACATTTCTGCACATTTTCATCTTCTATTGCAAATGTGTTATTCATGCTTGACTGTAGGTCTCTGATAATGTGATCTGTAGGGAGTCACAGGTGTGGAAGCCTTTACTCTTTTTACTGTTTGTAATGGTTAACTTAGTGTCTTTTCACATGGAAGATGCAAAACAAATAAAAACAAGTGAATCTTCTTGCTACCCAGGAGTTATTAAAAACCATGAGAAATGCACAAATAAGTATAACAGGTCACACATGTGTGTTACATAAAATAGAAGCAGTGGGGCTGGAGAGATGGCTCAGAGGTTAAGAGCAGTGTTTCTCTTGCAGATGACCTGGGCTCAGTTCCTAGCATCTACATGGCAGCTAGCAACCATATCTGTATACCCCAGTTCTAGGGACTCCAACAAGCATGTCCATGGTGCAATATGTATGCAGGCAATACATTCATACACTTTAAGTAAAACAAGTAGATCTAAAAAAAAAAAAAAAATGTTTTTAAAAATAGAGGCAGTGGTATAAAGGAGATATAAAAAGTAGTTTTGGTCATGCAGAGAGAACTACACGTGTAAATGGCAGAAGAGGAGAGAGCACCCCTGGCAGGGAGGCCATGATGGCTAGAACTGAGTGAGTGAGAGAGTGAGTGAGTGAGTGAGTGAGTGAGTGAGTGAGTGGCTTTTTGGAAAGACCTAACGTCCAAGTAATGATCGGCGCTGGGGCAGTGTGAGGCTGGATCCTCTAAGATTATGTGAGCTCCTGTATGGACTTCAAGACCTTTTTTGAACTAGAAAAAAAACCAGAGGTTTTTAAGCTGTGGAGAGTCCTGGTTACAGGCTGCTGTTCTGCCTTTAGGGAAGCTAGAGGTCACAGGCAAAACAAGGGAGCCGCTGGGAAACCAGTGACAAGCCAGGGGGGATGGCCGCTGGGTGTTGAGGTAGCAATGGGAG
>NW_022196894.1:33359446-33458408 GCF_008632895.1 Mastomys coucha | reverse complement strand
TGTTGAGGTAGCAATGGGAGCCGCTGGGAAACCAGTGACAAGCCAGGGGAGATGGCCGCTGGGTGTTGTGGTAGCAATGATAACATGAAGAAGCGCTGAAACTCTGTATTTTGGAGAACTTGCTGGAATGCAGATGTGGGGACGAAGGAATCCAGGGAGCTCCTGGCTGCAAGCAGTCCTGGGAATAATAAGGATGGCTTGTGTGAGTGCAGATGAGAGGAGAGGTCAGAGGTTGTGCCGCTGGGGCCGAGCCTCTGCCTGTGGTTCTGCTAGAGGTAGACATAGCGAAGGAGGCGAGGTAGGTGGCTTTCATTTAGAACAGAACTTTACAGTTTAAAAACAAATGTTTGCTTTCTGATTTTTAAAATATATTTTCTTTTCAGGAAACTTAACTTACAAATGTTTTGTATTGAAAAAGAAAGCCAGAAAAAGTCACATGGGTCTGGTAGAAGACTGTCGGCTTCCATCCTCCTGAATTGGGTCTTTATTATGTTTGATGTGGCCTAAATTTTTTAAACAGTGCAGATTTGTTTGTTTTTAAGGCACCTACAGTGTTAAAATACAACCTCAGTATAATGTCCTCAAGGCACTCTGAAGATGTCACTCAGCCTTTGGTTTTAATTCTGCTCTGGACCACCTGTGCTCTTACATCCCAATGCTACATTCTTCTTCATCCTTCCAGTTATGATTCTAGAAATAGAGAGTTGGGTCTGTGTTCTGGCAGAGAAAGTGAAACAGAGAAATCGAACTTACAAAGAAATGTGAATAAAGAAAGGGTGGACAGGAAGGAGAAAGAGCCCGGAGATACTGAGCCTTTCCTAAGGAGGAGGTATAAATGTGATTTTCAGTCTTGTGTTCATCTATAAAGAATAGGTTCCTGGAGTAAGAGGCTCTGTCCCACGGCAATGCCAAGCAGCAGTTACAGTGCAGCTGTCAAAATGAAGATACTGTAATTAGAACCTATAGTTTTATCTGATAAATGTGCGAGATTGCTACTTTTCAGTGTGTATGACATTGTGGGAGTAATAAAGACCTACAAAACTCATTTAAACATCACTGAAACAAGAATTTGGCAATCTGTGTGTTGTGGGCCCACAAGCTTTTTAAGTTCTGACCCAGCTTGTTGGAATGGTGCCCTCCATCCTGACTTCCTAAATCTTGAGTCCTGTGACTCTCAGGGTATGTGAATAGCAGCTTCCTGAGGAGTGCTTTCTAATGGGGTCCACCTTTGAGTGGTATGGGCATATTATTAATAAATAAGCCAACCAATGTATTAATTAATATATTATAATAATAGCCTTTTATCTGAAGGTCCTGATGAATAGTCAGGAAAAGGTACTTTTTCTTGATAGCATCATAGATAAGAGGGAAAGCCCAAATATTGAATCATAACAAATTTCTCCTATGATCCAGTCTAACAGCAACCGAAAGGAACTGTAAATGTTCTGTGGTGGCAAGCGACATTACACTATGTGTGCAGTACTGTGTATCGTACTCCACAAACAGGCTAGACTTCCTATGGGCAAAGTCACAGTGAGTGAGTTCTGTCCTTAGCCATCATCCATAACACATGCTGTGTTTATTACCTTTCCATTCAGTCACTCGGTCAAGGCAAACATTGAGGAGCTCTTTACTATCGTGTCAAACAGCTGAGTGAAGAGTGTGGTTCTGATAAACATAGGTTTTTCTAGAAATAGTCTCCATTGTGAAATGCCTTACAGCTGGCCAAGTTGTCTTTCGAATGGCTGTAGGAGAAAAGGCCGTTTGCTCAGAGGCTTTTAGAAGCTAAACAACAATGAGGAGAAGCCTAGACCCTTGCCTCCCTGGATTAGTAAGTTCCTGTTGTATCAGAGGCCCAAACATAGAAAACAAGCCATGATGCTGTTAGGAAAATGATTGTTTTAAAGAAGCCAAGAGAGCAGAAGGTCTGACAAGTAAGACACAGACCCTGAAACGTCAAATGTCTTCATGATTAGCCACACTGTAAAACAAAGTCAAAAGACAAGTTAAAAAGTAGAAAGTTCAACAAGTAAGACAAATGGGCCATTTCTTGAGTTGGAAGTAATTATGTTAAGTCAGTAAAGAAGTAGCAATCCAGGAGAGAATGCGGGTATGACAAGCAGTAATAGAAATTAAAATGCAAATGGCAGAATTGAGGGAGAGAAGCCAGCTTTCTGTCGTGGTTAGATAAACAAACGTTAAGACAGTGATTAGATATCTGTCTGGCACTGCTGGTGTTGGAACAGCTCAGGATGTCCTATTTGCAGGACGTCGGGGCAATATATCTGGATTAAAGTGTACGTGTCCTTTACTCTGTGTATTTATAGAAAATTAGCCTACTTGCAAAGCTGTACCAGGTGGCAGGCACACCCATGTGTGTGCAGCTTTGTTGGTGATAGAGGAAGGCTAGGCTCACCCAGCTGCCAGCCACAGAAGCCTGTGCAGCAGATTGTGGGATTGTTTGTGGCTAGGAAAAGGTAACGTTTTGCAGGTGCTGGTGTGGACTGTCTCTGAAATGTGCTTCTGAGCAAGGACGTGTGGTTTAGAACAGTAATGTTTAGTGTGCTTCTACTTAGAAGCCAGTGGCAAAGGTATATATGGCAGCTTCAGCAAGAACTTGCTAGAAGCCATTGCTGCCGGTTGACTCTAGGGAAGGAGTCAAGGAACTCCAGGTCTGGAGAGAAGAAAACATTTTTTGAGGGGTTGGGGGGGCGGGTTGAGACAGGGTTTCTCTGTGTAACCCTGGCTGTCCTGGAACTCACTCTGTAGACCAGGCTGGCCTTGAACTCAGAAATCCACCTGCCTCTGCTTCCCAAGTGCTGGGATTAAAGGCATGTGCCACCTACTGCCTGGCAAGAAGAAAACATTTATTTCTTGTTTTATATTCTTAATTACTGTTGGGAATGTTTTACCACATGTGTATATGTCTTAGGTTGCTTTCTGTTGCTGTGATAAACACTGTGACCAAAATCAACTTGGGAAGGAAAGATGTATTCCATTTTACAGCTTATAGTCCATTGCTGAGGAAAGTCAGGGCAGAGACTCAAGGCAGGAGTCTGGAGGCAGGAGCTGACACAGAGGCCTGTGGGAAGACTGCTCCCCACGGCTTGCTTAGCCTGCTTTCTTATAGGACCCAGGGCCATCTGCCCAGGCACCAACCCCAGTGGCCTGACATCTCCCACATAAGTCATTAATCAAGAAATGCCTCACAGACAGTTTATAGGCAATCTGATGGAGGCATTTTATCAATGAGGTTCCTCTTCCAAAAAGACTCTAGCTTGTGTCAAGTTGACAAAAATAAAACAAAACACCAGGGCTATATGTATGACTTTTTTAATTAAGAGGAATTAAAGTGCTTACTAAATGTCGATGAGGAAACAATTCTTACTTTAAAGAAGGTAAGAGATAACTTATTCTGGAGCCGATATGAATGGCCATGGTTGGGACCATAGATTCAGGTTATCCCAACCTCTGTGTACCAAGGAAAGAGATTGTAAGTAAATCACGATATTTTTCAAATACATCAATGTGAGCATGATGTAGGAAGTGCACAGACGTCTCACTGCTGGGATGCAGCATGACAGCATCCTTAGCCCTTTGCTTGGTGGGAGCTAGTAGTCTGTACATTCCAAGGAATTTACATTATGGTCCCAAAGACGTTGGACCACATAAAGAAGAGGGCAATCAGTGGACCTTGAAGGGGCCTAAAGGTGGCCTAAGGTAATTTGGCTTTGGACTAGAAACATCCCATTCTCTTGGGTCTTTGGAGTGTAATTAAGCAGCCTTGTTAGAGGTTCAGCATAAGGGTGTGTCTGTCCAGGAGATGCCCTGCGAGCTGTCACTCACAGTTGACTGGTCAAGCACCACAGTTTATGCATATGAACTCTGAGTGATGAGAGTGAGAAAGAGAGACAGGGAAGGGCTATATGAAAGTTTCTCTAGTGTAGAAGTGTGGATCATTTGATATGTACATTTAAGAACTAAGATTCTCTTCTATAAATTTATAAAATTAAAGTTCCCCTACATTAGTGTCTTTAAAAATAAATTCCAGCCAGGCAGTGGTGGCGCACGCCTTTAATCCCAGCACTTGGGAGGTAGAGGCAGGCAAATTTCTGAGTTCGAGGCCAGCCTGGTCTACAGAGTGAGTTCCAGGACAGCCAAGGCGACACAGAGAAACCCTGTCTCGAAAAAACAAAACAAAACAAAAAATTCCACTTACTAACCTTGTAGATCCTTGGTTCCCACTCCAGTGCTAACAGCTTTGATGAGGCGTAGGTCCTTAGGTAATCTCATGTCATTTAGACTTAAGAACTACCTGCCTAGGGCAGGGTGCTTTCGCTTTTAAATAGCAGTTAAGTAAATTGCATTTCACTAATCCGTTCTGTGATGGAATCGCAGAAGTGAGTATCAGGTCAATACTGCTTAGACTCTAGGGACTGAAGAGCACCGTTGCTCTTGCAGAGGACCTGAGTTCGTTCCCAGCATCCACACACCTGCTCAGAAGATTCTGTAACTCAAGTTCTCAGGGACCTGATGGCCTCGCCTGGCCACTGTGGGCACCAGGCACACACACATGGGCACATGCAGACAAAGCACTCATAATAAAAACAAAATAAATCTTGAAGATTTAGACTCTATTAATAGTTCTGTTGCCCTGCTTGATTCTTAAAGCTGTAGGATCATGTTTTTAAGTGTTTCTGCGTGGTACTGAAGTGGGCCTCACGACTGTGAGAGTGGGTGGCTGCTACCGTGAGTCTTCAATAGAGGGAAAGGTGTGAATTAGAGCACTGGCACTGAGTCCTTCTCTTCATGCCATGTTGATGTCTGAGATAGTTCACAGGCCCCCAACATCACACAGCAATAGTAAGTTTTTTCTTCAACATCATACATATATAGGTAATTATACACATATTTTGATGAAAGAATCATCAAGCACATACTCCAGTCCCATCACCCAGGTTAGAACTCTACAAAGCTAGCAGGTAATTGTTCACTCATTTTCTCCCTCTCCTGCCTGTATAGGGTCACGGCATGAATGTGGGTGAGATTTTCAGAGCAGCTTGAATTGGGCCACTAAGAATATTTCAGGGCCAGCAAGATGGCTGAGCAGGAAAGGTATTCATTGCCACAATTGATGGCTTGAGTTCAATCCCTGAGACCCACACTGTAGAAGGAAAGAACCAACTATTGCAAGGTGTCCTCTGACCTGCACACACGAGCTATGGCACGTGTGCACACATAGACAAAAACAAAAAACAAAAATAATTAGCTTTTCTCTTTTTTGGTTGGGGGAGGTTGGGAAGGGTCTCTCATAATGTAGCCCAGGCTGACCTCCTGTTCCCTGTATAGCTGAGGTTGACTTCCCCCGCAAGTGCGCCACCATACCCAGCTTATGTAATTACAGGCAAGCCCTCTACCACTGGGGCCACATTCTGCCCCAAGAAAAAAATAAAAATTTAAGAATATTTTAAAGGCTGCTGAAAACGCCCATTCCATTTTTTCCTTCAAAATAAGAATCTAGGAGTTACCTCCCCTTAATATTAAAAGAAACAGTAAAATTTATATTACCCACAACAAATTGATTATAAGAACAGAATAGGCTAGAAGCTGTTGGTAATAACATAGTGAAAACACAAGTGGGTGTGCTTGTTAAATCATTCCAGGAAGCAGAGTGTAGCTGCTGACCCTGAAGTTGGTTATTGTTAGAAAAAAGCAGCCTCCTTCCTCTGCCACATGCATCAAATACATCCCTGACAGAGTCAAACAACTGGTAAGCCTGTTCCCAAAGAGTTGGTTGTTTGTTTTCCTGAGCATAAAAACAGTAAAGGAATCACACTGGGAAACAGCCACCTGCAGCTAGGGTTGGGGTAGTGCTTAGGTTAATATTGTGACATCAACATCTGGAATCTTATACTTCAAAATAAATCATAAAATGCAAAATGGGAGAATGTGTGTTGGAAATGTTTCAGGTAGCTTGTAAATTATGCACTTGTCCTGGTTTGTTTCTATGTTAACTGTGTTAAAATACTGCCCAAAACCAATGTAGGAGAGGAAAGGTTATTTCTTCCTTACTCCGTTGTCACTGAGAAAAATCAGAGCAGGGACCGGGCAGAAGTGGGAGCAGAGCCGTGGAGGAGCAGTGCTTACTGGTGTGAAATGGCTCACTGCCTTTCACACAGCTCAGGCCACCTGCCCAGGGATGGCATCACCACAGAGGATGAACCTGCCTGCATCAAATTAGCTGTCAAGAAAATGCCCCATTGACATGCCCACAGGCCAGATGGAAGCAGTTCTTCAGCTGAGACTCCCTCTTCCCAGGTGTGCCAAGTTGACAACCAAGATTAGCCATCAAAGCATATTAAAAAAGAAGAAGTAGTCAAGGGTTTGAAGGGAGAAAAATGGTATAATTATATTATGATCTCAAAAATTAAAGAAAAAAATGAAAAAAATGCCCACGGAAATGGAAACAATGGTCCTATTTAATAGTATTGATTTCCATACTCCATCATTTAAATAGATAATTCAGTCAATATTTACTTAACAATTTTTGATTTAATAAAGAATAGGCTGGCCTCTGCAACAAAAGAGACCAAAAGTACAGCTTGATAAAAGTTTAGTTTTCTCTCAAATGTTAGTATTGTGAGGTGACCCACAGCAGTCTAAAAGATAGCAAGGTACTTAAGAGAAGTGGGTAGTTCCAGCATCCCCTACGATGGCCACCCTGACCATGCGACCAGAGCTGGCTCCAGAATAGGCTATCATAGCATCTTTAGGCAATGAGCGGAGACTGTGCGCATCATTTATCTCACCTCTCATTGGTACAGGCTTATCATGTGGTTAGGCACATCCATCTGCAAAAGAGGGCAAAGTGTAGCTCAGCTGCCAGGTATCTACAGCCCCTACTCCCCAATTTAATGTGTCTACCTTGATAATTATCTTAAAACTTGAAGCTGCTAGAAAGGAAGGAAGGGAGGGAGGGAGGGAGGAAGGAAGGAAGGAAGAAGGAAGGAAGGAAGGAAGGAAGGGAGGGAGAGAGAGAGAGAGGAAAGGAAAGGAGACGATCGTCTCTGTCCTCAAATACACTTTTCATCTCCTGTGCACAGAACACATCCCATATCTTGTCCAGTGACTGTGCTTTCACACCTGCAGTGTGGGTGGGTAGTTTTGTAGCTCCTTTGAGCTCAGACTGTTTTTATCCACTCTTCTCAGTGGCTGTGTAGAAGTACTTGAATTCTGCATCCCTTTCCAGGTGACACAGCCTTCACAGTTTACTTTCTACCAGGAGCTGATTTGGGGGCCTGGGGGCTACTCTAGGTCTTGAGCAGTCTTAAGTTTTGTAGGATTGTTTTGTGAGATCTTGGCAGTATGCATATCCCTCAAGCACTTCTAGTCTCCTGACCTGTTTGTCAGAAGGTTCCCACAGGAGTGCAACCACACCAAAAGGTTTTTACTCCTGGTTATGGTTTTTACACCTCTTGAATTTCCTCTTACCTTGTTTTTAAGCTATGTGTTATGTGTGTGTCTATCTGTGGGTTTTTACAAGTATGTGCAGGTGCCCTTAGAGGTCAGAAGCATTGAGTCCCCTGGAGCTAGAGTTGCAGGTGCTTGTGAGCCCAGTTTGGTGCTAGGAACACAACACTTGGGTTCTCTGCAGCCAGAGCAGTACACATTCTTAACTTACAAGCCACCTCTCTAGCCCCTATGCTCCAGTTTAATGAGGACTACCTTGATACTGCCCTTAAAAGGTCAGCCTGAGTAGGAAATTATATCCTTCACCTGATCTGTATGTGTAGACATGCTAGAAGCAATTTCTGTTTCCCACCATTTCTGGTTTAGGAGCAATCTCAGACTGCACTTCCTAGATACTCATAGAAAGTTCATGTTGCAGACTCTGAGTGGAAAGAAACTCTGGCAGGCTTTTGTCCCTTATATTAATGCTTGCAAACCAGCTAGCACATCTCTGATTTTTATCACTCCCAGATGACATCCTGAAATCAGTGTGTCTGTTTTGGTTTACCACTGTGATAGAATACCTGGAGAAAAAAAAGCCAGGTCTCCAGAGGCAGAGGCAGGAAGATTTCTGAGTATGAGGCCAACCTAGTCTACAGTGTCAGGATAGCTGAAGCTACACAGAGAAATCTTGACTCTAAATAAATAAATAATTTTTTTTTAATGTCAGCTTAAGTGGAGATATGGGTTATTTTGGCTTTAGAAGTTTTACTCCATGGTTATTTGGCCCTGTTGTTCTTGTGTAAGGGAACTGTACCACAAGGCAGGAAGTGACAAGCTTTGTTCCATGAGGCTCCACCCCCAAAGGCTGTAGCATAGGTTAGCTTCCAAGCCTTACTACTGAGACTCTGTGATCCAGATCCAAACCACAGTAATCAGCAAGAGGCCGGAAACTCGGAGTGCTGTGATGGTCCCACCCAGTTCTTGGTTATAGTGAGTAACAGCTTTACTGTAAGTTTACAGGTTGCCAGGCCCCTTGGCCTGCAGTCGAAGCACCAGGGCAGTGCCAAGCATGACATGTCCTTGTGAATGTAGCTTCCAATTTCTTGACTAACTTCTCAATCAGGGAGGAGGTTAACCTGTTCTAACAAATAGATCCCAGAACATAGCAGCTCAGACAACATAGTGTTTCTTGTTTGATCATCCAGAATAGGCGGGTGGGCTGGAGCAAGAGGGTTGTGCTGTTGTTAACCCTGTGAATCGTTAGGAAAACCAACTCCACCATTGGGGGCCAGATTTAAAGCAAGCTTTATTAAATATTAAATACTGACCAAGAGATGGACTTTAGTTAGGGCCACTCCCCAAAATTTCCAACCTCACCAGATGATCAGACAAGAAACAGAGAGACAGCCAGATGTCCCAAGCATGGTGGCAACCATTCTAGCCAGTCAGCAAAGAAAGAAAGAAGACACCTAACACAGACTTCTGACCTCCTCACCTGTGCATAAATGCATAGACACCACAAAGTGCCTTCTACCACATGCACTGCACACACGTATCCTCCTACCACATGTACTGCGCACACATATCCTCCTGCCACATGCACTGCACACATGTATCCATCTCTCCACACACAGAGAAAAATCACAATGTACCAAGAGAAAGAGCAACAGTACCAAAAAGAAATTCAGTGTTAGTAACTTTAATTTTTTCACACCTTATTGTTAATGATGGCTGTTAAATGCTTTAACCTCCCTGTTAGCCCACCACCCACCAGAGATAGTGAAAAAGAAAGGACGTGGGGTGTAGAAGTGGACCTGTTTAGAAAGGTTCTTTGGAGTAACTCCTGTCTGTGTTGTCTGGAAGTCAGTAGTTTAGTTCACAGGTCAGCAGGCAGCGGCAGTTCAATCCACTCACAAACACTTTACAGTTCACCAGCAGTCCAGTTCGGTAAAGTCAGGCTAGCAACAGCAGTAACACCGCCCAGCAGAGACAGCCAGCGAGGAGCGACCAGCAGGAACACCAGGAGAAGTTCTCCGCTGTGCCTCTCTCAGAGAAGTGAAGATCAGTGAAGGCACGAGACTCACACGCATTGTACAGCTAGGTGTAGCAGCAAGCCAAGCTCTGTCTGTCACTCCATGGAGTCCTGCTTATACCCTCCAAACATGACCTTCTTGCCTCAGCACAGTGCTTGCTTGCCTCAGCATGTGCATCCAATCAGCCCGAGTCCTTGGATGTGGCAACAAACTGCAGCACACTACCAGACATTTTTTTAGTGATTTTTCTGTTTATGGAGTCCTGACAAATGCAGCTCAACTACACATGTGAGGCAGACCAATACATGCCTGTTGTTAGCGAAGAATCCTTCATCACGCGTCCTTTCACATGATTGCTTTAGCAGAACATCCTCTCTCCTGTGTCTGCTTCAGTGAAACATTCCTTCAAGAGTCTGCCTTCACACCTGTGTCCACTTTAACTCGACATTCTTTCACATGTTTGGCTCAGCAAAACACCATCCAACTGACTTTCCCAAGAACCCTCCCGTTTCTGCTGCACAATGTGAAGCAAAGACTTTTGACTTGACAAGGGTGGTGGGCACAGTAGTATCCATACAATCTGAACCTGTGACCATTATGTTATACATGAGGAGGACACTGCGGATGAAATATGCTGCTGCCTCTGCTGTGGTGGCTGTGGGTTGGTATAACCTGTGGGTCTGACATGGCTGTGATGAGGCTGTATATTGACAGGAGGAGAGATAGATAGCAGCACAGTCAAGGGCTTTGTGTACGGCTCTTCCTGCTTAGAAAATACAGCCGACGATCAACAAATGGGATTTCATGTAACTAAAGAGTTTTCTTTTCTTTTTCTTTCTTTCTTTTTTTTTTTTTTTTTTTTTTTTTTTTTTTTTTTTTTTTTTTTTTTTTTTTTTTTTTTTTTGCATATGAGTACATACTGTAGCTGTACAGATAGTTGTGAGCCTTCATCTGGTTGTTGGGAATTGACTTTTAGGACCCTCTGACTCACTCTGGTAGGCCCCACTCCCTCCGGTGGACACACCCTCCCCACACACCCTCCCCCCCCTCCAGTCAGCCCAGCTTGCTCTGAGCCAAAGATTTTTCTTATTTATTATTATAAATAAGTACACTGTAGCTGTCTTCAGACACACCAGAAGAGGGTTCGATCTCATTCCAGGTGGTTGTGAGCCACCATATGGTTGCTGGGATTTGAACTCAGGACCTTTGGAAGAGCAGTTGGTGCTCTTACCCGCTGAGCCATCTCTCCAGCCCCCAACTAAAGAGTGTTCTGTACAGCAAAAGAAATGAGTAGATGAAGAGACATCCTACGGAATGAGAAATGACTGAGGGTTTATGTAGGAACTCCTAACACCAAATGCCAACAAACAAAAGACTCAGTCAGTTAATGAGCCAATGAAATGAGCAGACAGTTCTCAAACAATGAAATACAAATAGCTAGTAAATGTGAAAAAAAAGTGTTTACTATCATTAGTATCAGAGAAATGCAAATTTAAAACTTGATCGATACTTTATCTCACCTCCTAATCCTGCCCTAGACACAGACAGAGGGGACCTCACACACTGATGTAAGTGAGGATATTACACACTGCTGGTGGAGTGAGCACTAGTCCAGTCACTTTGGGAATCAGTATGGAAGTTTCTCAGAAAACAAAAGTTAGAATGACCATGTGACCTAGCAATACCGCCTGCCAGTGTTTACCCAGAAGGGCCAGGGTTGACTCATCACAGAGACTCAAGCACACCAGTGTTTGCTGCAGCATTGTGCACAGAGCCACGTTATAGATACACCCTGGGTGTCTGTCAGTGGAAGAATGGACAAAATGTGGAGTAAAGTTGTTTGCAGAAAAACGGATTCAACCATATTAAGCTAATTGCCAGTCTCAGAAAGTCACATGCTGCGTGTTTTCTCTCATTTGTGGGTCCTAGTCTTTATAGATACGTAAAGTCATCTGAGTACAGATGACATGAAGTGGTTATAAAACTGTCTAGACAGCAAAGGGGACTATGGGATGGGGGAGGGGGTAAAAGAGGGTAGTAGATATGGGGGCATGTGCTCTAAGGCTGAGCGACTCAGCAAAGACTACAGTTAACCAAGCAGGAGGAGCCCAGAGGCTGAGCCTTCTTGTGAGTGCCTCAGTGGGCTTTGCACGGTGTCCCTGTCCTTTCTGTAACGGTATTTTAGAAGCTATTCTTAATAGTCCTTTAGAGCCAAGGCTTTCTGTTCCCTTCAGTGTCAGCTGCAGCTGCCTTGAGCATTCAGACACAATTGACCAAAATGGTTTAAAGATTGAAAGTACACTAAGTTCTCCTTTAAAAATAGAAGCTCTATCAGAGTGTCCAAACTGGGGACTTCCCAGGGTCTCTCCTCGCCTCGCTTCCTCTTTCCTGGAATGAATTCAGACCTTTCTTGGGCTGCGAAGGAGGCAGAGTGTTTCCAGGCTCCCCATTTTCAGTGTCAGTGAGTTTATGTTGGCTGGAAGGAGGCTGGGAGTTGGGAGAAAGTTTCTGAACTGTTGGCATATTAAGTCTTAGAGAAGTATTTTTCTAATTCTAAATTATTTCATATTTAAAAATAGAATTTGAGGCTGAGTAGTGGTGGCACACACTTTTGATCCCAGCACTTGTAAGGCAGAGGTAGGTTGATCTCTGTGAGTTCAAGGCCAGTCTGACAGAACAAGTTCCAGGACAGCCAGGGATACACAGAGAAACCCTGTCTTGAAAAACAAAACAAAATCAAAACACAAGCAAACAAACAAACAAAAAAGAATTTAAGTAAAGAATCCTAGCTTACTCCAAGGAAGTATGTGCTATGGTTTTAGAAGTCAGTTAGTCTCTGGCTTCAGCAGTGCATGCCGTGCCCTGGGGGCTGGTAAAGTAGAGCTGCGCTCAGGATGAAAATGTCTCAGGCACTGTGCACCTCCACTCTCCCTTTATTGTCCCTTTTGTAAATAGAGAACCTTTAGAATGAGGCCTGCAGGAGAACAGAGGGGTCTGCGGGTAATGGTGTCACTTGAGATTCTGATTTCTGCCTTAACCATTAGTTATGTGATTGAGACTCTACCCAGTGCTTTCTAGAGGAAAAGAAATTATAAAATTATAAATAGTATCTTTCAATGTATTATCGACTTCTCAAGGGAGTAGGTCTGAAATTTTAGTTACAAAAATTTAAGTGATTAAACATGTTGTGAGTAGGAATCCCCTGGGAGTCGTAGGTGTTTGTTCCATGATGCCAGAGAGCATAAGGATAGGAAGCCAGGGTATTGTGTAACTGAATCATCAAGTACTCAGAAAGCAGAGTGGAACTTTTGGTCTGCACGGAACCATTGGCATTTCTTTGAGCATCCAAAGAATATTAAATAGAACGAGAAGGACCGCAGCTGTACGTGGGTGCCATCCATGTGTCCCTCAGGGCTTGGCCTCTGTGCAGGGCACTGGGGCCACAGATGCCCAGAGCAGTCAAGAACTCAGCAGACCTCTTATGGCCAGGCCCTTGCTACAGGTCCTGGGAGAGCACAGTCCTGTCCCTGCATCCCAGGCTGTGGGGGGGGGGGGGGGGGGGGGGGGGGGGGGGGGGAAGGGGGCACAGTATCTTACTCTCCCTGCTGCCCACTATGGAAAATCCTAAATCCATCCCATATTCCCACCAGGCTTACAGTGGAGGGATAAACAGGGCTCTCAGAAGCCGAGTAAGGAGGAAACGAGCAAATGGGTGGGAGGAAGAAAGCAAAAGCAGTTGAGCTGAGGTTGAGGACACAGAACAGTCTGGAAACCCTGGAGAAAGAGGCAACCCAGCTGCAGCTGACAGACCTGCGCAGGCCTACTGGGCAGACACCCACATTACACACCTTGAGTTACCTAGCACAGCTCCTTTTTCCACAGACAAGCATTTCTTAGCTTCTGCCATGCCCTCAGCCACTGTACCGGGACAGTGATGTCATGGTGACCTTCACACCCTCAACATCTTTTGTAACAGCATTTATGGTGGAGACAGTATGTGTGTGTCACAGCAGGGTCATAGAGGTGAGGATAGGCCATTGTCTGGCTTTGTGGTTCCCAAAGCTCAGACTCTGGTCCTCAGGCTTGGCAGCAAGTGCCTAACCTGCTGAGCCATCTTGTTGGCCCTCAGTTGGCTTTTTATTTTTTTTTTTAATTTCAAAAAAATTATAAATGGAATTGATCTCATGTATGCATTTGAATGACTTGAGGGTTTTAAACAGTTTAGTTGCATGCTGGTTTATGCTTAAACAGGTCTGTAGTGAAAAAGACATCACGTGATAGCATTGCTGTGGGTATCGTGGGATTTGGCTTTAGAGGAACTATTTGGTCACATAAAAATTTTGAGTTCACTTCTTTCACTCAGAAAACTATTTCTCTTATACAAGAGATCTTAATTTTTTTTTTCATTTTTGAACCTAGCATTATTAATGGCATTTGGAGCTATTTTTCCTTCAAGTAAACTATGTAACATTCGTGGAGAGACCCACCATGCACATTTCACTTCTTGTTCACTTAGCTTCTGCTTAGGCCCCTGCCTCCTACCTCTTTATTATTATTATTATTATTATTGTTGTTGTGTTATTTATTTATTTTTGTTTTTAAAGGCAGAGTTTCTCTGTATTGCCCTGGCTGTCCTGGAACTCACTCTGTAGACCAGGCTGGCCTTGAACTCAGAGATCCATCTGCCTCTGCCTCCCAAGTGCTGGGATTAAAGGCGTGTGCCACCACTGCTCAGCCATTATTATTATTATTATTATTATTATTATTATTATTATTATTATTATTTATTCAGGAGATTTTTTTCCTGAATAGCTTAAGATACCAATAAAAGAGAGAGAGAGTGAGAGAGAAAGAGAGAGGGGAATGTAAAACATATGTACTGCTTAAGAAGCAGAGGTGGGAAACAGTCACATCTAGGTCCCTTTCTTGCTTATACTTTTGTGAACACCTGGCTTTTTCACATACAGCTCATGGCTGTGTGTGTGTGTTGAGTTGGAGGGCAAAGTGGACAAGGGTTTGGTCAGTAAGAGATAGCCACTAGGTATCGGCTTAGGAAAATGGACACGAGGGCAGTGGATTGGAAGCGAGTGTGACCTTCACTGACCTCACAGCTGAAGCTGGAAGCAGAGGGGTAGTCCTGGGGGCCTTACTGTGGGGCCCTGGCCCAGGTCTCACACTCCAGAAAGAGGTCTTGTGAGCTCACAGATGCTCAGGAGATATCCAGAGTCTAAACTTACCTTCTTGTTCTGTAGAAGAAGTGGAGTCAGGATGTTCAGGCCCATTCAGATGTCTAGTCACAGTGCTCATCTGAGCAGTACAGGGAAGTCCGGGTTCTTAGTCTCATCAATAAAAAATGTAAAGTACAGACTGAAATGGAGACGTCAATTATCGTGAAAAGCCTGGGGCAGGCTAGCTAGAACACCTCGTCAGCCGCTTGGAGGGCGAGTGGAGGAGAGGAGGGGAAGTGGCTTCTCCTGCTGGCACAGTGGTCACACACAGGGTGGACAGGGACCACACAGTGGGGAGAGAGGCTTGAGGAAAAGAGTAAGGAAGCCCAGAGTGTTGGGGGACGCATGATTAGAAAAGAGATGAAAAAGAGGAAAGAAGAAAGTCACCCCCCTTTTTGAATAATTCAGAAAGGCAGGCCGACTTACCACCCTACATGGCTGCAGTCTTCTGAGCTAGTGTATGGGGTGGGGGCTGAAATTCTGGGGAGGAAAAGTACTTATTAAAGAATCAATGATTCTGCCTGTCTCTTTTGCATGGCTTCAGGTGAGTTCCTGTCCCTGGGCTGGTTCCTAGCCAAAGTGACTGAACCAGCCCAATTGAAACATTAGGTCTCCACCCTGTCTGACATTAGAAGCGTCTTGATTATTATTTTGTGTATGGATCTAATCCTAATACCTTGCATGCAACAGGTATGAAATATTGAGCTCAGCTGTATTGTTTTCTAGCGGCTGTTAATGAGCTGCAGAGTACTATGAAAACACAATGCATTTTGAATCTAATTTTCAACTTGCTTTGTTATCACCTTGGCAAGTATCTTCCCAGCTGAGCCTCTCATATTTCAGCAAAATGAAACAAGTTCTATTGCTATGAGGAGACACCATGACCATGGCAACACTTACAAAGGAAAGCATTTCATTATTATGGGGCTGGCTTACAGTTCAGAGGTTTAGTCCGTTGTCTTCATGGTAGGAGACATAGCAGTATACAGGCAGACATGGTGCCGGAGAGGAGCTGAGAATTCTACATCCAGATCTGCAGGCAGAGAGAGAGACACTGGGCCTGGCTTGAGCATTTGAAACCCCAAAGCTCACCCCCAGGGATACATTTCTTCCAGCAAGGCCACACCTCCTAATAGTGCCACTCCCTGGTAACTGATACATTCAAATCTATGAGCCTATGGTCCCCATTCTTATTCAAACCACCACAAGTTTTATAGCAGGTTCTTAGTTTGATATTGTTGAAGTGAGTAAATGGTAAACTAAGTATACTTGGTCTCCCTGCAGAGTCAGCATGCCATTTAGAAAATAGATCAGCTCACCTTTTCAGAACGTCACATTCTTTACACGTATGTGTATGTGTATACGTATACACATATCTTGTCGTAGTTAAACTGCTGTCTGGTTAATATCCTTTTCATTTAGAAAATGCTTGCTTCAAATGTCTCACAGCCTTCCAACTTTTCTAATTCCAGATTAATCCATGGAGGACAGATACTGAATGGACTAGCAGGTCCAACTGTCATGAATGCAGCACCGTTCCTCTCTACAACGTGGTTCTCTGCTGACGAGCGAGCCACGGCCACAGCAATCGCATCGATGCTGAGTTACCTCGGTGGAGCATGTGCGTTTCTTGTCGGGCCCCTAGTTGTTCCAGCTCCCAATGGGACAGCACCCCTTCTCGCTGCAGAGAGTAGCAGGGCTCATATTAAAGACCGAATCGAGACCGTGCTATATGCAGGTACTTTGGAGGTTTTTTTCTTCTTGTATACATTGGTTTCTCTTCTAGTTTCTGCTCTCTAGTTCTGCTGTGCCAGGTCACATCACCCGAGACCCCTGAGGACTAACAGATGCACGTACTCAAATGCACTTTCATTGTATCATATGGATATGCCTATGTGAAACAACCCGCCTAGGAAAGCACTAGATGTAATATGTGTTCTTGCTACATGGAAAAATATTTGTTAATTTTACACTTTTAATCCACTTACAGTAAAGCACTATAGCATATATTCTTGAGTCTTCTCTAGATATGGCATCTATATAGAAAACTAAATGTCATATGCTCGACCTAACATTGTCAAGCATCTGTTGATAGTATTCAGCCTGGTATCGCCCATTTTTTGGCCACATTCTTGCACCTTATTAACCCTGATCACCTGTAGTTTATTCTCTCTTCCATATGTCAGTCTGTTAATCATACTGACCTTTCTGAATCCCAGTGCCTAGGCAGAGACAAGTACACATCAGGAGTCTAATATTTAGCAAGTGAGTTAAAACAAATTTCAGCATAGTCCAGTCCCTTATCTTTATCAGCTTCGTTTCTTACATCCATTCCCTTGTTATTTTGAGTCAAGGCTTGTATTCCACTCCTATTAGTCCTTTCTATGTCTTCCCCCATATGTTTCTTGCTCCTTGTTATAGATCTTTGCTGTATCTAAGGCACTGTGCTTAGCCCTGGAAACTGGTGAGATCAGTGTTGAGACCATTGTAGTACAAACAGACGTACAAGGTGGGGACCAAATTCTCCCCAAGTGTAGGGAGAAGTCGAGGGTTAAGGAAAGCTCTACCGAGAACATGAAAATGAACGACATTAGGAGTTTCATAGGCATTCACCAAATATTCAAATAGGTTAGGAGATTCCATGCAGGGGACCCCGAAGGCAGAGAGTGTATGAGAGTTAGGGTGTGGCCTCTGTTTGAAGTGGCTCTGGTGGTTTACATGGGACTATTCGTGAGTCAGGAGCAAATACTAAAAAATGAAGTTGGTAAAGATAAGGGACTAGATTATGCTGAATTTTGCTTTAACTCACTTGCTAAATGTGAGACTCCTCATGTATACTTGACTTGTCTCTGGCTGGGTACTGGGATTGACATGGTTCCTGCTCAACAGTGCTTATAGGCAGATAAACAGTCACATTATGGAGTAGGGGTGCCATGCTGAGGGCTCTGAAGCTCTGGGGCAGCAGCAGCATGTCTGCCCAGGTTGTGGGCATGCTGTGGAACTCCTTAGAGATATGACTGGAACCTGAGGGTGAGGAATTAACAGAATCCCAAGTAGGCAGAGGAAAATGGAAAGATAAACAAACCCATGGAGGAAACTCCCAGTGAAAAGAGAACCTGGTGCATTCACACACCTGGAAGCATAGGGTGGTTCAGATCGAGTGAGTATCAGTAAAGCCAGATGGGAAGCCTCCAGAACTGGCCTCCCGTAGACAGACCACAGAATTACACGATGAAATTTGCATTTCAGGGTTTGGTGTGGAGGGAGTAAAACTGAAATCAGAGAGAGAGAACATTTTCATTTACTTTACACGTTTACACTTTCAGTCTCTTCATTTCTTATTTTTAGTTGCTTCTTTGTCTCCTCTAACTTCCTGTGCAGTGTGTGAATTGTCGTCTTCTCCATCAGACAGAACCCTATCCTTTCTTTCCGCTCTCCTTCTGTATTCCTTCTTTCCGAGGAGCCACCTGAGGTTGCTGTAGAATCTCTCCTACAGGCTTCGGGTGGGTTTTCCCATGGAGTAACTTTGTTCATCTGTCATCTCAACCTTTGGAGATCTGGTACAAACCAGGCACCTCTGTGCATCTACGTTCATAGTGTGCCTCCTACTGGTGGCCCGGGGAATTTAGGGATACACATGCCCAGCCTCTGCTCTGGGCTGCTGTAGGCATCAAATTTTGCTTATCTTTGTTGAGCTAGGTATTAAAGAAGTAAGTACTGACTCTTGTATCATGGGTAGCACTTCACTTTCATTTTTCTTTCAGAATTTGGAGTTGTCTGCTTAATATTCTCTGCCACGCTAGCTTATTTCCCTCCACGGCCTCCTCTTCCTCCCAGTGTTGCTGCTGCGAGCCAGCGGCTGAGTTACCGGCGGAGCTTTTGTAGGTTACTAAGGTGAGTAGACTCGGGCATTGTGTGGCTGTGGCTGCCATCAGTGTAGTGTAGTGTAGTGTGTGTGTGTGTGTGTATGAACGGTGTCTGTTTATCACAGATGTACCACAGAACATGGAACATGCTTGGAGGTCAGAGAACAATGAAGACAGTTCCCTACTCCACCTTTACATAGGTTCCAGGGATCAAACTCAGGCCATCAGCCTTGCTGGCTGGGCAAGAGCTTTCATCTCTCCGACCCCTGATTCCTAATGTTCAAGAATAATTTGAGCTGTTTATTTTTCAGTATTAGTCAGATTGTAAATAATTCATGTTAATATTAATTAAAATACCAATTATTTAATTTTCTATCAGAAATATATGTTGAAAACTCACTCTACACCAAAATATCATTAAATTTTGCTCTATCCATATTCCATGTAGACTAATATTTAAAATTTTAAACACATTTTAGAAATTAGATCTTTTAACTTCTATAAATAATTTCTGTTACATAGAAATTTATACCATACAGTTTGTGAAATAATACAAGTTTTGTAATTGCTACATTTCCCTACTATTTGCGTTCTTTATTATGTGTGAACACACATTACATAGGTGCTAGTCAATACAGAGTAGTAAAATGATATTCCTCATCATCTAAAACCATCTCAGCTGTACCCCCAATAGGCTCGTAGAACAGGAATGCAATATATTACTTCATTTCATTGGTTTAACTTAAGTGTAGTTAGATTAAATGCTGTCCTCAAATGCTCACCTGTTCTGGGACCAAGCCTGACTCTGTGGACATGTCACATGTCACTGTGGATTGTGACTTGGGGCAGTTGATGTTACCTTTGGAATTTTCTTTCCTCTCAGGAGTTGTTACCAATTCATTAGCGCTCTAGTTGGTTCTTTTTTTTAGATTTCTCTATCCCTTGCCCCTATGGTAAATTCCTTGCAATAAAGAACTATATCATTGTATGAATACCCAGATCACATATATCACCATAAGGTTTTTAATAGCTCACTAAGAAATATTAGAAGGGAATAAGTAAAATTCATCTTAATAGCTTATTTTATTTAGCTGTATATATGTAACCATTATCTTAATGTGTAGTCAATATTAAATTCATCAATAGGATATTTTCCTATTACTGTTTTTAGTTCTACTGTATGTTGGCCTTTGAACGCACCTCAGTTGGGACTCTATTTTCATTGGAAATAGTTGTTGTATATTTAAATTCCATCACATTTATTTATAGTTGAAAAGTACTCATTGATCAGTATTTCTAATGTTTTACTTTTTATCTGAAGTTAAAAATAAATCATTATTTTCTCACACCTTGACTGCACAGGTCCTTGATGTGAAAGGAAAGATCTTATTGGGGTCATAATTGATGGCCTGTCACTTCTTTAAAATAAAATCAGTCTTTAGTTTTTTTCTCATAATTTTAAACAAAATTTCCGTAGCTGAAATAATAATCTTACCATCTCATCATCTAAAGCCACTTTTCTTTTTGTGCAAGAACCCAGAAGCCTTTTATAGCCTAAGTCCTTTTATAGCTAGCCTAAGTCCTTTTATAGCCTAAGTCCTAGGTTCAGATCTGTCAGCAACTCTTTGTGCTATTAGTTGGGCATTTATTTCTCATCTCTAGCAACTAATCTTTTTTTTTTTTTTTTTTCTTTTTTCCGAGACAGGGTTTCTCTGTGTAGCCCTGGCTGTCCTGGAACTCACTCTGTAGACCAGGCTGGCCTCGAACTCAGAAATCCACCTGTCTCTGCCTCCCAAGTGTTAGGATTAAAGGTGTGCGCCACCACTGCCCGGCGCAACTAATTTTCTTGTTGTTTGTTTATAAGACTAGCCTGGAACTTGTTTTATAGACCACATTTACTGTTAATGTTCACTTGCTTCTGGAATACTGGGATTAATGGCATACGTCATCACCTCTGGCCTCTTGATTTCTTTGGTTTTTTTGAATACAAATATCTGACAGAATTCACCATAGGCTTGCTGAAAGTGTCTCTTAACGCTCTCCACTCAAGCAACCTGCATCCTCTCACAGCAGAGATGTAATTCTGTGCTGCTGCAGCGTGTCCTGCATCCTCTCACAGCAGAGATGTAATTCTGTGCTGCTGCAGCGTGTCCTGCATCCTCTCACAGCAGAGGTGTAATTCTGTGCTGCTGCAGCGTGTCCTGCATCTCTTACAGCAGAGGTGTAATTCTGTGCTGCTGCAGCGTGTCCTGCATCTCTTACAGCAGAGATGTAATTCTGTGCTGCTGCAGCGTGTCCTGCATCTCTTACAGCAGAGGTATAATTGTTCTGTGCTGCTCCAACATGTTGCCACCAGTGATAGTCACAGATGCTTTCTCCCAGTGAGCTAATTGCAGTAGTAGATCAGTGTGTAGAAGCAAATTAGGATTAACTGGGAAGATCGGTGAGCACTGTGTGTATGAGTCATGGCTTATGTGTTACGTTGTTAAAGTGAGATGTGGTTCTTCAGAAGATAAAGCTTAGGACCAGGGAGTCGCGTGGTTTGTAGAGTGGTGCCTAGTGAGTGGGAGGCCCTGGGCCTTATTTCTAAAAGTGCACTTACACTAATGAATAAATGGCATTTAGTGGGAAAGTACTTTTGATTTCTTGTGATTTAAAGTGTAGGCTTAAATTAGCTAAAAGCTAGAAATTAAAAAATTGAATTTCTTGGTTGTGCTATCCCTGTTTCACAAGTTCACAGCCCAGCTGGTTTAATGGATTGAGCACTGTCTTTCGGTAGACAAGTGGAATGAAGTACCATAGGCAGGAAACACTGTGATTTTACATACTTGAGAAGTTATCAATAAAGTTAAACTCCTTACTCTAAGCTGCAGTAAGAAGGCATTGAAAATTCACTTCACTATAGCACTGTGTACATTACCTTCCACATAACCGAAAAGCATCATGGGACAGCAAGATGCTCAGTAGGTTATGGTGCTTGCCACCAAGCACAGTGCCCCGAGTTCCATCCCTGGGATACACAAGGTGGAAGGAATGAACAGACTCATAAAAATTGTCCTGTCTATCTATCTGTCTGTCTATCTATATACCTACCTACTTACTTATAATATCTATCTATCTATCTATCTATCTATCTATCTATCTATCTATCTATCTAGCATCTACTCTACCTACCTATTATCTATCATCTACCTATCAATCATCTGTGTATATGTATCACCTATCTATCATCTATCTCTATTTTTGTCTCTTATTTATAACCTATCATCTATCTATTGTTTATCTATCATCTATCTATCTTTCATCTCTTTCATCTTACTCTCCCACATGCATACTCACAATAATTAAATAAATACAACAAAAAGTATTAGTTAATTCGTGTCTGTGGCACACTTTTGCAAGGTGGTAGTTTAAAATAACAGTACTTTAAAATGCTGTTTATCTAAATTTTTCTTACCACAAAGCCAAGAGCAGAACTGATTTGTCAGTGGGAAATGCGAAGCATTAAAGGACATTATACTGAGTTGCAAACAAGTTGTTCCGACAGGATAACTTTATTCCTCTGCGCAGGGTGTCCCCAGTCAGGGTTGCTCTGTGTCTGCTGTGGAGTGGATTGTAGTCTTCTACTCATGAAAGGCCACACCTAGGCCTGCACTCTGCCTTGGCTTGTTTATTTAGCATGGAGGCCTATAATACTTTTGACTCTCTTGGGGATTCTGTGGGCCTATTTTACTCCATTCTTGGAGCCTACAGAGTAATCTTCTCTGGATTTGCAAAGAACTTCAGAAATCCTTACTTCCTATTCTGCTTTTTAAAATGTGTTTAATTAAAAGAAAAAGCTGCCTCTCTAATTTGTAATTTTATTATCTGGATACAGCAAACCCATTAACACGTGTCCTCTGGAGTTTCCACCATGGATTCACTTCTCTTTAAATGCTTTTGCCTGTGTAGCCTAAGTGACCCTTTGTGTGTGTGTTGACAAAGTGTGTGGTGATGGCTGCTGGTTCTGTGTTGGTTCTAACCCTGGTCCCTCCAAGCACAGCAGCCCTTTATCTATCCCCTCAACGCTATTTCATCCGTGTTTTACATCCCTAGTCCTCATTCCCTGCCCATGTCTCAGGTGCCTTCTATGAGCATGTCTTTACCTCTTGGCTTTTGTAAAATATATACAGTTTCTCATATGGATCTGGTCTCGGTTTACATCATTCTGTTTGGGTGGTTTTTGTTTTTGAGACAGAGTGTCATTTTGATCAGGATGGCCCCAAACTCACTCTGTGGTCAGGATTGACCTTGATCTTCTGACCCTCCTGCCTCCACCTACCTAGGGTCTCCATGTCTTGAGTGCTGGGATTACAGACATGGACCACAATGCTCAGTTTCTGTAGGCCTGAGAATCAAGCTTAAGACCTCATGCATGCACCACAGAAATGGCATTTTAAGCTTTCGGTTTTAGAACATTATAGTATGAACAAAATAGAATAATACAAATCCCCTCTCCACTTCCAAGAGCGCAGTGCCAGTGGTTACTGGTGCATAGCCACCTTGTTTATCTCTGCCCCATTCACTCCCCTCAGGACAGTTAACTTCATCCAGAAATACCTCAGTATATGTAATATATGTTAAAATATGCACATTAAAAAAACTGAGATAGGATCTTACTGTGTCACCCAAGCTTTGCTCAAATTCTAGATCCATTTGCCTCAGCCCCTAACTGTTGAACTTTTTTTAAAGATAAATGTAGCATCATCATACCTCAAAGGGTCCTGACAGTAATTTACCATCAAGCTAGTGTTTACATTTTCCTTTTTTAAAGTTTTCTTTAATGATGTATTTATTTTTATTTTATGTGCATTGGTGTTCTGCCTGCATGTATATCTGTGTGAGGGTATCAGAACCCTGGAACTGGAGTTACAGACAGTTGTAAGCTGCCATGTAGGTCCGGGGATTTGAACGTGGGCCCTCTGGAAGAGCAGCCACTGAGCCATCTCTCTAACCCAAGTGTTTGCATTTCCGGTTACCTCATGAGTTCTTTTCAATAGTTACTTGAACCAGGACCTAGATGGGGGCACACCTTACATGTGGCCTGAATTCTTATATTTGTTGGTCTCTTTCTTGTTCTCTAGCTGGCTCTCATTGAAAACTTGTGGAGGAGCCAGCAACTTTATCCCCAAGTCTGGTCTGTGTAGATGGTCGCACTCTGGGGTTAGATGGGATCTGTCCTTTGTGTTCCATGTAAAGTTTTGGTCAAACCTTTGTTCTGAGATGGGCTTCCCTTTAGCTTTATGTTTAGTTGGTTGGTTGGTTGGTTGGTTGGTTGGTTGGTTGGTTGGTTGGTGGTTGGTTGGTTGGTTGGTGGTTGGTTGGTTGGTGGCTATCTGAGGGTGTGGGGGGCTATTTTTTATTTGGTTCTTATCCCTATATCTCCCTTCCAACCCTTATTCCACCCTAATCCCCTCCAGCCCCCAATAACTAGGTAGGAGAGAAAGGTTAGAGGGGAAAGGGTCATAGATCTCTCTAGGCTACTTCCTGCTGGTTAGGGTTGTTGGGTTCCTTGGAGCTGGTCAGGGTAATTCTCATCAAACCACAACAGCAGCAACCAGGAGCAGCAAGGGGAGCAGCAGCCTTCTCGGAGCACCTCCCAGCCCTCTCGGGGCTCTCCCATTTATACCTCTTCAGAGTCCCCAGACTAAACTGTCTGCAGCTGACAAATACCATGTCCCTCCTAGAGCACAAGGCAGTCATGGGTAATGGCTGTGGACAAACTGAAGCAGCCTCATATCCCACGCCAGGGATTAAAACAAAGACCTAATCACATAGCATAACTGGGTTTCTAAAGAAACTAACATTCTCACTACATTTGGTTGTCAGTGGCACTGGGGATTGAGGGAGGGCCTGTGCTCACTAGACCTGTACTCCGGCACTGAGCCACAGCCCTAGGTCTCGCTTTTGTCTTTGTTTTACATGACTTCACTGGTGAGGGTAGTCCTTGGTGTGTTGAGAGCTCTCTTTTTCTTCTCAAGTTGTGTCCCCACTGCACAGTAAACAAATGGCCCTCAGGGTTGGCCAGTCACCTTTTATCCACCCATCCATTGTGTACCTGGAACAAATGGCCCTCAGGGCTGGCCAGTCACCTTTTATCCACCCATCCACTGTGTACCTGGACTGCTGCCAAGACTCAACTGCTGTGATGTCTTGTCTTTGCTGTGATGTGGTGTCTTTGGAGAATGCGCCTGCCAGTGCATTGTTAGGCCATAAGGTTCTCTATGCTAACCTTGCCAGGCATCGCCAGACTGATCTCAAAAATGCCCAGTGGGTGTCACATTATCAATAGTTTGTAGTTATCTGATTTTGCCATTGTAACAGCTATGAGCTATGTTTTATTTAATTTATATTAGGTGATAATTAATAGGTTTAGACTCATCCTATGATTTGTGGCTTATTAGGTTTCATCTATTTAAGTTGCTCTCCACAGTTTTGCTCAGTTTTTAATGGTAGTTCTTAAACGGTTAACATATTTTAAGTATAAATCTCTGGTCGATCTAAACATTTTCAAGTATCTACTCCTGGTCTGCTGTCTGCCTAATAATTTTGCACAGTTTTTAAAATTATTGCTTGTTGAATTTTTCTTTCATATCTGGGTTCTTGTCCCTCCTTAGTAAATGCCGTTGGCAGCTGGTGTGGGAGTTGGTGTTCCTCTTATAGCGAGCAGCCTCTGGAAGCATCCCTGGCACGTGGGTGGCAGTGCCACCTCACCGTGTGTAGGATTTCTGTGTCTCAGTCTCCATGCTTCTCTGTGGACCTCTTTGTTATGAGCCAGTGCTACACTGTCACTGCCTGGGCCACGTGGTTAGTCTTGCTATCTCAGGACAAGGGCTTCCGCGCCAAGCTTTTTAAAGGGTGACTTAGCTTTTTAAGGAATTTTATTTTTCATAGTTCTGAAGTTTCTAGAAAAAAATACAAGTTAGATTTTAGTTGTGACTACACTGAATTTATAGATACATGTAGGCTGAGAGTACGGACTATCCATCTATTTAGATTGTTCCTGTTCTTGTAATTAGGTTTAAGATTCTTGCTCCTCCCCACTCTTCCTCCCTTTCTCCCTTCCTCCCCGTATCTCTCTCCCTTTCATATTAGTCTCTGACCTTCCTGCTTCATTCCTAGATGCTATATGGATTTTCTTTTGTTTTGTTTTGATTTTTTGATCTGTAACCCAGGCTATTCTGGAATTCATGGCCCCCAACCACGTAACTGCCCTGCCTCATCCTCCTAAATGCAATATAACACGTACGTACGTACAGCGCAGCACACACTGGGGATTCTAAGAACGATAAGTGAAAGGATACTTGTGCAATTTCTTGTTTTGTTGGTTTTTTTTTTTGTAACTTTCATAATATATATTGATCATAATCTTTGCCTTCCTCCAGTGCATCTCAGACTCGTACCCATGATCCTCCCTACGCAGCTTCATATTCTCTCTCTTAAGAAAGCCAAACACAAAACAAAACAATCATGGGTCCGCTTTATGTTAGCCAACTATTTCTGAGCATGAGGCCTGCCCTGGAGTGTGATTGATGTTATCCATTGTGACTCCACTAAAGAAAGCTGATTTTCCTGCTTCTAGCAGACGTCATGTACGAAGAGCCTCTTGGGTAGGGTGAGACTTTGTGTCCGCTCCCCTCTCCTGGGATGCTGGATCCTGTGTATATTGAACCTGAGCAGGCCTTGTACATGCTGCCCCAGTCTCTGAGTTTGTATGTGCCTCTGTCCTGGTTCCCTGCTTCTACCAACTCTGGCTTTACTGTCTTCCCACTTACTGACCTTGAGGGCAGGACTGCAATAAAATCATCCCATTTAGGGCCACAGAGTACATTCCTATAAAAAAATTAAAATGTAAAAGAATCTCAAGTTTGTTAATGAATGGACACACACTCCCTAGTCTGTGTTCCAGTTTCAAAATGACTTAAGTATTTCATAAATAGTTTTAAATTCTACATTTTAAATTTGTAATAATGTTTTCTTTTGCAGCAATTTGAGGTTTTTGATGATTGCTTTAGCATACGCAATACCACTTGGTGTGTTTGCTGGCTGGTCTGGAGTTCTGGACTTAATTTTAACACCAGTGCATGTTAGTCAAGTAAGTATTTGTGTCTGTATATGTTGTGGGTATTTTAGCTCATTTAATTTATAAATCATGGTGATAAGTTTTGGGTTTAGCTTCAGAGATTAGGTACAGTGTTGCCTAAATCATTGTTGCAAAAACAAGATTCCTCTGGGATGGTTGAAAACTTGATTTTTAACATCAGCGTGAGTTTTGCATTTCTTTGGCTGCTGTTAATACTGATGAACAGAAGAGATAAAGCCTTGGTTTTGGTAACTTCATCCTTAGTTCATCCTTAATAAATTACAACCGCACCATCTGATATAGTGCTATTCTAAGTACTTTCTTGTTTCAGAATTAGGATGTGTCCTTTTTATAAAACATAACTATGGGCCAGGCCAGCAAGAGAGCTCAGTGGGTAAAACCATGATGATCTGAGTTTGATACTCAAAACCCACATAGTAGAAGGAGAGATCTGATTCTTCACACATTGTTTTTCAGCCTGCACTTATGAATGCATACACACAAGCACACATGCATGCACATGCGTACACACACACACACACACACACACACACACTCACACTCATATACACATATGAGGAAGAATACCCATGAAATTAAACTGTTTCACCATGCTTGCTGCCTTTACTGCATTCTTTTTGCTTCCAGACAGCATGGTAGGAGAGGCAGAGACCCAGTGCACTGCTGTGCTGCCATCGGTCTATGAGTGAACAGTCTGGCCATCTGCTTTTAATGAGCATTTGAGTTGTCTCCCACTCTTCACTGTCATAGCTGGGCTGTGTGACCATTCTCATGCACTGTTCTCAATGCTCCTCCTGCAGTTCTTCTGCTTGTGTGTTTTGGAATGGAATTACTGCTTTTCACGTACGCCTCCTTTGACAGGCAATGTAAATCCCGTCCCGTGAGCAGCAGCTGGTGCTCCTGCTCCACCTCGAGAGAGCATGGGCTTCTTCAGCTCTGTTGGAAGCCTTTTCATAGACACACTAGTGACTGTGCCTTGTGCGCATCACAGGGACATCTAGACTGCCTTTTTCAACTCTTAGCAGATACTTGAACGTCCTATTTTGTGACTACCTGTTTGAGTCTCTTGCCCACTCTTCTTGCTGAAAAATAGAGAAGAGAGGTATGAGGAGGAGGCTCGCTAATTGACCAAAGTGGAGCCATTCCCCGCTGCCCCTGTAACCCTGGCTGAGAAATGGCTTGCACACCAGTGCAGGAGTGCCCAGGAGCTTAGTCAGTAGCCTGTCACAGGGTTAAAAGTAGAACAAAGACAGCAGAGGTGGAGTTGTGGTGTGGAGCCAGGACAACAACACCCAAAACCTTTCCAGGGCCTCACACAGGCTAGGCAAGGGCTCTACTACTGACATGAACTCTCAGTCCTCTTGAAACAGAGCCGTGCTAACTTGCCCAAGTCTGGCTTTGAATTCACTCTTTAATGCAAGTAGGCTTTTAGCTTACAGTTCTCCTGCCTCAGCCTTTCTATATCTGGCCTTACAGGCCTATCTGTCAAGCCAGGTTTTGTGAATATTAAGTGCATATTGTGAATATCCCTTCTATAGACAAAGGTTTACTCTGTGAACCATCATTAGCAAAGCTGGCAGCAAGCTCTGAAGACCACAGGCTTCTGTGACAGTGTAGCCCTCCCAAACAGAGGCCCAAGTCTTTTTTCTTCTCTACCGTAAGCACTCACAGGGCTGTCCTCCACAGACAGCCTGTCAGACAGAAAAGTCACCCAGCGTAGAGGACAACTAAAGAATGCACTTCCTCTGTTGATCACCCACAACACTCAAAGTAGAATTTAACAGTCCTATTAGACATGAAGAAAACTTAGAAATTATGCTCCATGTTTAAACAAGAAAAGAGTAATCAACAGAATCCAACTCTCCAATAATCTAGGTGTTAGACTTCTCGAAGACCATATTGCAAAAGAAAGAGAAAAAAAACCCTTGCTTGCTCCTAGTTCATAAGTGTGCATCCTTGTGTTCTCTTGGGGCAGCACACTAACCATTAAGGGCGTATGGTTGTTTGATTTGAACTTTAAATTAGTTTTTGTTGTTGTTGTTGTTGCTTTGTTTTTGTTTTCCAAGACAGGGTTTCTCTGTAGCCTAGCTGTCTTGGAACTGACTCTGTAGACCAGGCTAGCCTCTGATTCAGAGATCTACTTGCCTCTGCCTCCCAAGTGCTGAGATTAAAGGCCAACACTGCCCAGCCAAAGTTTCAGTAACTTAAATGAAGTAAAGTTACATCTTTACTTCCTTACCTTTTGTTCCTAGACTCTAATCTGTCAGTGGTCTGTTGGGGTTTTGAAGATCTCTGGGTTGGTTGAGCTCCAGAATGAGATGGAAGTATCTCATTTCTTGTCCTGTCTGGGATTTTAAGGGTTGAGGGGGTTTTTGTTTTGGTTGGTTGGTTTTGAAACAGGCTGTCAAGTAGCCCAGGCTGGCCTAGAAGTTGCTCTATTGTCAAGGAGGATGTTGAACTTGTGGTTCTCCTGCCTCTACTTCCCAGGTGCTGGGAGTGTACTTGGCTTATGCACTGCTGGGGACCAACTCAGGCCCTTTAGGTAACCACTCTCCCAACCAAGACACACCCTTAGTGCCAGAAGCAAGGTTTTGCTTGTATTAAAACAATTTGGGACATATTGTCTCTTTTCTTTTATTCAAAGAGTTCATACAAGATTATGGGTTTGAAGTCCAGGCATGGTGGCATAGCCTCTAACCGTAGCCCTAGGGAGGCAGAGGCAGGTGGAGCTCTCTGAGTTCCAGGACAGCCTACATATAGAGACCCAGTTTTGGAAAAGAAAAATAGATTTGAAAAAAAAGATTATGGGTTTGATCTTTTGTTCTCTAAATATTTGGTAGACGTTACTGTTTAGGCCATTTACTTTTCTGTAAAAACAAAAAAAAAAAATCGTTTTGAGTATCTAGTCTTTTTTTAAAAGTTACAAAATTAGGTCTAGAGAGATGGCTCAGCAGAGGACTCAGGTTCAGTTCCCAGCTCCTACACAGTAGCCCAAAGCCATCTATAATTCCAGTTTCAGGTTCCTCCGGCCCCCTTGTCTCTGCATACATATGGTGCAAATGTATAATAGCAAACATATGTACACTAAATAAAAATAGATTTTTTTAAGTTACAAAATTATTCACATATCTTCTTAATCAGTTTTGTTACATTGCTGGTTTGTCCATCTCAGCCTGGCAAAGTGCATATCATGGTCATCCACTCCCTGGTAATTTTGTTAGTCATTCAGAATATTAGTTACCCTGAATTATCAGTGTCTTCTCACATAGTTTTTTCCTTGAGTACATCCATTTGCTTTTTATTGAATGTTTCTTTTCTGAACATTCTGTTGATTTATACTTTCATCTTTATGTTCTTCTCTTTTCATCTACAGGAAGAACTTACTTTGCTCATTTTCCTAATTTTTAAACATAAGTGCCTCAGAGTATCTGTCTTAGTTAGGGTTTTGCTGCTGTGAACAGACACCATGACCAAGGTAGCTCAAAAGAACAACATTTAGTTGGGGCTGACTTACAGGTTCAGAAATTCAGTCCATTATCATCAAGGCAGGAACATGGCAGCATCCAGACAGGCATGGTGTAAGAGGAGCTGAGAGTTCTACATCTACATCTGAAGACTGCTAGCAGAATACTTGCTTCCAGGAAGCTAGAACTAGTTACTCCCTGGGCCAAACAAATGTAAACCATCACAGTGTCTTTGATTTTTTTCAACTTTTTAAATATATTAATTTTAAGGCTACTCCATTTTTCTTTAAGTATGGATTTCTCATCCCATCCCATAAGTTTAGTTAAGTAGTACTCTTATTATTATTCCATTTATGGCCTTACCACTCTGAATGTATTTAAGCTCATCATTATTTAATTTAAAGATATTTCCAGAAGCCATTGTGATGTGGGAGGTGTTTCTAAGGACATATCCTGTTTTCTATTACAATGATAACCTCTATAGATTTTAATTTTTGTTTAAAAATTAAAATAAGATTGGCAACAGGAATTCAGTGTAACCCAGGGTGACCTCAAGCTCACCGTGTAACTGAGGATGACCTTGATCCCTCTGTCTTCACCTCTGGAGTGCTGGGTCACAGTCACCTGTCACCATGCCCCATTTTATGAAATGCTGGAGCTCTAACTCGAGGCTTTGTTCGTGCTTGGCAGGCACCCTCCCAACTGAGCCACATCCCCAGCCCCATAGTCATTCTTCTTGAGGTTTATAGGAGTCTTTGGATCTAGAACTTGTCTCTTCAGTTTCTAGAAATATTTAGCCAACATCTCCTTAAGGTTTATGTTCTCCACTTTCTCACATGGCACCATGTGGGTTACACTTTTGCGGTGCATTTCTGATCACGTGCCACCTCTAACCGTACATCTTACACCTTTGCACTGCATTCTGTCGTTTTACCTTTCAATGCTTCTGACTCGATATTTTATCTATAGTCTTTCCAACTCACCACATCAATCTTTAGCTATAATATACTATTAAACTCACCTGAGTTTTAACTTAATCGTGTCTTTGGGTGATACATTTCGATTTGTTCTGTTCTAGTGTACAGATTTCTATAGACACACTTACCCTTTTCATCTCCTAGTAATATTCATTTACAGCCTGCACCTCGGGCCCCATTTTCTGGCCTGTTTTGTCTGGTGCACTCTCATAACTTCTTGCTGCTTTACTGTGTACAGACGTCTGGCTGAGTGTCAGGCACAGACTATGTAAAGCGATCACCTGAGTGTCAAGAGGGTGTTATTTTCCTCCACAGGATTGTGGGGTTGGTTTGTTTGTTTTCTAGAAGGGACCTAGGGACTGCTTTAGTCTGTTTCAAGGACTGCAACCATTTAAATCTAAACTTCAGTCTCAGGAAAGGCCATGGCACTTCCAGTGCCCCCTTCCTGCAGTGTGCCTGTCAGGGTCCCCAAGTCAAGTCTGTTCTCACAAGGTCCTCATCCTACAGTGAGCTCTGATCTCCCATGTCTTTTCTTTCCTAGGTGAATAAGATGGACAACATGTCTATCCCTTAAATACATGTTCTGAAATAAGCAGATACCCCTAAGGAAAGTTACATGCAGACGCCCGGCCTGTCACTCTGGGTTCCTTCCCGGCCTAGATCATACTCCAAGAACTCTGCCTTCCACCAGGCTCTTCCAGGCTCCAGATAGATTTCCTCCCAGAGTCTGTAATTCTCAACCACAATACTAATCTAGATTACCAAGTGTGCCTGTCTCAGTCCACAAAATACATTAGACTAAGAAATTGATGGTAACAGAAATTTATTTCTAGTAGTTCTGGAAGCTGGGCAGTCCAAAATCAAAACACTAGCAGGTTTCATGTCTGTCAGATTCCTTTTCTGCCTCCAGATGCCCCTTCTCTGCTCCATCACACGGCACAGGACAAGGCAGCCCTTCTTTTATAAAAGGCCCCTCTTCTCTGTACTGTCTTACTGGGGATTTGTTTCCAACATGTGCACTAGACTGTAGCTGAGCCTTTGCCACAAGCTCTTGACCTGTGTTTTGAATGGCAGTCATTTCAACTGTACTTAGTTCTAATAAGGAAGTATACAAGTTTACTTAAATGATGCTGATTTTTGCATATCTGTGCCTTGTATTGCAAACCCTAAAAAGCCCTTCCTGGTATCTTTCTATGTTTAAAATCTGAAAGATACAGAGGTATCTGAAAGATCACACCAGGTATTAAAGCATAATTTAAAATTATGCCTTAATTTTTAGTTTAACAAAGGAAAAGGATCATAACTAGCTTGAAAGTACCGGCATCAGTCCAGCTAGGCCCACATTCTTGCCCAGTACCCAGTGCCACTCATCAGGGGATGGATGAAAATGTGTGTGGCTGTGCTAGAGAGACAAAGGTTCAGTGGGTAAAGGGCTTGTCACACAAGCATAAGGACCTGAGTGTAGGTCATCAGAACCTTGTAAAATCAGTGGTGGAGGCTGAGTCTGCAGACCCCGTGCTGCTGCAGTGAGAGGAGAGAGAATCAGGAGCATCTCTCTCCTTTGCTAAGAAGCTTGAACGCCATCTTAGCAGCCACGAACAAGAGATCCTGGCTCAAAGTAAAAGGCAGGGTGGGACCAGCACCAGAAGGTGTCCTCCACATGTGCACCAGGACATGAACACACCTGCCCAGGTGCTGTAGAGATGCAGGTGGCGGTGTCAAGTGCCCCAAGTGGGCTTGAAGGCAGTGAAGAGCTAAAATGGGAGAAGCGTCCTGAGATGGAACCAGCTGCTAATGCTTAGTGAGCACTTGCTGTGTGCTGCTCACCAAGCTAAGTCCTGGGCACACAGTCTCCTTCACTGCTTTTATGTAGGAGTCCCCAGGGTCACTGAGCTCACCAGTAGCAGGAATAAAAACAGTTTCTGAGTTCAGCTCTTTTTTTTTCTATCTTCTTGTGTTCATCAGACTTGTAAGTGACAACATATTTGATAGAGCAACTTAATAGGAAACAAGCGTTACTTTGGCTATGGTTCTATAGACTCTAGTCTATGTTGGCGCGGCACATTGCTATGGGGGCTGAGAGACCCCGAACATTGTGGCGGGCAGCAGAGCAGTTCAGGTCCCATAGACAGGTGCCCAGGACAAGATACAGTCCCTAGGGACCCAGTAACTTCCTTCTTCCAGGTAGGCCTTACCTCCTAAGGCTTCCAGAACTTCTCAGGTAGCCCAGTATCTGGGGACCAAGCTCTGTCACCTGAGGGCTGGGGTATGTGTTGTATCCACGTTATACTACCAGCCTCTTCCTCAGCCCCACGTCTCTTTCCTCATCACTCCTCCCTCGTCTCTTATCACTCAATACAGTCTTAGGGATGGCCAGATGTTTTAGCAACAGATTATTTTATAGGAGTTTTATGTATGATGATTAGATTTAAACTTCCTGAGGTCTTGGACCATTTTTTTATCCTTTCTTACTGAGAGTTCTTAGCATTAGGCAGTACTAGACAATGCTAGTGTATAGCACATGCCTGGGAATATTTAATGGTATTGTTTTGTTGATTTAAACATTCCAATAAAAATTAATAGATGATAAAATTACATAGATAAATTTGTGTTTATTAGTTACACATGAATCCTTTTGTTTTGTCCATTTTCTCGAATATTTCCTAGACTTGTTGCCATTTAACTTGCTGTTAATATTGACTGAAGAGGATTTCATTTAGTTTCTCCTTCGTTGTAACATGCCAGTCTTGTATTAATGTTATTTTATTAATACACTAATTAATGTGTCTGCTACTTTGTTAACAGGTAGATGCTGGCTGGATTGGATTTTGGTCCATAGTTGGAGGCTGTGTTGTTGGGATAGCTATGGCAAGGTGAGAATATTTCATATCAAGCTCATCAGTGGATGGTGGGGATATAAGAAGTGGGCTTTTCGATATGAACACTATTTAGGAAAAAGCAGAAGAAAGGCCAGAAATGGCCACTTGTTGAGGTTCACAGCTACAAGAAGCCTGCCTGGGAACAGTCCCTCCCGAAGTGGTTTCTGAAGGCAGGAAGTGTATTTCCAGTGTAATTAAGCTCCTTCTCTTCATTTTATTTGAGAGCAACATCCTCAGATGGGGCCACCCCAAAAAACTGATATAATTTTAAAAAATAATAAAAAAGTTAAAGCAGTAGTTAGTAAGAAGACAGTGTCATCCTCCTACAAAGGTGTGTTTTTGGTTCCCTGTCCTTGGATACGTAAGAATCGGAGGCAAAGAAATGTGCTGGATTTGGGAAGGTCTGGGACCAGCTTGCCCCACGCAGGCTCAGGATCAACCATCCCACAGAGGGAGAAAAAAGATGAGTGTCAAAGAGCTGTATGTCAGACATCTCTGGGTGCTCGTGAGAAGGCAGACCCCAATTAACAGGAGTGTCCCCGTGATTATTTATCCCTCTGTAATGAGAGTATCTGCAAAGGTCTGCAGTTTCCTTAAACTCTTTTTCATCCTAACCCATTTGACAACAAATTCTCAGAATGGGTTAGAAAAAGAGAGGGTTATTGTAAAACCAGAAATCTTAGAAATAAAAACATCATTCCTTCCCATGACGACCTCTGAAACTACTCTTGGTGTTTCTAAAGTAAGAACGTTATTAGTCCTCCAAGCCAGTACATCACACCAAGCCCAGCCAATCAGTTTGCCAGGAAGAAGCGAATCTAATTACATATCTTGAGGAGATCATAAACTTGAGGATACATAAACTTCTCAGTGTCCGACACATTGTGCTTTGCACAAGACAGCAATGTAGACCTTGTAGTTTCTATGAAGTGTTCCTGGGGTAATGCAGGAATGATGTGAAATCCAGCTCGCTTTATTTGGGCTTTTGTTGTTTTGTTTTGTTTTGATATGCTTTGCTTTGTTTTTGTTAGAAAGGCATAGAAGAATAAAATCCAAAAGCTAAGGTTTAAGCTAGGAAATCCCTTAACTGATTGTGAAGTACATTGTCCTGACAATTCTGACAAGAATCATTTACAGTCTTTCTGTTACAAATAATGCTTCATAAACTCAGAATTCAGACCAAGCATTTTGTATCTCCTTGGGGACACACCTTGGGGGCCAGACATTTTTATTAGGTTGTGGGATCCTCTGGAGTATGTAGAAGTGTCCCCTAAATGAGACCAAACCTTCAGTAAGCAAGTAGTCCGTTCTTCCCACCTGCAAGTGGTGGCAGCTCTCACATCATGAGTCACATATTCCAGAAAATATCAACAAACATGATCAATCACATATCAAATAAATGTGGGAAAGGAATGAGGAGGAGGTGGCTAGTATTGAAGGGCTACTAAGGACAGCTGCATAGAGTAGACATTGCAGTCAGTTTAAGGCAGAATGGAGAGGTCATATTGAGGACATATTGAGGTCATATTGAGGACATTTCTATAATAGAAATAATTCCGAAGGATAGAATAGCTGTATTTAGGCACAGCCAGAGCTGTGATAGGAAGAAAGGCAACCAACGGAAATGGGAAGAGAGGTGAAGGGCGTGGTTTTTAGTTGATGAGGATTCAGGAAAAGGGTAGTGAGTTTTGAGACATTAAAATGCTGTAAAAAGTTCCCGGCTTGATGAGGCATAACATCCAGCATCCTCCTCAACCCCACCTCAACCCCACCCCAACCCCAGACTGCTGTTCAGGTCTCATTGTCTGCACCAGGCTGGCCTTGAACTCTACCCTCCTACCTTGGCTTCCTGGGTGCTAGGATTATAGCCATATGTTGCCACAACTTCACTGTATTCTTGCTCTTAGAAAGTTTGCAGTTTAGTAAAAAGATGTAAAATAAACAAATAATTTCCAACAGAGAAAAGTCCTTTCAGGGATCTAAAGCAGAATGCAGGGGAGGACTTGAGTGAGCATGAAGGGCCATGTTTGAACAAGACCTGGATGAGCAGAGCAGGAGGGGACCACACGAGGTCTGCAGTGTTAGTGTTACCAGCAGAAAGGCCTCTACAAGGAAGTGCTTAAGTTAAACCCTGCTGTGGAAACCAGCCTTCACATGGATGAGAACCAGAACACAATTACCCGACTGGAAAAGGGGGCAGGAGGGCAGAACAGGGCCAGGTCCTGCTGGAGGAGGGGTGCTCAGAGGTGCTTGTGTGCATGACAGGGGTGTGAGTTTTGGAAGAACTAACTTTGCATTTCAATGTCAACTCTAAAACTGAGCTGATGTGTATTCATTATAAAATGTTTTAAAAGCATAAAAATAGAATAAAAGTCAATTTAAAATTCTATTTTGTAAGCTGTAGACTCCAAAGAAGTTTATATTTTATAAGAGGGAAAATTATTATGAAAGCAACATAAAGAAGGAAATATATATTCATAATTGGCTTTTAAAGTTATGCAGTGAAAATTCAAGAAATAGTTGCTTAGAGAAAGTATGGTGTTAATTTAAACAACACTGAGAAGTCTAGCTAGGATTGATTTGATATTGTTTCTTTTCAGGTTTGCAGATTTTATCCGGGGTATGCTGAAACTGATTCTTCTCCTCCTGTTTTCTGGGGCCACACTGTCATCCACATGGTTCACCCTGACCTGTCTGAACAGCATCACCCACTTGCCTTTGACAACAGGTGAGCACAGCTTGCTTTTGAGCTTGGGGTAAATATTTTCAGTTCACAGAAAAGTGCGTCCTCTGACGGTAGGGCCCCGTCCTGCTGTCTGTGGTTGTTCTGGATACAGAAACTGGCTATGGAGACATCTCAGTTGGCAAAGTCCCGGTGGATAAGCACAGAGATCTGAGATCAGATCCCCATAACCTGTGTAAAGTGGTGAGAATTAGAGGCTAGAGATGTGGCCCAGCTCTGGCAGAGGACCCAAGGTCAGTTCCTGGCATGCGTGTCAGGTGACTCACAGCCACATGGAGCTCCAGCTCCGGAGGATCCAACACCTCCAGCCTCCAAGGGCAGTTGGACTCATGTGTATATACCCATGCCCATACACAAATTTTAGAATAGTTTTGTTGTTGTTTAAGGTTCAGGGCTCAGATGCAGGCAGATCCATGAACCTTATGGGATAGACAGGCTGTCCCAATGAAGGGACTTTAGGCCCAATGGAAAACCCTGTGTCAAAAAATAAAGTGGAATCGGATTGAGGAAAGACACCTGTCTTAGTCAGGGTTTCTATTCCTGCACAAGCATCATGACCAAGAAGCAAGTTGGGGAGGAAAGGGTTTATTGAGTTTACATTTCCACGTTGCCGTTTATCACCAAAGGAAGTCAGGACTGGAACTCAAGCAGGTCAGGAAGCAGGAGCTGATGCAGAGGACATGGAGGGATGTCCCTTACTGGCTTGCTTCTCTTGGCTTGCTCAGTTTGCTTTCTTATAGAGTCTAAGACTACCAGCCCAGGGATGGCACCACCCACAAGGGGCCCTCCCCCCTTGATCACTAATTGAGAAAATGCCTTACAATTGGATCTCATGGAGGCATTTCCTCAACTGAAGCTACCTTCTCTGTGATAACTCCAGCTTGTGTCAAGTTGACACAAAACCAGCCAGTACAACACCCAAAATCAAAATCAACTCTACATGTATATAAGCTTATGTACGTACATGAGCAACTGCACACATATGTGTACATGCCACATGTGTGTGTGTGTGTGTATGTGTGTGTGTGTGTACCCAGATGAGAAGAATCCAAGAAATAATTGAATATTTTGCATAGGGAACTGTCCTCTTTATAGTATCTCATTTATCATGAAAACGCTTACTTTTGTATAAAATTCACACCAGAGCATAAGATAATTTTCTCCTGTTTATAATTGTTACTCAGCAGTATGGTAGAGGGAAAGCACGGTTGTATCTGAAGCATGCCTGCACACAGTCTCTACCCTGGCCTGGTGCCTTATTTTATATGGAGTCATCACATTTTCTGCATAAAGCAGGATTTCTGGTTTTAGGAAGCTATAGCCACCTTACATAGTTTGTGTAAATAACAGAAATATTTATAGTTGCTATTATTTCTACTATCATTACTAATGTAAGTTCTGAGGTTTCCCTGTTGTTGCTGTAGTAAGTTACAGAAATGCAATGGCTAACAACAGCACAGATGGTTACCATGCATCCCTGTGGAGTGGGAAGAGATCTGCCATGGTGTCTGGGCTAAAAGCATCATGGGGACTTTCCTCACCTCTGGGGGACGTCAGCCCTGTGGCTTCGCTCACAGTTGCATCTGGACCTTCTGTCCCACCTCCTTGCTTTCAGGGATTCTTGGCTTACAGTGGGCCCACTCAGATATCCAGGATAATCTCCCAATTTCAGACTCCAGTTATTAGCAACCTTAATTCTATCTCAGACTTAATCCTCTCTTCCCTGTAAGGTAACACATGGATAAATTCCAGAGACTGAAACATCAATCTTTAGGGGAGAGAGGCATCATTTCACCTACCAGGGTCTTACCTGGACTCCTGTGATGGCTTACTAAGGAAGGCAAGGACTCCATGACTGTTTCTTCCTCTCTTCTAATAAAAAAATTGCTTAAGATGCAGGTATCTTACTCATATTGCAAATAATTTTTAGCCACAGTGGATTGTGTGCTCAATTACAGGATTATTTATTGTGAAGTACATTGAGGGATTAATATCATCCCAGCGTTTGATAAGTAGGAGTAAGTAAGCATCTGAAAGTTTTGTGAGCCACTTGCCCAGCGGTGTGTGGTCCACCCCCCCCCCAGCCCCCCGGCCAGTATAGTTTAGAATTTCTGCACAGCCTACTTTGGATCTGAGTCTGGTATTACAGGATCTGTACACCAGCAGCACTGATGTGCAGCCACTCTCACAGAGATGATAAGCAGTCATGTAAGGTTGGCAGACAGTGCCCCCACCAAATTCATAGAGGCTGTACTGGGTACTGACATCTGCTGGACTCTAGTCCAGGGAAGTTCTCAGTGTCAGTAGACAAGGGTTCCTTCTGATGATGTCATAGCTCTGAGAAGCTAGTTTATTAGCAGTTGATGTAGTAATGAGCATATCTCCACAGAGCTGATCTAGAGCAGGAAATGAGCTAGCAGTAATCAGTGTGATTGGGAATTGGAACTCTGCAGTTGCCCATCAGATGCACACACCTGTAGTATTGTGGTCATTCTCTCAGTCTATGGATACTACTCTTTAAATGGCTGCTGAGTTGTCAGGACGTTCACAGCTACTGAACTGCTTCTACCTAAGTGTGTGATCAGCACAATTGTTAGCTATTTATTTGGGGCTTGAAAACACTGTTAAAAATGGATGCCGAAGCTGGGCAGTGGTGGCGCACACCTTTAATCCCAGCACTTGGAGGCAGAGACAGGTGGATTTCTGAGTTCAAGGCCAGCCTGGTCTACAGAGTGAGTTCCAGGACAGTCAGGGCTACACAGAGAAACCCTGTCTCGAAAAACCATGCCGAACTAAGTAAGCATTAAGATCAGAGGTGGCAGGCTGACATGATAGCTCCATATGGAAACATGCTTGCTGCCCAGCCCCACAGCCTGAGGTCACTCTCCAGGACATTCATGTATACACCCACAATCAATCAATAAATAGTAGATAGATTGAATTTTTAGATGATAAAAAGAAAAACCAAAGAGTTTTGGGTTTTTGTTTTTGGTTTGGTTTGGTTTGGTTTGGTTTTGTTAAAGTTTAACACGTTAAATTCCTTCCTAATGCTGGAAAAGGAGAATGCTTCTCTAGCCCTCTCCAGTTCTGAAGCCTAGGCATCCAGTGTAATAATTAGACCCTGACTAAAAGCTTGTGACTTTTATATACCACTATTCCTACATGGGGTTTCAAACAATCAGGCAAGTGTTCTGAGTCAGATTTCTTTTTAAATGTATTTAATTGTATGCGTATGGGTATTTTGCCTGCTATATGTCTGTGTACCACATGCATGCAGTGCCCATGGAGACCAAAAGAGGGCGACATAACCCCTGGGAGTAGAGTTACATACAGTTGTGTGCTGCCATGTGGGTGCTGGGAATCAAACCCAGGCTCTAGAAGAGCAGTGTTCTCTGCTGAGCCATCTTTCCACTTCACTGAGCCAGATCTTTTTCTTTTCACTCCATTCTGGTATAGTCTAGCACTTGGGCAGCACTCAGATGGAACCATTTTAGTTTACAGCTTCTCTCATCCGTGGAATCACATGTGGACTTTTTCAGAATCCCATCTAGAAGTCCGCATGTATGAGACTTTAATGGAACATAGTCGTGAGTGTCTGAAGACAACTGTTGGTTGTTCATTATAAGATACGACTGTAGAGGTCAGGCACAGTGCCCTCTCAGCGGAGGCATTAGGAGGGAACTTAACTTTTTAAATGCCTTTGCCTGCATTTTATAGTGAGTATACCTTCTATAGTCATTGGGCAGGGTGTATTTGAAAATTGTACATCATTTTAATCTCCCACGGATGTGATTGACCTAATTAAGACCACATTTTCCAGCCTCTGGTTGACAAGAAGGGTGCTAGGCAAGAAGAGCAGAGGCAGACTTCTAACATAAATCAGGGCTGGATGGGAAGGTTGAGTTTCATGTTCCCATCTTAACCAGGGACATGCTCACTGTACTCACGTCATGATATTTATGTACAGTTTACTGTTGTTTCCACTTGCAAGTCAGTTTTTTTAATGTCACTTAGATGTTCCCGAAAGATAGCTTTAACTTACTAAAAGCCTGGCTTAAGAACCAGCTTGTGTCAGCTCCCTCTACAGCCTCATAGCCTTTCTTGCTTCATACCGAGTAGCACTTAGCAGGCAGGTGTCTAAGTGTACCTTGCCCTCCTTTCCAGCCTGAAGATCTGGAGCATGGATGTGTGCCTCATAGATTCTGTCCCCAGCCCCGCCCCAGGGAGGGGGATGGAGTACATTATCTCCTACTGAGTCTCAGTAGATAGAGCTGTCACTCTGTCATTCAGCACAAGCTGCAGGGAAGGCAAAGGGGCACGTTTTAATGGAGCAATGGGGAATTTTAATAAATCTATCACAGGTACTCCCTCTGCCTTTGTGAAAATCTGACCTAATTCTTTTTAAGTGAAAGAGGTTCCATGAGAGGGAATTTACTACAGAATCTAATTATGGACAGATCTAGACTTTGAGGTTGATATCTAAAGTCAGTAATGGCAAATTCGTGTTTCTTTGTAGTGGCCATTCTTAGGAAATGTGTAATCTTTCTTCCCTAGAATGCTTAGTGTTGCTCCGACAGGCTTTTAAATATATAAGTCAAGAGGGTCTGTGAAAGACACGTGAGACAATCGTAACTACAAAGCAGTACTGTGTCTATAGCAGGAGCCCCTGTCACCCCAACATCTCACCTGCCTTTGTGTCCGAGCACTCCAGTGTCACAGTAAGAACCGAACCATCAGATAGCAAGTTCCTCAGAGCATCCTCATCACTAAACAGTGGTGAGTGTATGCACACAACTATGGACACAATAGGCTAAAAGCTGGTTTAGTTTGCTTGCAGCACTGTCTCACGACAAGCGTCATTAGTCTTTGTGTAGTCCACGGATCTTGCTATTAGAGTTGCCACCTCTGCAGAAGGAAAACTGGGTCATGGCATTGTCTCTGAAGGCACAAGGGGTTGATAGATGCACTTGCCCACACATATCCTCCTGGAAGCTGTCAGCACTATGCAATTCTTTTCCCTTAGGAAAACTTAGTGTTTAAAATTTCATTATTAATTAACTGAAGTGTTTACAACAGGACAAATAAATAACCTTATGACTAGATATCGTGAGAGCTTCAAAATCTAGAGGCTTTTGCTATAAACAACCGTTGCAAGCACATTATTCACCTGATCAGAGAATGAGATGTCTAGCCCTGTTAGCCACAACTCACGCAATCATTTTTTACTGTATGGATGAATGCTTGCAAAGTGGCATTTTGAAAAATGCTAGCACGTTTGCGTTGAGTTTGCTGAAACAATACAATTTGACTGTTTGGCAGAAGTTGCCTTGGGAGCGATCATTCATCTAATTTCATCTTTACTTACTAGAATGTGTGATGGTGTTACCCAGCACCTCCAGGGTGAGAGGGAAGGGAGGTGTCCGGCTGGACAGACACCCCTTAGAGCAATAGCTGTGTCTGTGTTACCTTGAGAAAGGAAGCCTTTTTAACTGTTTGGAAGGTGGGTGGCGTGCACAGGCCAGAAAGCAGGCTGCTTTGTTTTCCTGAGTTTTGACTTTATTACAGTAATTATTCCCATTTTAATAGCACATAAAAAGTTAAAGCATACTCATGGCCCCTCCAATTATGCCCCATTTTAATAGCATGCAGAAATTAAAAGCATACTCATAGCCCCTCAAAGCACTGAATATGATTTTTAAACATTTTTAAAGAAATAAGTGGCTTGAAGCTTTCAGGAAATATGATAAAGAGTAACTTAAAAAGGACTCTCACTCATGGACATTAGTAATAGCTCAGAAAAGGAAACTAGAAAATGAACCAAGAAAAGAATGGATGTGTGAGACTTCTGGATGTAACAGTCATGAGAGCTGGGAAGGGGGCTCGGTATATAAAACTTGGCACACAAATGTGGAAACCCAAACTTGAACCCACAGAACCAATGTCAAAGGTCAGGTGCAGCTGCCAGCCTTAGTCCAGTGCTGTGCAGGAGGCAGGAGGCAGGAGGCAGGGACAGGGACAGGAAAACCCTGGACTCTCATGGGCCAGCTCTCCAGGCCTATGGCTGTCTCCAGCAAGGTGAAAGGGGTGAGCTAACACCCAAGGTTATTCTCCCACGTGCACTGTGGCATAAATACACATGAACGTGTGCTGTGTGCGTATACAAAGGGACATGCTTTAAAGCATCCACAAAGGATGCTTTAAAAATGATTTCTTGAAGTAATAAAATGCTCAAAGGATCTAGTGAAGAATATCATGTAATATTTATTTGTGGAGATATTCAAGAGAAATAAGTCGTGTGCAGACTTGTGTTTCAGAAGGCAGTCAGTCAGCACTCATGATTTAATAGTACACTGCCTTCTTCCGAGCCATAAATAATTTGGGGGTCTGGAAAGTGTCTGATAAAACTACATGCTGGTATCATTTCACAACCAGTCTCCAGGCCCACTCTTTCAAGGATTATTTGTTGTGCTTCATTTCTGCAAGATAATTACTTTGCCTTTCAGCCATACGGAACTGTAAACATAGCGAACAGTCAATTTTTATGGGACTAAAGTATGCCAGCAAAGAGGCTAAACAAGGGTGTCTGCAAATTAGCACAGAAGGAAGTCATAGTCACTGATGACGTCGCCACAGCCCTGACCACCTCACCTGGGCGAGTCCCGTGTGCCAGTGCTTAACTTTCAGCAGGTTCCGAGGGCTACAGCAGTTACTTTTTAGGGAGATATATGACCATGTGAAAGAGGGGTGTGCCACTCAGTGGCAGAACCAGAGGGCCAGGCCTGGTGGACACACCTGTAACCCAGCTACTGGGAAACTCAAGCAGGCCATCTTCAGTCCGCTGCTTGTCTAGACTGTGAAATGTGCCTGACTGTATGGATGTGGTTTGGTTTCTTTTTATGTGCATGTGGGCATGTGCATGTGAGTGCCAGTGTCCACAGACACCAGAGGGTTCTGGAATTACAGGTGGTTGCTGGCTACCTGGTGGGCCTTGGGGGCCGAATGCTGGGCCTTGCAGGAGCGGTTCATGCTCTTAGGCATTAAGCTTTCTCTCTAGCTCCTGGGGATGTGTTTTGTTTCTGTGTTCCACCTGCTCAAAATCTGTGAAAGTTTCCATTTACCACTTGCTGCTGTTGTTCTTCATTTACCTCTGTCTTAATTTCCAAGGGAAGTTCTGTTTTGTTTTGTCTTGTTTTTTCACTTACAAAGTTACTTTCAGTGGGGAAACAGGAAACAGTTCCAGTAAAGGTCTACTCTAGTTGCTGGCAGCCTTTCCCAGCATCACCCCGAAATAAAAGTTCTGTCAGTGTGCATGTGAGAGAACTTATCTATAAAGTGTATTCTTGTCCTAAACCTAAACCAGAGAAGTTTCTTAACTCTCTTAAGTTAATTCATAATTTTTTTTGTTTTATGTGTTCTATCTTATTTCTTAATAAAAATGTAAGCAAATTCTTGGTTACTCTTGTTCATCTATGAGCACTGTGAGAGTTTTGTTTTTTACATTCTGGGAAAGATCTTGCTACATGAGTTAAAACTTGTCTCTGATCTGTTTAAATGAACTTTACCCATTTGATATAATTTATCATTCAATAAATGAACCTTGGGGCTAGAGAGTTGGCTCAGTAGTTAAGAATGTACTGCGCTCTTGCAGGGGAGTGGAGTTGGTTCGTTAGCACACCTTGGGCATCTCACAGTTGTCTGTAACTCCAGCTCCAGGGGGTCCACAGCCTCTGGCCACTAAGAGTACTTGCATGCTCATGCACAAAACCACATGCACAATTGAAAATAATAGAACTAAAATAATGGACAGATGAACCTCATGCTGGAGGTGTCGATAATAATATAAAACATGTAAAACATATATAAAAATATAAAAGTAATAATATAAACATTTGAGCCCTCTGTTGTAGCAATTTAGACACACCTTTATCTGATGGCAACATGCATAGCTCCCACAGGGAAGGTCTTTCCTATCTTACTTGTCAACTCTTGGTCCTAGGTCCTTTTCTGCCAGAAGTTATAATCTATCTGGAGCAACAAGCTCTGGAGAGCAAGTCATCTCTCCTTAGTGGCCCTCAGCATCTGGAGACATCTACCCTATCTGGCCTAAGTTTTAAATTTAACTCCCTCCACCCCCCAGCTCAACAGCCATGTGTGCACACCATGACCAACCTGGTTCCTCTGGTCTCAGCCTCCTTGCACATCAGGGTCTTCCATAAAGCATTGCCAGGATGGGGCCTGTGAGACAGTCCAGCAGGGAAAGACACTTGTCTTGGGTTGGGGGTTGAGCCCATGTAAAGGTGAATGGAGAGAACTGACTCCACAGAGTTGTCCTCATACACAACAATAATAATAGCATTTTAAATGCATCAGGACCCCTTACAGATGGTTGTGAGCTGCCTGGGGGGAGAACAGATTTTTAGAGTGTTCTTACTTAAGCTCTGAGGCATCTCTCCAGACCCTAATTTTTTTTAGTTATAAGCAAAACATTCCTAGAACTGGTGCACCCAGCCAGAGACCAGGGTGTGTGGCTGCTTATGACCAGACACGTGTTTTGAGAGTGGCATGTAATTACCTTCCTCACTGTGCTGGAAATGGCTGCCAAGCCAGGAGATAGCAGAGGAGTGATCACAGACAGAGCGTCTGTTTGCTGCTGGAGCCTCAACCTGCATGCCATCAGCCACTGACAAGTAGATTTGAAAAAAAGCACAAGCTAAGTTTTTCCTCGAAGATACTTAAACAATAATTATTGACCTGCTCCGCAGATGATTACAATTACCTTTGGCTCTGTCAGTCTGTCTCTGTGCAGTTACTTCCAGCTTTGGTGTAGAATACAGATTTGAGGCACATGCAGTGTGTATCAGTACTGTTAAATAAAAAATGCCAATGTTAGAGGTCTTTCAGTCTGACACAGTGGCTTGGCAGGAAAGCTGGAGCCTGTAGGCCTGCACAGTATTATTAACAGTGTTAGGCAGGCATTTGTGGAGGTGACATGGAAAATAAAAGAAGGAGCCATCGTCTACAGAAGCCCAGTTGTCCTTTACTCAGAACGTTCAGGCTGTCTCCCCAGTAGAGTGGGACTGCACAGGGGTCTGGGTGTAGGGCAGAGGTGGGAGCTTCGACCTTTGAGGATGAAGATTCCACCTGCAGGCTGGTTCCTCTTTAGCTCTCAAAGTGCCAAGGGAGCCATTGACCTCCCACCTGACTGAGGCTTTTAGGTCCTTAACCCTTCACTGCCAATTCAACCTGTATCTAAACTGGTTGGCTTGTTTTGTTTTGTTGTTATTGTTGTTTGGTTTGGCTTTTTTTTTTTTTTAATTTTGCTTTCAGGACTTTAGTCACTTCAATTTAAGATACTTAAAGTGTCACAAAAGCTTCCAAGTTCAAAATTGCAAAGTTGCTGTTGACATTTCTCCTTTGCTTTTTGTTGGAGTAACCTTGTTTACATTGTGTGAAGGTGTGTCTCCGTATTTCCAGTGTTAGTTCTGTACTGGCAGGAAGCTAAATGTGAGCAGGATATTGGTGTTGTCATTTTTTTGGCCCATCGCCAGCCTTATACTTGCAAATATTTGTCCTTACACACCTGCACAGATAGCTGAAGGTCAGACAGCCCTCTATACCTAGAGGTTATCTCACTACCGATTGGTTGTCAGAAAGAGCCAGTAAATAGCTGGGCAGGAAGAGAGAGCAGAACTTCCAGGCAGAGAGAATGCTGCAGGAGAAGAAAGCAGATGCAGGAGACTCAGACTGAGGACACAGGTGACAGACAGCCCAGAGCAGAGCAAACAAAGGTACAGAGCTAGCCATGCTGGGAGTCGTGGGCAAGACAGTTGGGCTACTGTAGATGAGCTGGCTGGGAGACTGTCCAAACAAAGGGCCTCCGCTTTAAACCTTTATTAAAGTTTCTGTCGTTCTTTATGCCGCTGACAGGTCTGAGACGGTCCCACTGTAGCTTTTCTTCTTTTGTTTTGGTTTTCAAGATAGGAGTTCTCTGTGTAGCTCAGGCTATCCTGAACCCATTCTTGTATAGACAAGGTTAGCCTTAAACGCGAAGATTCACCTTCTTCTACCTCCTGGCTACTGGGATTAAGGGCACACACCATCATGCCTGGCAGGTAGAGCATATCTTCAGTCTCATTAGATGCTGACCGCACAAGTTCTTCCTCTTACCCTAATTTTGGAATTTTTTTTAATTTTTGTAGACAAGGTCCTAATTAGCCCAGGCTTGCCTCAAACTCACTAGATAGTCAAGGGTGACCTTGAACATCTGATAACTTCAGACTTGGGGTTACAGTGTGCGTGGCTGTACATAATTTATGCAGTGCTGAGGATTGAGCCCAGGGCTTTACCAGGCAAGCGTCCCACCAACTAAGCTACACCTTGTTCTTTGTTGGGATTTCTTTTGTAACCGCTGCTCACCCAGGGCAATGGTTCTCAACCTGTGGGTCACCACCCCTTTCACAGGGGATACCTAAGACCATCAGAAATATTTACATTATGATTCACAACTATAGCAAGATTACAGTTATGAAGTAGTAACAAAAATAATTTTATAGCTTGGGGTCACCACAACATGAAGAACTGTACTAAAGGGTTGCAGCATTAGGAAAGTTGAGAACCACTGAGCTAGGGGCTTGGGTATTTTAGTGAATGAAGATGTGTTCATATGTAGTTTTCTCCCTCTAAAGTTTAGCTGTTTGGTTTGTCATGGGAATGACTTTCAGGGCTATTTTCCAACTTACGTGCCTAACATACATCCATTTTTAACTGTACTTAGTATTACACATGACTCTTTTTGCAGCTTAAACTGCAGACCCATGAAATCTTATTAGCTTTTTTGAAAAAAAATCTGCACCAGCAATTCATTTGTATTTATTCTGCTAAATTACCTTGACGTTTTAATTGAAAGGCAGTTTATTATAATTTTAGTCTCACTATTATAAAAAGTCATGGAAATATTTAATGATTGTGTTGTTTGAACCCTCTGTGATGAGCAGGAAATTATCTTGTCTACTTGACTTTGAATAGATGACACTCATCCACTGACTACATCAAGGCTGAACTGAAATTCAAGTAGAAATCAAATTCAGACTTTTTATAGTCAGCTTCTACAGTCTGCACGCTCCAGAACACGGAGGACTGTGTGTGTCAGATCAGTGCTCACACAGCTGCCTTTCCCTCCTTCGGATTAGGCAGACATTCAGTTAACTCTTCCCTGGGTAATTTATTTGATTCTTTAGTTTCTGCATTAGAAAGTGATTTCAGCTGGGCGGTGGTAGCGCACACCTTTAATCCCAGCACTTGGGAGGCAGAGGCAGGCGGATTTCTGAGTTTGAGGCCAGCCTGGTCTACAGAGTGAGCTCCAGGACAGCCAGGGCTACACAGAGAAACCCTGTCTCCAAAAACCAAAAAAAAGAAAGAAAGAAAGAAAGAAAGAAAGAAAGAAAGAAAGAAAGAAAGAAAGAAAGGAAGAGATTTTAACATATCCACCTAGTAGTATTTGTTTGTTTGTTTGTTTTCTAAGCAGCAGTTACAAAAGAAGCCCCAGCAAAGAGCTAGGTGTAGTTTAGTTGGTGGGGTGCTTGCCTGGCATAGTCCTGGGCTTGATCCTCAGCACTGCATAAGTGGTGTACAGCCACGCTCTTAGTTATCATTTGGGTCCTTTGCAAGGATGTACTGGCTCTTACTCTCCAAGTATTTCTCCAGCCCCATTTAGCTTGTCTTCAGTCTTTGCACACACTGCAAACAGCATCTCGCTGACTGTCCTGAGTGTATCTGTACTCACACAGACAGAATATAACATCCCAGAAGTAGACTCTGAATCAGAGTCAGCACAGTGATTTATGTTAGATATGTCCAGATCACCCACCAGAAGATGCAGTTCTTCCACCAGAAGATCATCGACAGTGTTTGACCACAGTAGGACTTTTACCTTTCCGGGAACAGTTCTTCAGAGACTCCTTGTGAGTGTGGGCCAAAAGAGCTGCTTGACTTAAGGGTTATCTAACAAGGTCTGCCTTCTCCAAATGGTGCTCTCCAGGTGAATCCCAGCTCTGCCTTTGTACCAAGCTTGGTAAAGATCAACAGACTCTGATGTCTCCTTCCAAGACCTGTACCCAGTGCCCCTCAGCATATCCTGCTCATTATAGTTTCATTTGACGTGTCAGTTCTTACATTGATTATGATTATTGTAAACATTATATTTTAATTCACGTGATTATAATTTCATGTAGGGATATAGCCCCTTCAAAAATATAAACATCGATAGTATTTTTGGTTTTAGTTTTGGTTTTGGTTTTGTTGTTGTTGTTGTTGTTGTTATAGTTTGATTTGTTCTGTCTTGAGCCAGGTCTCAGTCTAGCCCAAATTGTCTTGAGACCCTCCATGGAGTCCAGGCTGGCTTTGAACTCGTCTCCCAGCTTCACCTCCAGAGTGCCAGGTTTACAGTATGAGCCAGAATCTTAAAGGAAATATTTCTAGCTTTGTTTCCTAAAAACATCTAATTCCATCATCCTGTGATCCTAGATTAAGTAGTAGCCCTTGCTGGTCTCTATGAACTGGAAGTTTTCTTGTCATTTATTTCAGTACTTTTTTTGTTCTAAACTCCTAGCTAATGTGTTCTTGGGCTGATAGTTCTTCCTGCCCTGATTACCCAGTGGTAATCAATCAATAAGTGATTGTACATTGGAAATAGAGTATACTATAAAAGCTTACAGCAACATTCCATTCCCAGCACACCATACGAGTCATGTGCAAATAAAGAATGCTGAGAGTTTGTGTGATTGACAACCAGCCAATAGATAGTGAACATGGGTGCTGTGTTGTGCTTTATTTTTACAAATCTCCTTAGTGTGGGGGGTGGGTCTGTTGAGGTGGCTCAGTGGTTAGGAGTGCATGTTGCTTCTGAAGAGGACCTGAGTTGAGTTTGCAGCACCTGTAACTCCAAGGCCAGGGCAATCCAGCTGCTTGGCTGGTGTCTTTGGCAACCTGGGCATGTGAACTCACACGCACATACATGTCTGTCTCTCTCTCTCTCTCTCTGTCCCTCTGTCCACCCTCTCTTTCTCCCTTTCTCCCTCTCTCCCTCTCTCTCCCTCTCTTCTCTCATTGGAGGAAAAATAAAACTCACAGGCATCAGGATGCCTCAGCCTGCCATGCAAATCTGATAGCCAAGACCCCATTTAAAGATAGAAGGAGAGAGCCACCCCCAAATGTAATCACCCATATTCTACAAGAGCTCCATGGCACTCACACACGTCATACACACATGCACAGCAATACGATGCCTTAAGAATAGAAGAAAAGACCCTCTTGAAAACTATGTCATGTTTTAATGGGGTGGCTTGGCTGCTCCTGTGACTGTAAAGGGGCCACTGTGTCACCCAGCAGTAGGGCTAGGTGCTACATCATTGTTGTTCTCTAGTTTGTGTCTTACCACTGTCACAGAGTAATTGCCAGCCATTTACATTTTTAGAGGACATTTTAGACTTTACAATCCTGGGGGGCGGGAGCATCAATGAGGTCAACCAGAGAAGTCCATTAGAAACTGGTGGCACTGCTCTCTTCCTACCTGAGGTAGATGCTTAATGATTGGAGCTAGCTGTGGTTAACTTTGGTGCTTTGAAATGCCAGAACCTGTGAATGATGTGTAAGAGATTTGGTTTGATCCCCTCACTTTCTGCAGCTCTGCACAGCAATTTTTTTCTTAATAAATATTTATAGTAAAAGTATTTTTCTTGTTACTTTATAATACATTTATGCATTATTGTCAACAGATATCTTTATGAAAATATAGCTACATATTATAGCTCTCCTCCACAGGCTCTGTTTCACCTTCAAACTTGAGTTACTGACGGCATAATCAGCAGATAGGAAGTGTGGTGCTAACACTGGAGTGGTGTGCTCTCTGCTGAGCGAGCCACAGTGCATCCTCTTCAACAGAATGCACTACAAGTAACATTAGTGAGCTAACTGCTAATCTGGTCCTCCCACCCTCCTCGCCTTTTAATTTTTATTTATTGATTGGTTTTTAGAGAGAGTGTCTAAGTAGCTCAGACTGGCCTCTAACCTGCAGTCCTCCTGCCTCAGCCTCCCCAGTGCTACGATTAAAGGCCAGCATCCCCAGGACTGGCTCAGCTCGGTATTAGTACATGTACTTGTGGTAGAAACAGACCTTATTTAAAAAGACTCTGGCACAGAACTCCTTCCCTACTGAGGACTATCCCTCCTGTGTCTTTGGAAGGATGCTGAGTGCCTCATGTGGCACTCATACAGTCTCTGCATGTATAATATCAGTAACATTTCATGTGCCTTACATTTATCTTTGCATCTTAAGTGTTCTTTAACATTGTAAAATGAGACAAGATTTGCTAATTAACTTACTGCATTTTATTCCCTTACCTCATTTGCCTGTGACTCAAGAGAAAAGTATGTTTTTATTTTTATGAGTCTTTTCATCAGAAGCTTTATTTTTTTATTATATTTATTTATTGTATGGTGCATGTGCCACACCACTCAGATGGGGGTCAGAGGGCAGCCTGTGGGAGTCTTTTCTCTCCTCCCACCACTCAGGTCCTGGGGATTGAACTCAGATCATCAGGCTGGGAAGTGTGTGTGTACCCACATTGCCATCCCACTGGCCCAGAATGTTAATTTGATTCTAATGCTAAATTGCTTTTGTGCTTTGGGATAATCCACCAGAAAGAGAAAGCAAATAAACTGGTAATCATTCAGCAACAAAACCTGTTCTTACTACAGAAAAGCGGAGCAAGGTGGTGACAGCCATGTGATGTTCTGTCAGACTTCATCAGCCACCGTGGGGAGGACACTCAGGTCCAGAACTGCTGCTTAGGGCAGCCCGGCATTCTGTCTGTCATGACTCATCACCACTGCCGTCCGTGAACTAAAGCATTTGTGTTCTTCTTTCAGTGACACTGTACGCCTCCTGCATCCTCCTGGGAGTGTTCTTGAACAGCAGCGTTCCGATATTCTTTGAGCTTTTTGTGGAAACTGTCTACCCTGTTCCAGAAGGGATTACCTGTGGAGTTGTCACCTTTTTAAGTAATATGTTCATGGGAGTGCTTTTATTTTTTGTCACATTTTATCATACAGGTAAGAATTTGATATTATTATTATTATTATTATCATCATTATTCACTATCTAAATGTGCTTTGAGACACGTTTGTGGAACTGATGGAGAGGAGACCTGTGTGGAGAGTTCTCACTAAAGCGTATTACTTTATGAAAGTATTCACATGCCAGTAAAAACAATAGCCGCTTCTTGAAGTGTGTCCATGGCACTCCCACCCCGAGAGGGTTTGAATTGGCCGGGATGGGGCAGACTTTCATCAGTGTCTGCCAGCCCTGGCCAGGTGATTCCAACACGCGAGTTTGTGTTGACAGTCACTGGTAATATCACTTATAAAATACATGTAGACTGTGCTCTCTGAGCACACAGTGAATTAGTGCCAGGGGGTTTATGTGGTCTAAAGCCCTGGGGATGAATAAGAGTAAGTCAATAGGCTGAGCTGTTCTCTGAAACAGGCTGCTCCAGGAGGCCACACTGTTTATGGGGAACTTTTGACAAGCCTGTAATTGAAGTAATAACTGTGCTAACCTCCTTGGCCAGAAAATATATTTTCAAAACATTCAAAGCAACAAAGCAAAATCATGGCAACTTGAACCTCTCCAAACTGCACAGTGTATTCAAATGACAGTGGTTTTCATAACATGATTAACAGCAGACGAGATGGCCCCTGTCAGTCAGGGCTACAGGTAAAGGCTTTGGCTCCACTACACCTGGTGCGGGCTCAGTGTGCCATCAAGGGGGGAACACTGATGCAGTCATTGCCTCTTCTCTTCTGTTTCCATCTCGGAGAACGCCACCTGTTAGGGAAAGGACATCTGCCTTCTACACAGAGCCCGTGTCTGTTGTGTTACAGCTTTAATTCGCTTCAGTTGTGTCCAAGTGGAAATTAAGGGTCTGTCGCCTTTGCATGGCAAAGCTTCAGAGCTAACGTGTCCCTAGCACGATAGAAACCACTCTCAGCTGACAGGCCCAGGTTACTAAGTGCCTGTGCAGCCGTGCACAACATGGGTTTTCCTGTGAACTAGAACCACTTTCTTTCCTCACAGTATTTAAAAGCAGCAGCTGCTGTTGGATAATGTTATCCCCCAGTGACTCTCTTTCCTTGGTCTCTAGTGTATAACATTGTTGATCAATGCAAAGCAAGGAAGGCACCAATAACAGCAAGCACTCTAAAACTGTCTTACTCAGTTTCCCATTCCTGCTGGTTGGACACTTAAGGAAAGTTTAATTTGTCTAGTTCCTTGCATGATACACCAGCTCTGATGAAGATCTTGTAGGTCGTGGCGAGAGAGATCACAGGGCAGGATGATGAAGACGAGGGAGGGGCAGCCAGCGCTTCCCATCGGAGCCCACCTCTCAAAGGTCCATCACAGCACATGGCCACATTTCCACACTGTAACACTACAGAAGGACACTGGGTGTTTGGTATCCGCTGCTCTTCTAGGTCCAGCAGCAAGTTTTTGGGGGAGTGCGGTGGGGTGTTGAGACAGGGTTTCTCTGTGTAGCCCTGGCTGTCCTGGAACTCACTCTGCAAACCAGCCTGGCCTCAAACCCAGAAATCTGCCTGGCTTTGCCTCCTGAGTACTGGGATCAAAGGCCTGCACTGCCACTGTCCAGCTCCCAGCAGCAGCCTTTGGTAGATCCATCAGAGAGTGACACCTGTTGTGACGTAGCTGGAGCTCCATGCATGGTGGCCAGAAATGTACCAAACACCACTTCTGCTAACCCTTGCCCTCCCTGGTTACAACAAGAATTATTCTGGCCGGGAGGAGAACACGGTCCTCTCATTAGCCGAATTCTGATCATGTGTCCTTACTCACGTCTGAACAGCTGGCGCAGGGTTCCTGCCTAACCTCTTGGCTGCTGTGAGCAAATGAAACTTGCAGTCATAATTAATTTAATCCGACAAGATGATTTCTAGACAGAGAACTTTGAGTAAATGCCGGCATGTGGGCAGTGGATGTGTGGTGGGCGGGTGTGTAAGAGAACGCAGTGCGCACACTCTGGAGGCGCGTTTTGTCTTCTTGGTAATCAACTCATTGGTCCTACAGTGTAAATGAGCAGGCTTCTGTACACAGAAGTGAGCCTGTGAATATGTCAAGACTGTGGGCACAAGTTGCTTGGCAATGTGACCCGAGTCGAAATCCCTTCATACATGGTTAGCTGTCACGGCCCTACAAATCCTGCAGCAGAGTGCCACATGCGCCAGGCGGTGGTGGCGCACGCCTTTAATCCCAGCACTTGGGAGGCAGAGGCAGGCGGATTTCTGAGTTCAAAGCCAGCCTGGTCTACAGAGTGAGTTCCAGGACAGCCATGACCACACAGAGAAAACCCTGTCTCAAAAAACCAAAAAGAAAAAAAAAAGTGCCACATGCTTTAGGAATTTAGGATAAACTGCAAATCTAAAAATTTTGTAAAATGGTTTCCTCAAATCTCTCCTAGTGCTGCAGCCCAGAGTCCTAAATATTTTATATAATGAACTTGATGATCTCCCATAAAGCCAGTGTGGAAGTAGCATAATTCAGCGACTTTAAGATGAAAAATTACCTATGAAGTAGATGTGAAGGCTCAACTATAAGGCTCTCTTGAAAGTCCTAATTTATTGGGTTTTTTTTGTTTTTGTTTTTGTTTTTTTTTTCTTTTTAAGAAAGCCAGGAATTGGTTTGGTTTGGTTTTAAAGAGATATAGTGTCACTATATTCACCAGATTTGGCTCAGACTCCAGGGCCCTAGCCAGCCTCCTGCCTTCGTCTCCTGAGTAACAGCAGTGACAGACGTGTGTCCCCACGTGTGGCTACAGCCTGGGTTTGATCATTGTAAGAGCTGTGAGTTTGGCTGTCCTCTCGGGGAAGTGCTCCGCTTCCTTGACAAGGTTCTTTCCCGCCCACACCAAGCTGTCTGCTGCCTGCGTGGGATAATTTTTCAAAGCCATGCAACTCTCCCTCACACGAGCATGTGCACTTGGAATGCCTTACCTGAGGATGAGTTCCCCCATGGTTGCCTCCAGCCTGAGGCCACTGGTGTCCGTGGAGCTCTGGGCCACAGAGCCTTTCAGTTGTGCCTTAGTACAGGAAACCGTATCAGAGAATTTTTTAGTATTTTTCTGACATGGGGTTTTCAAGGTCATTTTCTAAAGAGAACAGTGCTTGTTCCCTACTGTGAGGGGCATGTTCCTCTGAGACCCTTGATGAACTGTGACAGTGCAGTGATACCTTATTCTAATAACATCACAGAAAAAACCAGTGTGGGGATGCTGCCGTCCTCCGTGTGCTCAAATACAATCCTATTTATATTCTGAAATTTGTCTTATGTGCTGTATTTGGTTCTAAGTGCAGCAATGAGTTTTGTCTAAATGCATAAAGATTTTGAAGTGACTGTCAGAATTTGAGGCTATAGCACCATTCAGAAGATCCAGGGATCGGGCTGAGGGGGGAAGCATCGCTAACGGGGAGGATCAGCAGACATGGGCTAGGGATGTTACACCTAAGAAGGAGAGTGCTGGGGCTGGAGAGATGGCTCAGCTGGTAAGAGCACTGACTGCTCTTCCGAAGGTCCTGAGTTCAAATCCCAGCAACCACATGGTGGCTCACAACCATCCGTAATGAGAGATTTGACTTCCTCTTCTGGAGGGTCTGAAGTCAGCTACATTGTATACATATAATAAACAAATAAAACCTTTTAAAAAAAAAAAAGAAGGAGAGTGCTGCAGTGTAAGGCCTGGGTGGGGGGGTGTATGGAGGAGGTTGGTGGTGCTCCCTGTGGGGTGCAGGGAGCAGGCTGTTCACAGGATCTGGGGTGCCCACTGGATGCTCACGGGGAGAACAGAGATCGTTTTGGTGAATACCGGTTGGCTCTGGAGGTTCTGGAGATGGTGCTTGTAGATGATCAAACTGTAAGCATGATGACATTGAAAAAGAAGAAGGAAGAGGTTAGCAGCTTCTGGAAGAAGGACAAAAGATGGACCAACAGTACAGAGGTGCTGTGCGGGGTGGGTGTGGTGCACGGGCCCAGTGCAGAGGTGCTGTGCAGGGTGGGTGTGTGTGGTGCACAGGGCCAGTGCAGAGGTGCTGCACAGGGAGGGTGTGGTGCCCAGGGCCAGTGCAGAGGTGCTGCTCAGGGAGGGTGTGTGTGTGGTGCACAGGGCCTGTGTGGAAATGCTGTGCAGAGCCCAAGCAGAGTGAAAGTGGCACTTGAGCTTCAGATTGGCACTGAGGATGAGGCTGCTGTGTGGTAGGCGCTGCTCATACAGGGGTGTGTTGTGTAGTCCTGCCTTCTGGCATGGATTTCTGCCTCCTCCAGTGAGAATCAATGGGAAGGTTTTCAGGAAGCTGCTCAGCTAGACAGATAAGAGAGTTAAGAATGCAAACATTTCAGTGGATCGGCATCATTCAGTTCTATTCTATGACGCCGAGCTCAGAGTCAGAAAGTCTGTCGGCATCTTAGACAGATTAAATGTTTAAGTAACCCCCCTCTGCCACCCTCAACCCTACCCCCACCCCGTCCCCTGTGCCTCAGCTATAGTTTCTATGAATGGTCTTGAGCATGGAGATGCAGGTACTCCCCTGCCTCAGACTATTTGCTTTCTGAGAAGTGATTTTAACGAGCACTTGCTGCTTGTATGTTTCTAAAAGTAGATTTGGCTTTTCAGAGAGACACAGTAATGAACAAACATCTGAACCTAGACCGAAAAGAATTTCACCCTCTAATGAAATAAATGTTAAGCTTTGGCATGTTGGACAAAGGCCCTGCTTGAAGGAGGGCAGGGATACATCAGTCAGTTATGGTACGTGCCTTGTTTCCTATAGATGTAGCTTCCTATAAATTAAAGTCACTGTGATTTAGTAGGTGTCATTGTGAAGCACACTGTCAGTGTCTGCTCCCTTTCATCCAGTGCATACACTGGCGGTCATATCAGAGCTCACCATTAGCACAGTCATCCCCAGCTGCTGCCTCCTACATAGCAAAGTTACCATCAGAAATCCAGGCTGTGTATTTAAAATAGAGATTGCCTGAGTAGGTGTCCTTTGAGGAACCATGACGATAGGGACTGGAGCTTTTCTCGGGATTCAGGTTCCATGAAATCCGGGTAGAACGCAGAAAGTTTGGCAGGAAGTGGAGTCCACACCTGTTTCCACTGTGGGCTCCCTAGTACTGCATCTTTAACTGCTGGCGGTGGCGGCAGAGGTGGCCGAGGTAAGGAAGCTGCCTCTCTGCGTGGTACACAAGCAGCCACAGCAGCACCTGCTTTCCCGTCAGAGTCCTGCTCCGTGTCAGCACAGCTTGCTCTGAGGCTCTGTGCTCGGTGTCAGCACAGGTCGCTCTGAGGCTCTGTGAGCTAAGGTTATAACACACCAAAGCTGTGGAGGGGTCCTGGGTTGACTTTTGGAGAGTGAAACCGTTCTAGCATTTCAGAGGAAGACAAAGGGAAAATATAAACCCGTGGAAAGAAGGGAAGAAGGAAAGCCATATTCCTTCTCCACGCACCCCCCATTGGAGCTGATGATATTAGACTAGAGAAGTCCCAACCACATTGACAAGTTCTTCATGCCAAGAAGCTTCTTGCTCCCAATCTTGGGATTGATGGGTAGGTGGGCTAGGGGCAGAGGGAGGCTGGCCAGATGCAGATCCCATGGTCCCTGGAGCGCTGAGCAAGCAGCCAGAGGCAGTCACTGTTGAGTAACCCAGCAAGTGGCCCAAGAGTGGCCTGTTATTCCTGGACATGAGAACATTTGGTTTTTTTGAGACAGAGTTTCTCTGTGTAGCCCTGGCTGTCCTGGAGCTCACTTTATAGACCAGGCTGGCCTCGAACTCAGAAATCCACCTGCCTCTGCCTCTGCCTCCCATGTGCTGGGATTAAAGGCGTGTGCCACTACCGCCTGGTGAGAACATTTTTGAAACTTACTCTTGATGACATTAAATTAGTAACAGCCACATCACCTGCTTGGATAACGTTTGCAGGTTTCCCAATGATTGGCATAATCCATAACTATTCATGTTAGCAGGAGGAAAAAAAAAACTAGAAAAGATAACACTGGTCTCTCTAGGAGTAGAAATGATTAATTCTTTAATATTTTACCTTATTTTTCCAGATATTCTAATTTATGTCGCAATGGTTAATATTAAATATTTTTGTTGAGAAGAGTCTATTTCCATCAAAACATATGAAAATGTTAGCTTAAAAGTCAATTGAGAGGGAGAGGAGATGGCTCAGTGGTTTGCTGTGCAAACATGAAGACCTGACTTTGATCCTCTGCACCCATGTGAAAAGCTGAGCATGTTCACACGCATGGATAGCCCCGGCATGCTGGGGACAGAGACAGGAGGATGGCTGAGGTTTGCTGTGTGTGCGTGTGCATGTAAATAAAACAGAATGTGACTTTTCTCTTTATCTAAATCCACTAGATATTTCTAAACCAAGACAAGTATGCCAGTGGTAGAGGACACTTAGAAAAAATTAACAGTCTAACTAACACATAAGGTGATCAATTTTTTTCCTTTGGATTAATAGATTGATTTTTTTTTCAACCAAAGTCAAGGTGTATCAAATTGATGAAAATTTATTAGCAACATCGATTAAATATTCTACATGAAAGTCTCGTAATACATCACACACAGTACTTAGCCTCCAGACTGTCAGTGTGCAGCGCAGTAGCTTCCGGGGTGCCTTTGTGGTTAGGAATGCAGAGTAGGCTCGTGCAGGCCATGCTTTGCTGATGCTGCAAAAATGCTTAAAACTGCTGTTTGTTTTATTTTATTTTGTCTTACAGAGTTGTCTTGGTTCAACTGGTGCCTTCCCGGGTCATGTCTACTCAGTCTCCTTCTCATTCTGTGCTTCAGGGAATCCTACGACAGACTCTACCTTGACGTGGTCGTCTCGGTTTAAGCCGACAGACTCGTAGGTCTCTAAAGGGCCTGTACCGTAGTACTGCACCTTTGCTTGGAATTGCACCTGCAATGGGAGAAAAGGCGAAGGAAGATATCTTTTTCAGAGGTTCTGTTAAGTTATACTCTCACATTAATTTAATGACTCCTAGGTAATAATGCAGAAAGTGAGTATCGTGAGGACTTGAGAACTCTGTGGACAGCACACGTGTGCTGGACTCTGGAGTGGAGCTGTGACGTCTCCCACAGGATGCACTGCCTGCATAAGGCAGTCACGTATGCATCGTACCCGTGCTGACCTGCTGATGAGCTGAACTAGGGATGACTCCTCCCAGGCACACAACAGAGGAATGGGACTCATGCCACTAACTTCTGAAGACATTGGAACCCTGCGTCCGATTTTAATTACAAAATAGCTAAGCTGTATACCAGTGATAGAAGTTAGCCACGTGTACACTACATGTTTTTCTAATAAAGCCATTTCTTATATGACTCCTTATTTTTAATCAGGTTGGAAGCCTTTCACTGTTCTTGGGCACAGGCCCTGGCTCCTTCCCACCCACCCTTGTTTCTGTGAGTATGGCGTCAGTCATGCCAGCAAGGTAACCCTGATAGGGCTGCATTAACTGTTGTATGAAAAGTGTAACTTATGATTTAGCACTTTGTTAAAAAATGAAGTGAGAGCCACATGAAGCATGTGCGTATTCAACACATGGTGGCACACATGTAAAGTCCAGCTCCCACTGTAACTTACCAGGTTAGACTGTAGTCAAATGATCCCCCATTTGAAAAGAACAGTGTATAACTTTGAAGGTTTGAAGATCTGTGTGTGATTTCTGAATTGCACCTGTGTATTTTAATTTAGATTGTAATATACTCAGTTCTAAATGAAGTCATTGTATTTGATTGGACAGATTTTGCCAATACCTATTTCTTTCTATAAATATTGGATTTTTTAAAAATCATACTCATTGCGTGGCTCTTGGACCTGTCTTTCACTAGGTTATAAAATTCCCTGTGGTGGGCCTGTGACACTGATGGCTCATGTCCCATAGCCCCTGTTACACAAAGCCAGACATTCCCCAAGCTAACAGAGCAATAGCAGTCTTTGGTGTCTGCTTCTCTTGCCCCTTTCCTCACATAAAGGAGCAACTCCTTTGCCAGCCAAGTCTTCTTACAGCTCAATCTCTGTGCAGGTCTAAGCCAGCTCCTGGTAGCCCGGCGAAAGGGCTGGGCAGTGCTGACTTCTGCTCACCTGTGTGCACCACTGCACACCTGCAGATGCACCTCTCACCAGAAATTCACGATGAAAGCTATGTACCAACTTGCCTGGGTCTTGAAGGAGGGTTCTGGGATTGCCCAGTATCTTCTGAGACCCTAAATTGAGAAGTGAGAAATGGTAAATTCTCTGATTTAACACCAGTCTTCTGTCACCTCTGCATCGCTTTCTTTTTTTTTTTTTTTTTTTTTTTTTTTTTTTTTTTTTTTTTTTTTTGATTTTTCAAGGCGGGATTTCTCTGTGTAGCCTTGGCTGTCCTGGAACTCACTCTGTAGACCAGGCTGGCCTCGAACTCAGAAATCTGCCTGCCTCTGCCTCCCAAGTGCTGGTATTAAAGGCGTGCGCCACCACCGCCTGGCCATAACCAGTCTGCTCCCTTAGCATGAGAGGAGGGAGGGAGAGAGGGAAGAAGGAAAGGAAGGAATGAAGGAAGGAGTAGCTGTGCCTCATCTTTCGTAAAGTGAAATAGAAGGCAGAATTCTGAAGGTGACAGGAAGCTAGTCACTAAGGATGTACAAAATAGCCACCGCCCCCTCCCATTTAAGGAGGAGAGAGGAAGCAGAGAGAAGGATTGTGGAGTATTGGATGGTGTTACATAAAACCTGCTATATGGCTTCTGATGAGGAACACTTTAATTAATGGTTAATTCTACTTTTACCACAAAGTACAGACTAACTTTAAAAATAGAACCTAAAAGTAGCTAATCTTTTGAAGACATTCTAGTGCATTGTATCAGTCATCCATCTCAACTTGTGTGGCTTCCCCTCCAGCAAATAACGCTCTACACATGCATTGCAGCTTTTCTTAGTGATGAAAGCTTCACAGGAGGCCAGTCAGTAGGCCTGCAAGAAAGGGAAGGACAGGGCATTATGTGTCTGTGCTGGGTAATCCTGTGCCAACCTGACACAAACTACCGTCTTCTGAAAGAAAGGAATCTCAATTGAAAAAATGCCTCCAGAAGATCCAGCCGTAGGGTATTTTCCTAATTAGTGATTGTTAGGGGAGGGCCCAGCCCACTAAGGGTGGGGACACCCTTAGGCTGGTGGTCTTGGATTCTATAAGAATGTAGGCTGAGCAAACCCAGAGGGAGCAAGCCAGTAAGCAGCACCCCTCCATGGCCTTTGCATAAACTTCTGCCTTCAGGGTTCTGCCTTGTTTGAGTTCCTATCCTGGCTTCCTTTGATGATCAACAGTAAAATGGAAGTGTAAGCCAAATAAATCCTTTCCTCCCCAACTTGGCTTGTGGTCATGGTATTTTGTTGCAGCAATGGAAACCCTAACAAGTTGGCATAAGAAGTGAGGTATGGCTGTGACAACCTGACCATGTTTTGGGGGAAGATTATTGAAGGACTTGGGAACTTTGGACTAGTGAAAGAGCCAGTGAGTGTTAAGATTTAAAGACTCTATGGAGCCGTTTGCTATTTGAATTAAGATTCTGTCATCTGGTCAGCTGGGGTGGAAGAGGCAGCGCTGATTAATGAGAGACCCCCACAGTACCTGAATGCTGCAAATCCTCTTATTTCTTGTCAACACATACTAGGTTCGCCCTTGTCTCATACCAGAAGAAGCCTTAGCCCTCCACCAATCCAAGCTCTGTATGTAGAATGTATAGAAATGGCCCTATAGAAGTAAATTACCTTGTCAAAAGACTAGAGTCATTCAATGCCTGTGGGAATCAGTTACAGGATGCCTTTGGATCTTCAAGTCCTCTGCAGAAAATGAGTTAGTATTTGCTTATCGCTCCCACACACCTCTAAGGTGTTTTAAACCATGTTCCAGGATCCTTGAATTACCCTGTACAATGTGTAAATAGCTATGCTGTTATTGTTAGAAAGTAAGAAAAAGTCTATACATGCTCACTTCAGTTGTAATATTTTTCCAAATATTTCAGATCTGCAGTGGATTGAGTCCACAGATGCAGAAGTAGAGGGGCACTGTGGTGACAAGGACGTGTATTTTCTGAGTCTCAAACTCACGCCTTTTCCCCTAGCCTCACAGCATTACAGCTTAATTTAAAATGCTTAGGGTATTCATGAAGATTCAGGAGTCCAGAAAGGAGGGGCTGCCACTGAGTATGGGAATGACAGCTCTGACCCACATCGATTAGTTCTTGTGTCAAGTTTAAAGTGTGTGGTGTCACAGACGCCGTAGCGCCCCTCCAGTCTTACCTCACCAGGATCTTATGCAAAAGGTTCTGATGAATAATTCAGTCCTTATAAATGAGCACACAGCATTATTAATTGGTGAGGACATGTTACTGTATAAGCTCCCTGTGGCTTGTCAATTAATACTTTACAATTCATGGGAAGAAGTGTTTTTTAATATGATCCATGGCAGAGATGTAGGAACAAGATAATTACACAGATGTATTTCCCTGGAAGAAGGAACTCACAAAAGGGGATCAAGTACACATGTAATTTTGCATATTTAAATGCGTATGGCCTAAGGGCCAGGTCTTATCCTGGATCATATATTCATGTTTAATTATTGAAAATGTTTACAGCTTGTTTTTAATGAAGCCTGTCTAGCAAGGGATCCCGGGTAAGGGACTTAAAGTTGAGGAGATTAAATCCCCATCTACTTATCTTTTAATTTGTTTTTTTTAAACTCTTATTTTTCCTAAAATTGAAGTACTTATCTTGCATTCTACCTGAATACCTGCTTTATTTTTAAGTCAAGATCAAATAAAAATACATAGCAAATTTACTTTCAGTTAATGTTTAAAATCACATTGATTTCACATTTGTTCCTGAAATACTAAGTATGGGGATTACTGTGATCATGTAAAAGCTTCAGTACATGAGACCACAGGTAGAGCACTTGCCCAGGGTACACAAGGCACTGGGTTCAGCCCTCAGCACCAAAACCAGGAAAAACCCTCTCACATTAAAATACAAAACTGTAAAAAGACGTTTGAGCAGACTTAGAAATACAGAAAAGATACAATTTACTATAACCATATAGGGGATGAGATACATCTGATCTGTGCCAACAATTTGCTAGTCTGTTAGGAAAGATAATACAGGAGAATGATGGAATATTCTAGAACAGATATTACAGTGGGTTTTTGTAGTACCATCAAGAGCATCCATCAAAGTATCCAGACGTGTTCGAGGCAGGCATCCCCGCCATCCTTGGACTTAGACCCCTTGGTGTACCTTAGTAGTAGAGAGCAATACTCCTTTTAAACAACTATAATTTTTTAACTGAGGTCTGTCTGCCTTGGCTTGCCTTTCCACTTACTTAGAGGACTGTGGGATAAAACATGATCTCATTCAACCTTCTCTGTTTACAAAGAAGCAAGCAGAGAGCCTCGTGAAGGAAAGTGGTCTGGCTGGATTCTAACAGATCCCTGGGCTCTTAGACCTGCAGTCTCTTCACAAGTCTTAGAAGTAATTCTTTTAATAATTTTTCTCTTAGTTTTAAAAAAGTTTTAAAGGAACACAATGAATGTCTGACCATTAAAAAAAATACCAAACAAACAAACATAAAACAAAAAAAAAAAAAACACCCAGGGAACAAGTGCAGAGTTGAAAAGATGAATTTTTCTGAAAAATATATCTTGACTTCCAAAAGGACTAAACTTTTAGCAGACCTTGCCAACAAATTAATAAGTATGCCTTGAGGTCATTTGAGGCTATGTACCCAACCTGCTGTCCTACTGTGTGCACGGCCTGTTTTAAGTTTAATCTGCCTCGAAGAAAACACTAACCAACTTGGATTTTTCCATGCAATCAGCTTAGGTTATGTTTTCTTCCATGCCTCTGGCCCAGAATAACGTATGTGTGCATGTGTGTGTTGTAATCATTTACTGAAAACACCCAACGGATTCGGAGCAACCTTAAAACAAATACCTGCCATCAATGTTGCAGGAACATCAATGTTGTAGACTGATAACGTCTGTTTCCAGTTCTCTTTGCCTGAGTCAGTCTATTAAAGATTTCTGTAAACTGGACATGGAAGCACACAGCTTTAACCCCAACTCTAGGGAGGCAGAGGCAGATGGATCTCTGTGAGTTCAGAGCCAGCCTACTCTACAAAGCAAGTTGAAGGCCATCCAGGGCTACATAGTGAAACTCTGTCTTTGTATTTACATAAATACTTATGTTAAAAAAAAAATCCAGTCATCTGAGAACCAGCTTCTCACATCATGGCGCTATCTCTCTTCAGAGAGGCAGTAGTTAGCATAGATCTTTCCATACCGCTGGTTCCATACCGATAAACTGTAGCATGTTCTGAGATTGTAATGTAAATTCTAGTATGCAGGCTCCTGTTTTCTTACTGAGAAGACAGTTCCTATTCCTACTCCCTCAACTGAGATCTGACACTGTGAGAGAATGTGAATGACCAGACCCCCAAATGCAAACTGGTCTTCCAAACAGGGCTTTCCTGGCTCCTTTGACTCTGCTTGTTACATTCCTTAGGTACCTGGATGCTTAGGCAGAACAAGAGCCTGACTCCGTGTGTGTGTGTGTGTGTGTGTGTGTGTGTGTGTGTGTGAGAGAGAGAGAGAGAGAGAGAGAGAGAGAGAGAGAGAGAGAGGCCTACAGGCCAAATGGAAAGCTTCACACATTGCAGGTAACGGCCATGTCATTAAGCTATACCCAGCCCATTTTTCCAGACCACTTCTCACTAAGATGCTCAAGCTGGCCTTGAACTTGAAATTCTGCTGCCCTGGCCTTCTGAGTACCTGAGGAGACATGTGTATCACAGCAGGTCCCACTTGGGTAACTTTTTCTCAGGTCTTCTCTTCCAGGCAGCTTACTCCTTTCTGGTGGGTTTTAACTATTTCTGACCCTACTTAGAAGCAAGCTGTGTAAAGTTAGACAGCTGGCAGTAGAGAGCTGGCCTCACTATTTCCTCGTGACCCAGACTAGAGAGGACACTGGGAACATGCCCTCAGGCTTCTGGCTCTCTTGCCAGGCCTGGTGACGTAAGCTGTCTGACCTTGAGCAATCCATATCTCATGTATACACATCTCTAAAATGCGGGGTGGAGAGTGATGTCCCCAGGGGGTTTTGTCTGCTTCAGAAATCCCAATCCATGCACAGTCAGTATTGGAGATGACTGAGGCATCCTCTATAGCCTAAAGAATTTACTGGCACTCTCTCCCCACAGACCCCAGCCCTGAACACATGAAATACTGTGCTGTGCTCACTAGCAACAAGAAGAGGAGGCTCTCTGGTGTCTGTGGTAGGAGATAAGCTCCGGGTGCCGTTCATCTTCCCAAGGGACTTTCTATATGATTGCAGGATTTATTAAATTTATCAAATGCAATAAGAGAAAGCCTGCCACCTGATGTTGAGATAGCATCTGGCAGACAGGTAGAAGTATTACATTTGCTCCCTGGAGTCGTCCTAGGCAGGTTCCTATCCTGTGGTTTGATTCATGGTGAGGCGGCCTGAGCTTTTAGCTGCAAAAAATAAACCATGAGGTCAGAAGGGAAGGCTGATCCGTGATGTGCGTCGCGTAGAGCTCTGGCGCCAAGTCCCTGTAAGATGCTTGGCTGTGATGACATCTTTGTGGAGCTGAAATCCTCTAACCAGACGGAGGTGCAGTGGGTTGAAGTGTCTCTGAGCTTTGAAGGAGCCATGTGATGCCATACCCCAGTTAGGGCTAGCTGGGGTACTATACCGTTGTTTTGTTACTCCCAGTTTACACTTTGCATTTTCAGACAAACCAGACACTTCCATGAGGCCCTGTTTGTGGCCTGTTGGAGATACTAGAATGTTACCATGTCCCCATGGTCCTTTGGCCATTGATGCTCGCACTCACTCTGTCTACCGAGTGCGCTTGTGGATACAGTACATGGCTAGAAAGACAGTAAAGAAAGGGGAAGCTGCTTCTACCCCAGGACTTCTCAAAAGGTTGTTTTAAAAGAAGAGAAAGAGAGCCGGAGAGATCATCACTTAGAACCTTGTATTGTTTTTGCAGAGAAACTGTGTTGAGTTCCCAGCACCCATGCCTGCCCAGCACAACTGCCCACAACTCCACCTCCAGGGCATCTGGCTCTGTAGGCACCCATGCACGAGCACCTTTGCTAACACGCAGGCTTAAATAAATAAAAATGCATCTGTTTTAAAAAGGGAGGAACAGAAAAAGGAAAATGAAAAAAAAATCTCTCCTAAACTAACAATTACAAAGAAACAATGAAGCCGGGCAGTGGTGGCCCACACCTGTAATCCCGGAGGCAGGTGGATTTCTGAGTTTGAGGCCAACCTGGTCTACAGAGTGGCTTCCAGGACAGCCAGGGCTACACAGAGAAACCCTGTCTCAAAAAACAAAACACAAAACAAAACAAAAAAAACCAAAGAAACAATGTATTTCCCAAATACATAACCATGCATAGCAGAGCCCAAATATTTTCTCATATCAACCATACTTTAATTTGTCAATTTTGTGGACACAAAACCCCACAGCTCTCACTTCAAAAGGAATAAGAGATAGTTGATTTTGGAACTATTTTTATACTTAAGTGACCATGTGTAACTGGTTCTCTGTGGGACTGTGAAAGGTGACCTAGTCCCTGGTTGAGCTAAGGCTAGAAGCCCAGGAGACCCTGAAGGGATGGTAGGAGCTTCGCCTGCTCCCAGGCACTAGGCTCCTGTCACTAGCTGTAGCCTCCCACGGATGTGTGGCCATTAGCCACTAAGGGCAATGCCCCAAGCCCCTCCACAGTAGATGAGGAAAAGAGATGTGACCACAGGTCGCATAGACTCAAGACAGAGATCTCCATTTTAATGAGGCTGAAGGCCTGGAGGGCTTAGCCAATAAGCTTCCCTTCCCAGACATTCCTTCCTGCAAAAGGTATTTAACCTCAGGCCCACCCTGAGAAGTGGGGTATGGTTTTACACATCCACTTTCTACCATGATAATAAATGCCTCAAAACAATGGACTGCCTCTTTTCATCGGGATCTGCCACGGGGAGCCATGGAGAAGGCCTTTGCCTATAGAGCTTCCATCTAGTCTCCCATAGAAGGCTTCTCTGTGCTCCCAGCCACAAGCCAAAGCCTGCTGTCAAGCCAAGAACTCTCCCTGTGAGGAACGGCCAGAGCTCCCCTTTCCTCTCCAACCCAGGACCTGGGCTAGATCCAGTCAGTGGGCCCAGATTCAGCTCTTCCATGACTTCTAGTGGTACCCGGGTGTCCAAGAGCCTGGGAACTTCACAGCCCCAGCCTCTTCGAAGGCCCAGGGAGCCCCTGAGCCAGCTCCGGCTGTCCTGCACCTCAGACTGTGCTTTCCCACCCCCAGAACAGTGTTTGGGCTTCCCTACAGCCCAACCCCTGCCTGAATGGGTGCCAGAATGGGTTAAGTGCAGTCCCACCACCCTGAGCAGCTGTGCCCTATGGCAGAGCAGGCTTGGGTGCCCTCCCCGGTACAGTTCTCAGCCTTCCTGATGCTGCAACCCTTTAGTATAGTTCCTCATGTTGTGGTGACCCTCAACCACAAAATAATTTTATGGCTACTTCATAACTGTAATTTTGATACTGTTAAGAACAATAATGTAGCAGGTGATAGTGGCACACGTCTTTAATCCCAGCACTTGGGAGGCAGAGGCAGGCGGATTTCTGAGTTCAAAGCCAGTCTGGTCTACAGAGTGAGTTCCAGGACAACTAAGGCTATACAGAGAAACCCTGTCTCCAAAAAAATAAAAATAAAAAATAAAAAAAAGAAAGAAAGAAAAAAGAAAAGAAAAAGAAAAAGAAAAGGTTGTTCTATTGTGAGTAAGACACTGGTTGGGGGTCGGGGCATAGAATTAACATGGCCCTGAGGAATCTAACCCTTCCATCGGTTTCCAGGGCTGGGGAATCTGGTGGTTTCTTTGGCAAATTGAAGCTGTTAGCACTAACAGTTTGTTCCTGCGGAATGTAACTGTAGACATACTAAGAACAGGTAACTCTGAAGTCTGTGGTGTCTCCTTTCTAAGGAAATTCAAATTTTAACAAAGACTAGAACTGAAAGGAAGTATGTTCAAGCACACAGCTTAGGATGACAGCCTCCAGATGAAAAGGGTTGCCTTCCAGGGCTGGAGACCACAGCAGTCCTTCAGATCTCAGGGAACCTTCCAGGGTGCACAGCTAGCTAGTCCCTGGCTCCCGAGCCTTTGCCAAAACATAAAGGAAGTTTGAAAGATAAGGACATAAAAAACGTTAGTTCCCATGGGGAGTTATTTACCACAGATGTCCCCAAACCCATGCTTACACCCCTCCCACCAGAAGTACACCCTTTTAGAAGCTGATGAAAATTATGTGGTAGGGAAATCCTGTTACCATCCACCTAAAACACATCCACAGGTTCCCAACAGAGTGCATCTGCCTCCATTTGTAACTCAGAAAAGGTGCCTAGGAGAGGCCTTGTGAGACCCTTCACGATCCCTGCCTTGACCAGGATGGAGCAGCTCAGGGAATCCAGCTGATGCATGCTGGATGTGCTACGAGGGGTCAGCATTTCTCAGAACTCAGTGATTCACATTGCTCTTCCTGAGTGAGTGCTGAGAAAAAAGCTATGCAGAGTCTCCAGTAGACACACCCTTCTCCCACTTATCCTACTGTCTTTGGCCATACACCCCTGAATCCTTGCTCTGTGTCCTGAAGGACCCCAGCCTCCAACTCCAAACCCAAGAGTCTTTTGTAACTTCGCCTGCCCTTCTCAAGAGGAAAGAAAGAAAAAATCAAATGTTGTCTCAGTCCTACATCATCTTCTGTCTCAGAATAGAGATGCCCTTTTTGCCGTGTTTACTCCGGTTTAACATAGATGACTCTCTCCACAAACCTCAGGAAACTGGGTTGCATTCAGTCACCTGGAATTGTCCTTCTGTGTAATTGGGGAAAGGTTACAGTAATGAAGCTGAGGCTGGCTCTCTCGGTTATATGCTCATCAATATTCCTGCACCAGAAAGTTCTTTGTTATCTGAGTCCTGAAATGCATGGTGGTTCAAACTATAATGTGTCTCCCCATAAGCTACTCTCATCTTAAAGCAGAGCTGTGATCTTTCCATCCACTTTATAACACAATGTAGACAGAACAGAACACTCTAAAGTCAGGCGTGGGTCTCATCACAGCCGACGTTAAATGCTGGAGGAGGCAGATCACACAAAGGTTTTTAGAAGAAAGAAAATCATCAAGCCAGCAGACTCCTGCTATATGGTGGCCACTGGGCTAAACACGGAGGCTACACAGAGATGCCTCTGGGGTCTTGGCCCTTGCAGAGATTTGTATTCCAATAAGCCTATTCATAAAAATAAACAAACCCTGTAACTGAAAACCAACAGCCACCCCAAAGGACCATTGAAGCTTTGTGGCTCATCTCCATTCCTGTCCTGGTTTCTATAGAAGATGTTTCTCTCTTGGGAAAATATATTCTAAATCCTATTTTCTTAAGCCGTTAAAAATCCATGCTTGTAACTAATCAATGTCTGCGACCTTCCTGGAGTAAAACCGCTCCTGTGTGGCCTAGGGAGGGAGAAGCGGAGCAATCTGTTTCCGTGGCCTGAAAAGAGGTAGAAAGTTTGGGGGTAACCCCAACAAACTTCCAGAGAGCTCAGAGCTGCCAGTGTGCAGTCAGGCCTTGGATCAAGGCCAGAAGAGCCTTTCTAGCAAGAAGAAGCAGAGACCGTGAGAGGAGGTCCATGAGCTGAGACCCCTGGGGAAGCCGTTGAGCCAAGCTCTAAGGGTTTGAGAATTGCTCAGTGGTAGAGTATATGCTTAGCATTTGTAAGGCTGTGGGTTCAGTTCCCAGTAGCTACACAAGTTAACAAAGTAAACCATAAACCAGTCGTGTAGATGTATTTGTTAGGATGTCTGCCCAGCCTAGGAGTTTTGGAGGCACGTGTTGTGGTGAAAGCAGGTTCTGGAAAGCAGAGCCAAGACATGGCTGGGTTTCCCCCCAACCTTTCCAAGCCATTCACCACTTCTCTGTCTGCTTCGAAGCCTCTGACTCTGGGTGGAAAGAACAGTCTCTTCCCACTGGGGACCCGGTTCCATTCTGCGTGTGGATTTCGGCCACGGCTGTTGCACAGTATGCAATATCATCCATGCTAGACTCCCTACGTATAGGATCTGAGTAAAAAAAAAGGGGTCAGTACTATCCCAGAGGTTTGACGTTCATCTCTCTATATTGGTTCCAGCCCTAAGACCTGGTTTAAAATAGCAACGTCCTATTCTGTGTGTCTCAGCAAACTTCACTGGTGCAGTGTGAGAGATGGTGCAATAGGAAATGAGTGGGTGCAGGGAGGGAGCTTGGCCCCTGACCTTTGGAGACTCGGTGCCCAGGGATCGAGTACACTAGCCCCGCCATTGAATGGGTCTGTGTAGTGGCAGAGTGTGGGGATGTTTGTGGTAAATTTCCACGATGGTGCACACAACTTTGAAATGTTCTGTGTGTCTTAAATATTCTTACCATGAAAAGATTGTGTGACATTTTAATAAAAACATCTCTTTTTTTGCACTTTGCTTTTGTAATCTTTGGGGGTTTCTAGATGTTTGTATCCGGCCAAGTATACTTTTATAAGGAAATGTTGATGGCTTGATGGCTTGAGTTGTTTTTATAGAAAACTATAGTTAATGTCAACTAGAGGCACTGATAAATATTGTTCCCATGCAATTTTTCTTCCTTTCAATCGGATTTTTTTAAAGGAACTGTGTCTTGGCAGAGCGCTTTCTTTAAAACGCTGCTTCATTTTACACCTTATGAATACTGAAGGTTCTGAAAAATAAGGGAGCATTTAAAATCCCTGCGCTGTTACATTGTGGAGATGGTGATGTGTATTGCTTTGCCAAAGTGGTAATTAAATGTTTAATGGTTTCAAGCGCTCAGTTCAGAACAGGGGTTCTAGTCATCGCTCCCAGAGCCAAGCTAACGAACAGGCCCCTGCAACTTTGGAAAATGCACTTTGGGATGGCAACTTCCCTTTCGCTTAGGAAATATGGTCATGTTGACATTATGGCTGTCTGCTTTGTGGATCTGCAATAAATGTGTCCTGAAAGCACTTGTGATAGATAACGTGGTCCACGGATTTTGTTTTTAATCAAACTCCAAATGGCAGCAGAAGTGGAGCCAAGGCTCCCTGAGCATTCAGGCAGCAAGATGTGGTGGGAGAAACACAAGTTGGGAGCAGAGGAAGCTGAACAGCTCCAGCTCCTCCACTGTGCGCCCCGAGACTGGAGACTCCCATCCTTTCTGTCTTTGGAGCTCATCGGCCCTCGTCCACCAAGGAGTATAGTTAAAATCAAGGAGGAAGATGATTACGTTGACCTTGGATGTGTGCAAATTGTCAGAATTAAAATGTCACCATGTATATCAAATCTTGACAGACAGCAGAGAAGGCCACTAAGAGAGGGTCCTGTAACACACACACACAAACACACACACACACACACATGCAGATGCACATATACCCACATAAACATACACATGCATATGTACAAACACATACATATACAAACATATATATACACATACACACATACATACATACATACACATAAACATAAAAACATACATATACACACAAGCACATACACACATGCATACACACACAAACACATACACATAAACACACACTACATGTATACATTGCACATGCATATATACACACAAACATGACATACACATGTGTGCACGCATATTACTTTAGAACATCTGTCCAGTACCTAACTGTTCAGCCTTGGATAGGGGTCACCCTTGCTATTGACCCCCATAGCCAAGCATGATTTTTTCCCCCAAAAGAATTAATGCAGTCTTGCATGTTTTACCTTGTAATGGCTCTTCTCTTTACCTCCTGGAGTCTGCCCGTAGGGCTTGTATACTCCCATCACAGTGCTCATTCCTGATCGTAAGTCTGCTCATAAGGCACGACATGGATTAACCCCTCAGTGTTCTTTCCTGAGCAAGCTCTGTTCTGTGGAGACTCCTCCTTCACTTAGACTCCTGCCATGTGGGTTTTGGGGTGGCAGCTGGTGTAGTGACCATAAAGCATCTGGAAAGCGTGCTTCTCCCACAGACTCGGTTTGCTCTCATCTTCCTGCCACCCTCAGGTCTCTCCCAGTCATCCGAATCCACTCCTGGTTGGATGAGCGCAAGATGTATCTCTTCACGGTCACACAAGAAGGAGAATTCTTTTTTTTTTTTTTTTTTTTTTTTTTTTTTTTGTTCTTTTGAGACAGGGTTTCTCTGTGTAGCCCTGGCTGTCCTGGAACTCACTCTGTAGACTAGGTTGGCCTCGAACTCAGAAATCCACCTGCCTCTCCCTCCCAAGTGCTGGGATTGAAGGCGTGCGCCACCACCGCTGGGCTTGGAAAGAGAATTCTTGTCCCGACTTGTTGGCCCCTTCCCCACCCCCTTTATAAAACATTACTCGAGTATTGAGAGCTCTTTAACCACAGTGTGCGTTTTTCTTCCCTTCTTGCCATACAGTTTTAATACAGTACACACCATACTTATATCTTTATATCAGTTCCTGAGCATTTTCCAATGACAAGAGAAACATGTGATTTAAAATATTACAGTCTATTTCTGGGCACAACTTCGTCCCAGAGGAGCTGCATTCTGAGGAATATGGTCATATATTTATCCTTAGCCCAGTTACTAATGGTTTCCTTTGAAAGATTCCTCAGAGAATTGCTTAGCTCAGCTATAAAGGCTTTGAGAATCCCTGTATCCCCACATTGATTCTCCAGCCCTGTTAGGCTCCAGCAGTCAGCCCTGAGACATCTGCTCCTGTGGGAGGGGGTGGGGGCGTGATGCACTAGGCTCTCCCGACTTGCATTTTTATGTGCTGCTCATAGTCACGTGACCCGGAAGGGTAGGCCCTGGTTCATCCCTTTATCTCGGTTTATGGTAAAAACACTGGACCTGATGCTCTTTAAAACCCCGTCTGTACTTTGGAGCACTTAGTCCTAACTGGGATATCTTGATCAAAGCCTACCTCTCAAGGCTTAGGGAGCTATGCAGAAGAGGTTGTAAGAGCCAGAGGAGATGGCTGACTCCAAGGAAACAGCTTCTTCCAGACACAACAGGAATGATACACAAACAGACTCACAGAGACCGCAGCAGTATGCACAAGACCTGCATAAACTCAAGCCAGACAAAATCCCAGAGTGGACAAGGGGAAATAGGCACAAAGATCCACCCCTAACCAAAAAGAAAATCAGTTTTCTCTAATGAAGTGTAAGTGGGTGTATCAAACACACTCCATACCAAGGTGTAATCGGTCAACACAAAATTAATTCCATGAGGTCTTGTTTGTTGTTGTAAGTGATGGTGGTGGTGGTGGTGGTATGTGTGTATGTGTGTGTGTGTGTACTTTTGTTTTCTCTTATTGATTTTTTTGCTTGTTTGACAGATTTTTAAATTATTTATTTATTTATTTTTATTTATTATGAGACAGGGTCTCTCTATGTAATACGCCAGTATATCCTACATATATCCTGCAACTCAATATGTAGACCAGGCTGGCCTCGAACTCAAAGAAACCCTCCTGCCTTTACACCCTTAGTGCTGAGTTTAAAGGTCTGTGCCACTATGCCTGGCTCCTTGTCTTCTGAGATTTTAGAGGAGGGAGGGGAGGAGAAAGAACTTACAGTTGTATAGGTAGAGAAGTGGAAAGTACCTGGGAGGAACTGGGGCAGGGAAAAACAATCAAAACATAAAAATAATTAAAAATAAATAAAATCCCACATATTCTGAATTCTAGTAAGTAAAAGGCAGGAAGGGGAGCTGTCAGGAGATGAGGCAAGGAGGGGAACCCAGTTTGGCTGTGTGGAGATAGGAAAGTATAGTGAGGCTCATACTTCACCTCTGGAGTCCTAGAGAACTGTTCCACGAGCAGGTAAGTAAGGGTGGACTTTGCTTATCCTCTAAAAGAAGCTAAGGTGTCTGGTAATTTTGGCCGCAGCACATTTTTCTGGAAGCTGCAGATTCCATATGTCCTGGTTCCTTGGATGTACTTGTGAGTCGGACCGCAAGAGCAAGCTTTCACCGGAGCGCTGAGCTCAGTACCATATCTTCATTTAGGGCGCCTCCGCAGGCCTCCGCACTGTTCTAAACACTTCCCGTGCTTCAGCCCTGGCAGCAAGCCAGAGCTGGATCTATTATTAGCTTCATTTTGCATAAGAGGAGCAAACCTCCCAAGGTTAGATAGTAGGTGAGCCTGAAGCTGCTTTGGAGTCCAGGCTGTGTCGCTGCAAAGGAGCAGCAGTAACCCTTCGGTCAAACTAACCCACGTGGGCTCTCCCAAGTGTAGGGAAGTGTGTTGGCCAGACTTCATGCTGTGTCATGTTCCATAATCACTTCTGCTTCACCAAGCTCCAGTGAGGCAGATGTCACAGCCCCACCCCACGTATCCCCACAGCCATGGAATAGATGATGGGCCTGAAATCCCCAAGCCCGGGGTCGTGAGTCGGCCTCAGAGCCCTGGAGCAGAGCACGGGAGTGCATGTGGTTCACAGATGTGGGAGAATTCAGGACACTGAGAACTTCCTTTCCTAATTCTGACTTGACTCTCTCCCACAGATAAGAGGCTACGGCTGTGTTCTGCTTGCCGCTTCCAATTTTCATTAATTCCCTTCCTCTACAAACCAGAACATTGTTCACATTCAGCAGTACTCCCTTAGTGTCCCTGCAATGTAAATCCTCCTCATTGATAGAGTCTGTCAGGCCTGTGTCAGGCTCAGAGGGTGAAAGTGCCTGCCAAGACTAACGACCTGAGAGGGATCTCTGGGACCTGCATGGTAGCACAGGAGGGGGAAAGCATCAACTCCTATAAGCTGTCCTCTGACCTACACACATTCATATGCGTGTGCACACTCACTCACTCACTAAATCAATCAATATAATTTTTAAAAATAGATTGAACCTGCCCACATTCCAGAAAGAATGGGTAGAGCACATGTGTCCCCACCCCTGGCTAAGGAGCCATGGGCTATTAATAGCTTTTAGGGGATGGGGAAATTGTCTTTTTCTTCATGGAGTAGCCACTGGCAAATTGCCTATCCCCAGTAAATGCTCCACAGCCTCGCTCCTACAAGCAACCTTAATTAAACTCAGTGGCTCACTTAGGAAAAAAGAAAAGAAAACATGTTGGGAAGAGTGGTCCAGAGGCAGGGGGCAGGGATAGGAGAACACAATGGTGGATCTGATCAAACGACATTGTCTACATGTATAAGATTGGCAAGGAATAAGTGAAAAACGTTAAGTTACAAAAATAAATAAAAAGCATGCCCAGGGTGTCTCTAAGAACAAGTTATTCCAGAGCCAGGAGAGGGCTGCACAGCTATCCCTCGCCCATGATGCCTATCCCTTCCCCAGGACACCAGTCCCTTCCCCAGGACACCTGTCCCTTCCCCAGGACACCTGTCCCTTCCCCATGACACCTGTCCCTTCCCCATGACACCTGTCCCTTACCCAGGACACCTGTCCCTTCCCCCAGGACACCTGTCCCTTCCCCAGGACACCTGTCCCTTCCCCATGACACCTGTCCCTTCCCCAGGACACCTGTCCCTTCCCCATGACATCTGTCCCTTCTCCATGACATCTGTTCCCTCTTGATGGCTTCTATCCCTTCCCCAGGATACCTGTCCCTTCCCCATGACACCTGTCCCTTCCCCCATGACACCTATCCCTTCCCCCATGACACCTGTCCCTTCCCCCATGATATTTATTCCTTTCCCAGGACACCTGTCCTTCCCCCAGGACATCTGTCCCTTCCCCATGACACCCGTCCCCTCTCAATGATACCTATCCCTTCCCCATGACACCTGTCCCTTCCCCCATGACACCTATTCCTTCCCCAGGACACCTGTTCTTTCCCCAGAACATCTGTCCCTTCCTTAGGACACCTGTCCCTTCCCCATGACACCTGTCTCTTCCCTTGCGACACCTGTCCCTTCTCCATGACACCTACCCCCTCTTCATGACACCTATCCCTTCCCCAGGACACCTGTCCCTCCTTCATGACACCTGTCCCTTCCCCCATGTCATCTGTCCCTTCCCCCATGACACCTGTCCCTTCCTCAGGACACTTATCTACCTGTCCCTTCCTTCCATGTTACTGGGCAATAAGGCATTTTGACTCCAGTCCAAATGTCCAGAATTCAGATATATTCTAGAAGAGGGGAAGGGTGGCTTAATTCTTCTTTCTGCAGCTACTGGGGAAATCCACAGACTCCTGGGGAGACTTGCAAGACTGCTCTAGAGAAACAATGGAAGCCTGGGTCCTCGGTTCTCCAGGACACATGAATGTCAAGATTGCATGCATCATCCACCACAGTCCACATGACACCATGATAAGTGACATGCTGGAATAAGGCATGCCAAGTTCATGCTCCTCTTCCCTGCTTCTTCCATATGCCCAGAGAAGACTTTCCAGAGTCTTCTCTTTTACCACTACCTTGTACTGTATCATACCTGGCCAAGAAAGGGAGACGAAAAGCTGCCCATTCACTTCTGACAGGTCAATAGTTAGAGGAGATTCCAGGGCAGTGGCTTTCAACCTTCCTAATGCTGCAACTCTTTAATACAGTTCTTCATGTTGTGGTGATCCCCAATCATAAAGTTATTTTCATTGTGTCATTGCATCTTTATAATTAGTTTTATACTTTTATGAATCATAATATAAATATCTAATATACAGGATATCTAATATATGAACCCAGTGAGAGGGGTCGCGACCCACAGGTTGAGAACATCTGTTTTAGGCAGTAAGTTAGTGGGCAACATTCTCTTACACACTAGCCCACACAGTTTAACAGCTTTATTGAGGTATGATTTCTCTATTGAGATAGCATCTCATGTAACTCAAGCTTGCCTTAAGTGTTATGTGCCTGAAGTGGTCATAAAATTCTGGTTTACCTGCCTTAATCTATCCAGTGCTGGAATTATAGATCTGTGCCACCATACTAAGCAACAGCATTGTATACTTAAGGTGTGAAGTAAATTTTGTTACATGCATACCCATGAAACCAACATCACCATCAAGATAGTGAAATACCCATCATCCTCCTTTCTTCCCTTCTCCCCTCCATCTTCGTCTTCCCACCCAAGCAATTATGGGTTGGGTTCTAGCACTGTAGTTTGGTTCCATTTTTCTGGAATTATATATAAATGGAATACTACTATATATACTATTAAAATTTAATTTTCTTTTACTCGATAAAGTGTTTTCATATCCACAATACCTGTGTTGGTGATTTATTCCTTTTTATTGATGAATTCTATATTATTTCATTCTATGAATGTACCACAACTTTTTTCCCCTTCACCTATTGATGGATACTTACCTATTGATGGATATTGATGGATAAAGCAAAACTGTTTTGAACATTTGTGTAAGTCTTCAGGTGAGTATATGTTTTTCCCCCTCTTGGATAGACACTGTAAGACTCCAAAATATGATACCCCCAAAATACATTTCTTTGTCATATAGCAAAATGGCCTTTCTGAGAAACTGCAAACAGAATCACTTCTCAAAAGATGACTGTTTTTAGAGAAATTTATATCTAAAAAGGAAATTCGCACTTGTAAACTTGATAGACCCCCTTTTTTGTTTTGTTTGTTTTGGTTTTTGAGACAGGGTTTCTCTGCGTAGCCCTGGCTATCATGGAAGTCACTCAGTAGACCAGGCTGGCTGCATACTCACAGAAATCTACCTGCCTCTGCCTCCCAAGTGCTGGGATTAAGGAATGCCTCAACCCCCACTATGATAGGTCCCCCCTTCTGAGGAACAAAGTTCACTTTACAGAAAAAGGACACTGAGGGAGAGTGTGGTTTGAGAGCTACCAGAGGCAGATGTTACCTCAGGCGGCAGTTAACTTCAGCTGATGGACAGATAAGCCTTGCTCTTTGAGCGATGCTGAGCTAAACCTTCCCTCCAGAAGCCACGCCCTTTCCCTACAGAAGCCACTCCCTTCCCTCCAGAAGCCACTCCCTCTCCTTTGCTTAGCTCTATGGACATAAGTCAGCTTCACTCTTTAGCCCTTTTTGAGTCTTGCGCTTTACACCTGGCTTTTGTGTTTCTGCAAATTAATATTTGTTACTTTTTTTCTCCTGTTAATCTGTCTATTGACAGTTTAATTAGTTCATAAACTAAAATAATTGAAGCCTCAAAGTGAAAGGAGCAAATTTAAAACTTCACCATAATGCTTCCACGTGGAATGGCCGCTGTGTAGTAAGTGCCATAGCGCTTCCCAGAATGGTTGCTTCATTTTGTAATGGGGACCCAGAGGCTGCTTTCCTGACAGCCCGGATTCTTCACAGCTCAACGATTCCTGATTGGGGACAAAACAAAAACAAAACTCAACTTGGCATCTTTGTCTTCACTTTGTGTCTGTCCCCTTAATTATTCTACACTTGGGTTGGATTCTTGCTTGCTGCACAGTAAGTGAGTTGGTCTTAAGAAGTGTCTGTCTGAAAATGGATGATGCAAGGTTAATCAGTCCTAAATCTCCCCATCCTCTCTTTCCTTTCTCCCTCAAGTGTTGACGATGCCAAGAGAAGAGCTAAGATGGTTTCAGATATTCAAGGATGTAACAATCAACACTCTCTACTCTCAAGTTTTGCAACAGCCTGTTCCAGACCATGGGGGCATTTCTAGAAGTTGTTATTGTCCTGAGCCTTTGGAAACTGTGACTGACCCATGAGGAGCCTACTTCTCAAAGGGGTTTGGACATTCGAAGACAGCAACTGAGACTGCCCCCTAAACCAGAGCAGTCATTTCATGGTGGAAACCAGATTATCGGATACAAGCAGAGATGACTAAGGAGCCATCTCTCCAAGGTGGACTGGTACCTTCCCTCTTCACTTCAGTTATCGGACTTCTGTCAGCCTCTGCTTGGGGGCTAACACCTGGGAGCTAAGACAGATGCTCTCTGTTGACTGTCTCTGAAGAAGCCACCTGAGCACGCCAGCCGCCTGAGTATGCCACCCGCCTGAAGATCTTCTGAACCTGGGGACTTTGGCACCTGAACTTTCTTTGTAGTGTAATCTAGAGACTTGTTTTCGGTTTCTCCTGTGACTATAAAAACCCTGGTTTATTCTCAGTAAAGTGGAGCCTTGATTGGGACGCAACTTGGCTTCGTGTTTTCTCTTTGCCTTTCAAACCCTTTATTTCAGGTCCTTTATTCCCTCTTGGCTGAGAAGAACCCAGTTCATGAAACTGAAGGCAGTTTCAGTGGATGTGAGATAATGACAATCCAGACCACAGTTTGACCAAGGCTGCTTGCCTATGCACACACTCTTGGGTCCTACCCTTGCTCTTATGCTTCTTCATCTTTGAGCCCCAAGTCCCTGCAGACAGGCTTGCGGGTGCAGTGCCCTTGTCTTCCCACACAGCTGTACTGGTAAAAGCTCCATTCCTGTCTTCTCCACCGCTTGTCGCTCTGGTTGTTTGGGTCTCTTTGGATTAGTATCTTAGGAGAGCTGGAAGAGTCTAGTCCTTTAGGGACCCTGAAGCCAGGCCTTTGCCCTATGTCCCCGTAACAATGTCATTTTCACCTGCAGTGTGGGAGGGTCACATCAGCATCCTCACTGTGCTCTCTCACCATGGGGAGTTTCTGTTTTGTTTTGCAGAGCTGGGAAACTGGTCCACACTCAACCCCGGCCTTTTTATTTTTAGCCCAGTTCTCAGCCCAGGAGCGTCTGGGTGCACAGGAGTATGAGAAGCACAGCCTCAGCCCCAGCCTGTGTGTTTCTCACCTGGAGAAGCTTCTAAGGCTATGTTCTGCCTCCCCTGAGCAGGGTGTCCCAAGAACCCTGCACCCTAATGGTGGCAAGGACGGAGCATAGCCTAGCACTGTGTTTTCTTCTGAGTGGTGTCTGGGCACCCCAGCGATGAAGTGGAATGCACAGTCCTTGGGTTAGGCAAAGAGCTAACATGGTACCGAAAGCACAAATTCAATGTTGACAAACAGATGTAAACAAACACACTTGGATGAATACAGTGGTCAGCTGGTAAAGACACTTGCTACAAGAGCCTTGTGACCCCAAAACCCAGCTAAGGGTAGATGGGGCAAACCTGCTCCAAAGAGCTGTCCTCTGATCTCCACATGCATGCATAAGTGCCTGCACACATCTATACACACTTAAAAAAAAAATATCCCAAATAATAAAAAAGATAGCCAGGGACGGTGGTGGCGCACGCCTTTACTCCCAGCGCTTGGGAGGCAGAGGCAGGCAGATTTCTGAGTTCGAGGCCAGCCTGGTCTACAGAGTGAGTACCAGGACAGCCGGGGCTATATGTCTCGAAAAAACAAAACAAACAAACAAACAATAATATAATAATAATAATAAGAAGAGTAAGAAGAAGAAGAAGAAGAAGAAGAAGAAGAAGAAGAAGAAGAAGAAGAAGGAGAAGAAGAAGGAGAAGAAGAAGAAGAAGAAGAAGAAGGAGAAAGGTAATATACAGTCTAGGAGAAAATATTTACAAATCCAGAATATATAACTATTAAGATCCAAATATAAAATAAATAACATAATAAAACACAAGGGAAAGATTCTAAGAGACTTTTTAAAATTAAATAATGCTTTACAATATATTTGGACCATATTTTTCCCCATATCCCAGTTTCTTTCCACATTCCTATCCACACAAAACTTTATGTTCTCTCTTTCTCCCTACCTCCCAAAGGCCTCCAAAATCAAAACAAATAAACAAAAAAGTAAGACAAAATAAACAAAGAAAGAAAAAAAAAACAAGAAGTAAAACTCTACAAAAAAACAACCGAACTAAACCAGGAGACCTTTCACTAAGAAGCTGAGGGTCTGAGAATAAGTGCATGGAGGAGTGATGCTGGTCATGAGGAATGTGAGCTAAACTACAAGGAGTCACAGCTTCCTGTCAAACAGACTAAAAACAGGTTTGATGATGTGTGCACAAGCCTGTTTGATGATGTGAGCGAGGAGAGCTGAGATGAGCTGGGGTAGGGGAAATCCAGCTTAGCTCAGGGTAAGTGGCAGAAGTGGGGAGGGGCCTTCTGCAGGAGACTTAGACTTGGCTTGGTATGAGGAAGCCCCGCCCCCAACCCCTAAGACCTTTGGTGAAGAAGACAGTCCTTGCTTGTCCAAACTGTTTATTCGTGGTGGAAAATGGATGTATTACGACTTACTCAGGGTGGACCGGAGATTAAATACCCTTTGCAGGACGGGGGATGCCCGGGGAAGGGAAGCTCATTGGCCAGACATTCAGGGCCTATCTAGATACCTCATTAGCCTAGAGAACTCTAGGTTCTATGCTATGTGACCAGTTGTCATGGTACTTTTAGTGGGGTGTCGTGGTCTCATGCTCCAGGACAGGAACCGGGTCTGGAGCAGATTTAAATGCCTACCATTCTTAATTATGAGAATTGCCAGAATTCCTTAATTTGCTCCACTTTACCAGGTTTTCAGTCTGGTAACAGTTCCACTTGCCCCACAAAGGTTCTATAGATTTTGCCACCTCTTCCTCCTCCTCCTCCTCCTCTTCCTCTCCTTTTCCTCTTAGTTTTATCATCTTAATAAACTTCTGCCAAGTGGTTGGACACTATCTACACATTTTACTTGGACTCAGTCTTTCTCTTTCCTTTCTTTGGTTTGTCTGGTTTTTGGGTGCTGAGGGTTGAACCCAGGTCCTCCCACATGTGAAGCAAGCACTTCACCATGGAATTGAGTCCCTGGCTGAAGGCTCATCTTCATTGCCAGCCTCACCATTAAAAAACAAATCTCCATTTAAAAAAACCATGCAATTGCCACACACCTTTAATCCCTCAGCACTTAATCCTTAAGTACTCAGGAGGCAGACACAGGTGGATCTCTGTGAGTTTGAGGCCAGCCTGGTCTACAGAGTTCCAGCACAGTCAGCACTACACAGAGAAACCCTGTTTTGAAAAAACAAAACAAAGCCAAAAAAAAAAAAAACCCTCTGTCTGAGATTTCAACATCACTGTTCTTTCCAGAGAGAACTGCAAATCCTTGTGTGGGTTGTTCAGTTAGGAACAGTCATCACAGTATGGTTTAAATCCTGAACCTAAAGGTGTTTGAGTGCTTGAATGATTCTTTCTCTCTCTCTCTCTCTCTCTCTCTCTCTCTCTCTCTCTCTCTCTCTCTCTCTCTCTCTCTCCACCTCATTAACTTAAATGCCCACTCTCTACACTCTCTAAAATTTGTCTTTTTATTTAACAAGCTCAAATACCCCTATAACATCTGTTATCGGTAATCATAAATTTTTTATTTAAATCTTACAGTCACGGAAAACGTTTAAGTTTTAAGTTATAGCTCATATACATGTTCTAGGTGCAGAAAAAATATGATACAAGTTATTCAAGCTTAAAACATATTATTTTTGGGTGAAATTGTGCAGGGGAAGTAGTGTGATGTATTAGCCAGAAGAGTCAAGGAAACAGTGTAAATTCAGAAGTTGATGGATTCTCCCAGTATATTTTTAAAATGCTGTGCCTTTTAGATTTTGTTGGCTACATTTAAAAGAATAGTTTTACTTTTTAAAATGTTGGTATTTACAATATCCCAGAAATTATGTTTAAACTATGATGAAAAATTCTACATGTCAACTAAGAAGCCATAGCGGGCATGACTGAATTTTTTCGATCATTTTAGAAAATGTGTGGGTAAAATAATGCTAATAAAGAAATAGTCACTGCTTTACTCCACTGCCTCCTATGGAGGACGGGGAAGGGGTTGGCATGATGCCGGCTAGAGGCTGACAGCCTCTTCAGGGCAGGGAGTGGAGATGCTCAGGAGAGTGGCTTTGCCACAGCACCAGGAAGGAATACTAGGTTTCATTCCTCTGTTCCCTGAAAGGAAGTTTGAAGGTAAGAATCCTAAGCATAGACAATTTTTCCTGTTCTTGTTAAAAAAGGGACCAAAAAGTGAATTCTGAGCCATTTAGTGGGTATGCTTAAAACAGTATGCTCTGGGGGCTGCTGGAATCAGAACCACGTCAGCCATCTTTACTAAGGTGAAAACAGGCTATGAGGGTTCAGCTTCTCCCTCTCTGCCCTGTTTTCTCTCCATTCTTCAGCCTGGGTTTTGGAGTGGAGTTCTTCATTGTACCCAGGGAGATTTCTTCCTTTGTGAGTTATTATTATTATTTTTTTAATCTGATGGTTTAAATAGAATGGCTCCCATAGGCTTGTATATTTGAAGACTTGGTCCCGAGTTGATGGAACTGCTTGGGAAGGATTAGGAGGCATGGCCTTGAAGGAAGTATGCTGTGGGCTTTGAGGTTTCAAAAGAAACTGCTCTTCCCAATGTTCTTTCTGCCTAGAGGTTGTTGATAGAAATGCGAGCTCTCAACCATTCCTTCATGGACTCCAACTCTCTGAACTAGGTTGCCTTGGGGGTGGTGCTTTATCACAGCAATAACAAAGTGACTAAGATAGAAGAGGGCCTGCTAGGCAGCAGTGCTGAAACAGAACATGAGCCAATGACATTGTGGTGGGATGACAACTGGGGAGGATGTGTAAGGCTAAACACAGTCTAGTCTGGTTTTCCCTCTGCTTCCTGTCTCAACATCTATCCCCCCTCCCCCCCACACACACACACAATAGATCAAGTAGAAGGACAGATATCCATCACCATTTCAAGACCACGATCCCAGATGGACGTTAAAATAGAGCTCTAGAAAGTACACATATTTTTTTTGTACACACAAAGTGATGGTTAAGCTGGGGGAGGGACCCAACTCCTTGCCCAAGCCAGGGATGCTGGCAGTGCGGGTCAGAGGGGAGGTAGGCCTGAGAGAGTGAAGGGTTGTAGTAATTCAGGTAGCTTCATGTCAGGGCTCTAGAAATCCTGTCCAGAATGTTTGCTACCCTGCTAAATAACGTCCTGAAAGACCCAGCACCACTCAGCCCTTCAGGTCAGGCTCTTAAAGCCTTTATTAAAACCTTGTCAACCAGTCACTCCTCAGCCAGACTCTGGCTATCCAAATGGTGCTTTAAAAAGCAGAGACACAAGGAATATAGGGCATCTAAACAAGATTTGATTGGGAGCAGAGATGTGGTGAGACCCACTAGGGCCATCTGACTAGGGAGGTTCCTGGCAAATCAGCTATTAAAGGAAGAGACCAAGGACCTTGAGCTGATTTTCCTTCCTTTTTTGTTCTCCAAGGGGAGGAACCCTGTGTATGTGAAAGGCAAGAACTCTATTATTGGGGTACATCTGTAGCCCTGTTATATTTTTTCAAGTAAGTTTTACTTTAAATTATTATTATTATTAATCATTATTATTAACATTCAGATTATTAAATGTGAGTGTATTCCTACCTATGCCTGTGCTAAAGCATGTATTTAGGAGTCAGAGGACAATTTGCAAGAATCATCTCTTCCTTCACCAGGTGGGTGCTAGGCATCGAACTCAGGTCAGCAAGCTTACATGTGGAGCACTTCTGTCTGCTGAGGTAGCTCACCATGAGGTGAGCTCATCATTTTAAGACAGTGCCTCACTCACTGCCTGGGCTGGCAAGTGAGTGATATTTGCAACCCCCCTGCCTCATCCTTCTGAATACCTGAGATTGTAGGCCTGTGACTCTGTACCCAGCCATTTGGTTGGTTCTTGTTCCCATACAGTCAATGGTCATTCCATTAAAGCTGTGGAATATCCTCTGAGAAGAGAAGGGCAAGATGGCTCAGCTACCAAGCTACCTGCCACCAAACCTGACGACCTGAGTTTGATCCCTGGAACCCACATGGTAGGAGAGAACCAGTTCCCTCAAATTGTCCTCTAATGTGTGTGTGTGTGTATTCACACACCTGCCATCATGGTCTGCCTGTAACACAAGTTCAAAGACATCTTAGGTCTTAGACACACACAAATATATTAAAATCATTCCAAGAGGACTGTATAGAAACAAACCACAAGGCGTGCTATGACGTTACAGTGAGCTGAAGAAAACAAAGAGACAACAAAACAGGCAAGCCTATCAAAATTTAAAACACATAGACTCTGAGCAATTCACCCTGCCATCACCATCTGCTTGAAACACAAGTTCAAAGACACCACATGTCTTCTACTAGGGGTCCGGTTAAATAAATGGTGGGCCAGTGGTTAGGAAAGACACAGAGACTCTAAGGATGGCTGGGGATTGGAAAGCCTCCCGTTACAGACAGATGGGCGCACGTGACTCAGAACACACACCTGGGCAAATGTTAAAAACCCTCCTTGGATCCGAGTTGACATGAAAGCCAAGCAGTGGCATTTCAGAACGAAGCTTCTGGGATACAAGAAGGAATCTGAAATTTCCCTCTGAGAAAGGAAATTCTTCCTTCAACGTTGTGATTAAGATCTACAAGGGTCAGGGCTGGAGATATGGCTCAGTGATTAAAGGACTTAGGTTCAATTCCTAGCACCCACATGGCATCTCACAACTGTCTATAATTCTAGTTCCAAGGGATCTGGCTCCCTTATACAGACATACATGCAGGCAGAATACTGAAGTACCTAAAATACAAATAAATCAATTATTTTTTAAAAAAGCTCTACAAGGGTCATATTTTAAGCTGGTTGTTACTGTGCCACAAAAGCAATGACTTAAGTCGGGTGGCAGTGGCGTGAGCCTTTAATACAGAGTGAGTTCCAGGGCAGCCAGGGAGAGCCAGAAAAAACCCTGTTTCTAAAAACCAAACAAAAACAAAAACAAAAACAAAACAAAAACAAAAAAGCAATGACTTAGGGCTGTCAGTTGTGGGGTGGCCCCGGTGGACACTTGACTACAGCTGCATCATCAGAGACTACTGTCTCTCCAAACAGTAGTGAAAATTGCAGAGTTTCATGTAGCCCAGGCTGGCCTTAACGGTGCTCTGTAGCCAAAGGTGACCTTGAAGTTCTGATCCTCCTGCCTCTGCCTCCTGAGTATGGGGATGACAGATGTGTACCCTCATGTCCTGGTTTCTTCTATGCTGGAGCTGGACCTCAAGGCTGAGTGCATATTAGGTAAGCACTGTACCAACTGAGCTGGACCACAGTGCCGCGAGGATCATTACATTGTGCAACACTATTTCCTTTTCTTCGTTTCTCTGCGTATTCCTTCATCTGGATCAAAGATGATTTAGCCACAAACATTATACATGTTGTATTTTTTTTTCTGCTCATGGAGTATTGCAGTAGAAAAACTGACATTATTTTTAAATTAATTTTTCATAAAATGAATTCCCAAATACAATTTATTTTTGAAAGACTCATAACCTAAATGGAATTAAACTGCCCAAAATTAACATAATTCTTAAAAGTAATTTCATTTGATGTAATGAATGTGAGACAATCATCAAGCCCGCTGACAAATATTAGACCCGTGATTTCATCAAATCTCTATTATTCTGCCTTAGATCATTGAAAACTGTTTAACAAATATTGGCTCCAAAGGATATAATAATGTTCTTTCTGAATTTGCCCAACTAATATTCTTTTAAACTCTCAATAATTTCTGCAGTTCACTTGCTATTTCCAAGTGCTGGATTATTTTTTAACATAATTAATTGCCTTTGTAATGAGCATTAATTATGACGGCATTCTCATCACGCAGTCCTAAGCGCACACAGGTAGCTTAACTGACTAGTAGAGTGTTCAGGCAGTAGGAGGCATGAGAGAGCTCCTCACTGGAGATTTACCTAGACATTTACAGTATCTTCTATTAATAAACCTAAAAGCAGGCCTCGTGCATGTTGCTACTGGGGATGTGCAGGTTAGATTCAATGATGACCTCCTGTAAGCACCACTGTCCATCAAACTCAGCTCCAAATGCTGAGGACCAAGGGGCAATTGGCAGATGTGGAGCTGAACTCCCAGTGTGTCTCATGAGCAAATGCAGAGTCTCCCATGTGTGGCAATCTGCTTCCTGGGTTTTTGACTGTATGGAAGCAATAAGAATGCAGTTAAAAGCATACTTTACACTTTTTGATTTTGTTCTTTTCCCATGCTAACAGTATGAGGCATCATACTCTCTGAATCCTGGCAGTGTCAGTGAGCTACCATGCCAGCTAGATATGTGAGCTACTCCGTGCTTTATTGGAAAACGTGTTTTGTTTTAGTTGATTTTGCCCAAATACAGGCTAGTACATGTGTTCCAAGCATGTCTGCGGTAGGCTCAAGTAAGCTGTGATGTGGGTGTGTCAGGCATAGTAAATGCATTTTGGCTTCTATTTTGGGTTTACCTTAGGGTAGGCACCCTATCCATCATAAGTGGAGAAGCATCTTTGCACATAGACCTGCGCATGCATGCATCTCTTATCATCCCAGCTTCCTCAAGGAGCAGAACCCTGGAGCCTAAGAATTAAGACCAGGAGACATGTATAATGGTAAATGTTATATAATAAAATTTAAAAGATTTGGAATGTTTTAACTGTAAAGAAATGGCATGTTTAAGGAGTGTCTTGTTTTCTTTTTCTGTTTCTGTGATTAAACACTCTGACAAAAGCAACTCAAGGGAAGAAAGGGTTTAACTCACAGTCCATCGTGATGGGGACGTCAAAGCAGCAGCTTGGAGCAACTGGTCACATCTCGTCCACAACAAAGCAGCAGAGAGGGATAAGAGCTTGTTGCCACTCAGTCCAGAATCCCAGCCAGGGAATGGTGCTGCCCACAGTGGGAAGCAGGTCTTCCTACCCCAGTCAGACTAACCAAGGCAATCCCACACAGGTATGGCCAGAGACTCATCCATTTCCCAGGAGGTTCTTGATTATGTCAAACTGACAGTTAACACTGACCATCATAGGAAGGTTGTTGATAAGTTTATCCTGATTTGAACATTACATATGTGTGTATATGCAGCAAAACATCACACAATGCCTATAAATCTATACTATTTTATGTTATCAGTTAAAATTAGTTTTAAAAGAAGACTTATTTTCATTGTATGCTCTTGTGTGTGTGTGTGTGTGTGTGTGTGTGTGTGTGTGTGTATGGTTTATTTGCTGTTTGGGGAGGGGGTGGACAGAGTCTCATTATGTAGCCCTGGTTGCCTAGAACTAACTACATAGACCATGCTGACCCCACCTTACAATGACCCTCTTGAGGTTGCCCTCTAATTGCTAAGATCATAGCTGCACACCTCCATGTCTAGCTGTACATTTTTTCACACTATTCAATTAAAAAAATTACACTGTGTGTACAAATGTGTCCCCACTTGTGAATTTGTCATGCTATACACATAGAGGTCAGGGGACAACCTATGGGAGTCATTTCTCTCCTTCCACCATGTGGGTTCTGGGGAGTGAACTCAAGAAGTTAAGCTTGACCCCTGCTGAGCTCTATCTGGTCCCCACAGCATCTCACTAAGTAGCCCAGTTGGCCTGAAACTGGCTTTGTAGGTTCCAGTGTGAAGACCTCATCATCCAGGTGAAATCTCTGAGAAACACAGCTACATCTGTGGCCAATGTTCTCTTTAAGAGATGTGATCACAAGTCACACTCTGGCCAGCAATGTATTCCCATTGTACCATGACTAACCCAGAAAGCCACACGACAAACTCATTACCTACCTGCCTAAGGGCAGGTAAGAAAAATGCACAAGGACACCCAGAAGAGTAATCTTTGGTGAAAGAAAATATGAAACAATAAGAGTGGGTAATGTAAATTATGATAAATTCATGTAGTCAGATGATACATTTATATAGCAGGGAGAACAAATTTAGGTAATAAAAATGGAATTCAAGGGATAGAATATTTCAGGCTTTTCAACTGTTATGTAAACATTTCAAAGTATACTATGGTGTAATAAAATGTGTAAAGATTGCATTTTCTCTAACTGAAGAGACAGAATGGGAAACCTTATCACTCATGGGACTCTGGAAACAAGGCCCTCTCTGCTCTCCCTACCCATGGCCAGCACAGGCCTGCAAAAGGCCCCGAGGCTTCGAAGAATTTCTTTCTTTTTCTTTTTTTTTCTGTTTTTGGTTTTTCGAGACAGGGTTTCTCTGTGTAGCCCTGGCTGTTCTGGAGCTCACTCTGTAGACCAGGCTGGCCTCGAACTCAAAAATCTGCCTGCCTCTGCCTCCCAAGTGCTGGGATTAAAGGCGTGCGCCACCACCACCCAGCAGAATTTCTAACAATGTAAGAAAATTATGATACGTTATATGTTAAAAATCAGAATAATTAGTATGCCTTACTTTTATAAAATGCCACCAAACTCATACAATCTCAGAGAAATGTCTGAAAAAGACATATTAAGATATTGATAAGGCTGGAGAGATGGCTCAGCGGTTAAGAGTACTGACTGCTCTTCCTAGAGTCCTGAGTTCAAATCCCAGCAACTACATGGTGGCTCACAACCATCTGTATTGAGATCTGACGCCCTCTTCTAGAGTATCTGAAGATGGCTACAGTGTATTTACATATAATAAATAAATCTTTGAAAAGGGCTGGTGAGATGGCTCAGTGGGGAAGAGCACTGACTGCTCTTCGGAAGGTCATGAGTTCAAATCCCAGCAACCACATGGTGGCTCACAACCACCCATAATGAGATCTGACGCCCTCATCTGGTGTGTCTAAAGACAGCTACAGTGTACTTACATATAATAAATAAATAAATCTTTAAAAAAAAAGATATTGATAATTATCTCTAATTATCTCTTTAGGATATTAATATTTTATTAGGCTTTTATTTGTATTCCAAAATTATGTTTCTTTTTTGGGACAGAGTCCATTTTGTCTCAGGCTGGCTTCAAATTCACTACATAGGACCCTCCTGCCCCCACCTTCCAAAGGTTAGGATTATAGGCATGTGCCACCAGGCCAAGTTTATTCAGTATTGAACCCAGGGCTTTGTGCATGCCAGCCAAGCACTCTGATAACTCAGACCTATCTCCAGGCCTAATGAACTTCTTTTTTTTCTGTGCTGGGGAATCAAGCCCAGCCTTGTGGTTACAAGGTACGTATGCTATCAACTGAGCTACATTACAGCCCATTCCAATATTATCTTTCTTCTTATTCTTCTTCCTTTTAACACACACACACACACACACACACACACACACACACACACACACACACACTCATTTAGCTCACAGCTTTGGATGTACGTAGTTCAAAGAACACAGTACAATTAGAGCAAAGGCCCAGCTTAAATGCAGCACTTTATGGCAAGGTGAATGAAGGTGGGTGTTTCTGGCCTCAGATTTTCTTTAATGAACATACACCATGGCAATGACAGGGAAAATAAAAGGGGTCTTCATTTCTCTTTCTCCTAATATTCACCCCAACATTCAGTTAACATCAGTAGCTTAAAGTCTTATCCTTCTGGGGTCACCTCTCCTAAGACTAACATCATAGATGCATCATTAAGTTATGAATAAGACCATACAGTGTCTCTATTGCCACCATTATAGAAATGGGCTCTGGTCTAACCAGGTGGTCAGCAGCAGTTGTACTTCCTCACATGAGCCCTCGCCTTTCTCCTGGTGTCGATAATGATCTCATTATGTGAGGGATGGGGATGAAAGGAAAGGCATCCTGGGACAGTTGTCCTCATTCTGTTTCTTGACCAGAGTCCTTGTTGCAAAGGTCTTGCCTCATGTTACCATGTTGCCTTGCCTGACTTTTCTGTACCTGTCTTTTAGTTTACCAATTTTTTTCAAATCATGCAACATAAATTAAAAACTCCAGGATCTAGCTGAAGCTCACATGTTGATTTTCATACACCACCCCCTCTTTTTAGTTTCTTTCTCATCCTGCCCGAAATTTCTGATCCTCTCTGAAATTCTTTTTGGATTCCCTCAAGGGACCCCTGTTGCTCCCTCTGCCTTCCATCATTGACAGCTAACCTTCCCATCCATAGCTTCCATGTGCACATTCAACCAAGCACAGATGGAAGGTGTTTGGGGGGAAAACTGCATTCGAACTGCACACACAGACATTTCCTCTCATCAATATTCCCTTGATAATATGGAGCAGTGATTCATGTCACATTAGGTATCAGAAGTAATCCAAGAAGGCTCAAGAGGGCGTGCTCTGCCTACATGCAAATTCCACTCCATTTTGCATGAGGGACCCCCAGCATCCACAAGTTTGGGCATCCACAGGGGGCAGTACTTCGGAACCAATTTCCCAAGAATACAGACAGACAACTGTATTATGAGTTGGGATTAGAACTACATCCTAGTTTTATTGAAAATGGAGTCAGAGCTTTTGTTTTTCATTCCCTTTGCTTTGGCGGGGGCAGGGGGGGGGTAGGAAGGGAAGAATTATCTCCACACCACATGTCAGAATCTTTGGATCTCTGTCTTGGTTTTTAGTATAATCATTGAAAGGTTTTTGGTCTCCCATAGCCTCTCACTTGTCTGCGATGAATATGTATGATGTTAAGGCAGTGGGCTTACTTACACAGAGGGAGACATAAAAGGGCCAGACAAGGTGGGAAGCACCTGCTCCTGCCTCTTCCTCACGCTCAGAGCCAGCAGGCTGGAGAAAGCACACTTTCCTTTGAGATCTGCTAGAAAACACCTCCTTGACAGGGAATGTGAGGGGGTGACTGTGATGGGTTGTATATGCTTGCCCCAGGGAGTGGCACCATTAGGAGATGTGACCTTGTTGGAGTAGGTGTGTCACTGTGGGCATAGGCTTTAAGACCCTTGTCCCAGCTGCCTGAAAGCCAGTCTTCTCCTAGCTGCCTTTGAAACAAGAGGTAGAACTCTCACCTCCTCCAGCCCCACATCTACCTAGATGCTGCCATGTTCCCACTTTGATGATAATGGGCTGAAACTTGGAACTGTAAGCCAGCCCCAATTAACTGTTATCCTTTATAAGAGTTGCCTTGGTCATGGTATCTGTTCACAGCAGTTAAAACCATAACTAAGACAGTGACCTCTAGAGTCCTTTTCTCTGGGCTGGGTGTATTTGTTAAATGGCCTTTGCCAACCATACCAGCTCTTCTGCCTGCAGTGTGGTACCTCCCATGTGTTTTGAGGATAGCCTCCTTACAAGAGAATTCAGGGGTGTGTGTGTGTGTGTGTGTGTGTGTGTGTGTTTTTTTTTTAATGTACCCAAGGGTATACCTTCACAGGTATGCCCAATCAATTCCAATCAAGAGGTACATTTTATCTGGTAATTCTCCATGACCACTATCCTTGACTTGGTCACACATGAGTGATACTTGTGAGGCAGACAGATGTACTGGCCTTGGAATACTTTGAATTTTCATTAGTTACTACTACCAGGCTCAAGGCAAGTGAAACTCCAGGATCTAAAATGCTCCACAGCTCTGCTCCCCCTCCCTCTCCCCCTCCCCCAAGCTCGAGGCTTATGTGCCTGATGGGAACCATACAGGCAGGGAAACATAACCATAATGTTTTGGGAGCCAAACATTCGAATTCCCCTTGGGCCAGGGACATTGCCATTTGAACTGTCTTCGTGAACAGCAAAATAGCAGGAAGGCTCTTCCCCTCTTTTCTTCCAGACACCTTCAAGCTTCAAGCTCTTCTTCCTTCCCTCCCCAGGGCTATCCACCCTTCAACCACGGAGAGTGCAGGCTTTCCAGCCTTCCTACCTTCCATTTTGCTGAGAATCTTATGAGAATTGATCTATCCAATTAAGTCAGGAAATTGTTCTCTAAATTTAACATGTCCATCAGTCGCATCCACAATGACCACATTGATTTGGAGGGCTGAAGCTCTGAGGTGATTTTTATTTAATCCAGCACAAACTCCATTAGGCTTCGCCCGCTCACAGGCATCATTTCTCAATTGGGTTTTGTTAAACTCAGCTTCCAACATATCTCATGAATCCTCCTCATCAATGCCCTCCAGCTGGATTCCCCAACTCCACACTGCAGCTGCTCAGGGCAGGCCCACACCTGATCTTACCTTGCTGTACCTTGTGGCCTCAATGGTGGATTCCATTTACTCCCTACCCCAGCTTCTTTTCTGAAAGAGGAAGGGGTGTGTGTGTGTGTGTGTGTGTGTGTGTGTGCGCATGCACATGCGTGTATGCACATAAGCCCCCACACAGAAAGATGGCCTCTATTATAGCCAAACTCCACTTGGGTTGTTTCCTCCATCTTGAGAAACCATCTGTTACCTCCAGAGCATTGCATTGATGGACTACACCATGCCAAGAGGGCCCACACACATATTCACAAAGACAGTTCCTTGGAGACTGGATATCATCTTTAATTAATAATGCCACAGCTTAACTTCCTTTTTGTTGCTGTAGCAGATGGTATGTATGCGTGTGTGTGTGTGTGTGTGTGTGTGTGTGTGTGTGTTCCTGAATATATGAGGGGCCAGCAGAGACTCTCAAGCAGTTCTCAGCCAACGAGTCTTGAGCAGCAACCGTCTCTCTCCATAGGCATGGAGGCCAGATTCTGCCTCCTATGGTCTCGAGTCTCTCTTCTGGGCCACCTTGTGTGCATTCTGAAGGCAAGGCTAAGACCTGTGCCAAGAGACCTGAGAAGGGCGTCTCAGCACAGTCCAACCTCCGGTTCTCAGTCCTCACTGCCTCTTACCAGAGGGACACCTCTGGTCAAGATACAGACTGTCTGACAGAGGTGGTCAACCTAGGCCAGCACTGGTCCCTTGTGACACTTAGAGAACAGCTTCAGAGTGTTCCAGCCCTGGGCTGAGATCTGAAACTTCTGGAACATTTAATGGGACATTTGATGAATTCCTTTCACTGACAAGCTGGATGCAGCCCGGGACTTTTGGGGGGACCAGTAAAAAGGGGCAGACTTAGCTGGTGGTGGCCACTGGAAGTCATTTCCAACTCAAACCTAAGATCCCACTCTCTGCCATCTCTACTCTCCAAGTTCCTCACATACGCAGTAGGTCCATAGCTCAGACATGGCAAGGGAAAGTGATGGTGGGTCAGAGGAGACCATGAGACCTGGGCTGAGCTGGATTTGCAGCCATGTGCCAGCCTGAAGCCAGCCCTCTCTCCCATGGTCAATGACAGCCAGAGCTTTCTGAAACTGGATGGGACTCCCACTGGCCAGGCAGCAAGTTCTCGGCCCAGTGCAGAGGGGAAACCAAAGTGGTTCTACAGTCCCATTCCACTGTTCTCTGCCTTAGGAAGGCAAGGAGCCCAAGTCCCAGGAGGGTGGGATCAGCTGTTGGGGAAACAGCGCTGTCCAGCTGAGGCATCAGGCCGGAAGCTCGGCTTGTTCAGTGGGCTGGGGTAGTAGGTGGTTGTATACACATTGGTCTGCTGCAGTGGGTAGAAGTTGGCTCTGTCATCAGGAATTAAGTTGTTCTTGTTCAATGTCTAAGGGATGGAGAAGGAATCAGAGAAACGCAATGAGGAAGGGGCCAGCCAGGGCAAGGAGTCCTAGAACCAGACATTAAGGGAGAAGCCTAGTTTTGACATAATCCTCCATCATATGACCACTGCCTTTTTCCCCTCCACCCACCTGGTGATGTCCAACATAGAGACAGGACCACCGTACCCGTCACCCTGCCCTTTGCTTCACACAGGGGCTCCTACCTTGAATTCCATGGGGGTGTACTTCTCATTCTTGGGGGTGCCCCCGCCCTTGTAGTGCAAATGGTTAGGCGTGGCAGGATGGACAAGCGTGGACTCCTGAGACTGGCGCTGGCAGTGCTGGCAAGACAGGTACACTGCCAAGGTCAAGAGCCCAGATCCCAGGAAGCAGGACACACCAGTGACTATCAGGTGGATGAGACTGAACCCTGGAGGAAGACAGGCAGGTGGTGAGAAAGGAGGCCTTCCAGTTGTCTTCCTGGGACAGCAACAGCTTCAAGAGGTTCCAGAACATGGAAAAAGGAAAACACTTTGGGGACAGAACGAGAAGAAAGAGCTTGGGGAGGTTGTCATCATGGCCTCCTCTCCTAGGATAGCCCATAGGAGGAGTAGGACAACGGGGAGATTTGGAGACAGGTGACTTTCTTGGATGCGGACTGATGCATCCTAGCCTAGGAGGGAACCGTGCAGACAGACCTCCCTGTAGACGACCTTGAAGCCACATGGGGACTTCCCCACGCTTAGCTGTCTGTAGAATTGGGAAGAATACAGACTGGAGTGGTAGTGGCAGAGGGATTGAGGGCAGGGATGCGAGTGACTTTTTTTTACCTCCACAGCTGGTGCTCTCCTCCACACTGGAAGCAGGTAGGATGACTGCAGGAGACAAACAGAGAAGGTGAGAACAGAGTGAGCAGGGAGGGCTCCCTCGGGGCTGGCTGTCATCTAAGAAAGAGATCTATATAGGTCAGTGGCTTTAGGCCCTTCATTCCTTCCGACTTCTCTGTAGAAGACCCCCTTCTTTGGAGGATGGCCCATTCAGTAGGTGTGTAGTGTGAGTATCCTGAACACAAGACAAATGTATAATTTCTTTTATTTTCTTTTAAAATGTTTTAATTTTTAAAGATTTATTTTATTTATATGAGTATACTGTAGCTGTCATCAGACACACCAGAACAGGGCATAAGGATTCCCATTACAGATGGTTGTGAGCCACCATGTGGTTGCTGGGAATTGAACTCAGGACCTCTGGAAGAGCAGTCAGTGCTCTTAACCTCTGAGCCATCTCTCCAGCCCCCCAAAAGTATCATTTCTGATGTTTCATCCCGTACTCCAATCTCGGCTCTGGAGTTATGGGACCAAGGGACTCTGGAGTGTGTGTAATGGGGACCAAGGGGAGCATGGTGGGACAGTTCTAGCAAAAGCACCTACCAGGAATCTCACTGTAGGGGCAGGGCCGGCTCTGGCTGCTGTTGCCAACACAGGCACCTGGCCCTGGGACAAGCTCCTCACAGTTCCGGCTCCGGCTCTGGGCCCCATCCTCAGAGCAGGCACCCCACTCAGACCACAGTGACCAGCCTTCTGTGGATTGTAGGTTGAGATGAGGTTGAATGTCTCAGGATCTTCCTGTCGAGGCTTAGCAGGTCAATAACCTTCCCCAAGCCCAGTCCGATGCACCCAGTACCTGGGCAGGCCTGTGTAGCACATAGTGCCTCCTCCGTGTGCAGGCCGAGGCAGATGTCCTCACCTGGGGACGGGGCGGGGCTGGTGCAGGAACGGGTGCGTTGATAGTGGCCACCACCGCAGGATGCTGAGCACTGGGACCATGCAGTCCAGCAGGACCAGGCACCCCGCACTGTAAGCGAGGGTTAGGCGTGAGATGGAGGCTGACCCGGGTTTCATGCCCTCAACATCCACCCTACCCCAATTCAACAGGTATTAACGGGTGTCCTCCAAAACCCTATATCGGCCCCATCTTCAATCAAGTTCCCTGTTTGGGTAGCTTGCTGGGGAAAGAAACAGCAAGGCAGCCATGAAAAAAGATCTCGCTAGTCAGGGATACTGAGACCCTGTCTTAAGTAAGTAAGCAAATAAAGCAGATCACCTTCCAGGCTTGAGAGTTCCTGGGGAGACGGAGTTGGCCGAGGCTAAGGTTTCCTTCCACAATCTTACCTGGGCAAGCCTGCGGGTTGCAGTCTTGGTACTCTGCAGCGTCTCCCACGCAGGGCAAGCCCCCATTGCGGGGCTCCGGGTTGGTACAAGTTCTCTTGCGGACACGGAAGCCCAGCTCGCAGTCCCGGGAGCAGGATGACCACGGACCCCAGGCAGACCAGCCCCCGCTCAGAGTGTGTGGTGATGTGCTCCCGCTGCGCAAGAGATCCTCCACCAGGGCTGTAGAGGGCCTCGGGCTCAGCGACCCTCACGTTGGACTTCCCCTCCGCCCCAGGCCTCCCCGGCTCCCGCTCTCCCCACTTCTGGACTGTACCGTCGGTGTCGCAGGTTCCGGTGCCGTCCGCAGGGCAGGTCCTGGTCTCCATCCTCCTCTTACCGAACTGCAGACCGTGCGGGTCTGGCAGCGGTGCGCGGCAGGTGAAGCGGAATCGCTGCTCCTGGCGCGCGCCACCCTGGGTCACGTTCACGGGCAGCCAGGGCGTCCAGGGTGTGTTGCGACGCACTTCTGGGCAGGCCTCGGGGTTGCAGGTCTTGAACTCCTTCGGGGTGAGGGTGGTTTCAGACCCCCATCCCCCGCCTGTAGATCTCCCCGCACCCCGCGCCCCAGCCCCGTGACCGCACCACGCCGCATCCCGGGCACGAGTTGCCATTCTCGCAAGAACGACGGCGAGACTGCACGCCTCCTCCACAGTTGTTGCTGCACTTGCTCCAGGAACCCCAGGAAGCCCAGAAGATGGGTACCGGGCAAGGTGTATTTTCATTACAGAACCTGGGGAGAAGGGAGGCGTGTCACCCTAAAGTGAGACGCTGCTACCCCAGCTCCAGAATCCAGGCTGGAGAAGCCCGGATGGATCCCGCATCCCGGTTCCAGCATCTCTGCATCCACAGCTAGCTCACCGCTCCTCCCGGCTCTTGCCCACGCAGATGCGGCCCCCGTGGCGAGGCGCCGGGTTGCTGCAACTTCGCTGACGGACCTGGAAGCCGATCCCACAGGACGTGCTGCACTGAGCCCACGATGACCATGCGGTCCACGCCCCATTCCTGGTGGAGTGGGAGGGGGGGACAGAGACACATGCCCCTCTGAGCCCCAGCTTCTTAGATCTGGGCTGCATCTGAGGCAGATGGATTTTGTATTGTTGTCAGGACTGGCGAGACAGTGACAGAAAATATCAGCTCCTAACCAGGCTGGCTCAGGCAGATTCGTGCATTCATCCGTTTGCTCATTCATGCCTCAAATATGTATTGAGAGCCTTCTTCCATATATCAGGCTGTGCTCAGGGCCAAGGACACAGTGATAGGGCCGGGCCCCTACACAGACAGGCAAAAGGACACACTCTTTAGAGGCCTCAGTTACCATTCCAACCTGAAACCTTCCTCTCCCCCTTCTCCGATACCCAAATCCTAGTCCCTACTCTCCTCCCTTCTCCCCTGCAGTATCTTTCCCCTGCCTCAGACATTCATACCCAAATTGACCTAAAGGGATCAAAGTTAGACTTTTCCTGCTTACTGGTACCCTTATGCTTAAAATAAGACTAATGGCTGATTTCCTACCCCTTGAGGTTGCTGTGAGGGTTAAATTAGTGAATGTAAATAAAATAATTATTTTAAGAGTCTCTAAAACTATGGGTTAGTTGTGATAATAACTATCTTATGCAGTTCCCAAGAACCAGGGGCTATAGTTATTCCTTTACAGACATATCTCTTTTAACCTTCGCAGCAACTCTCAGGTGGGTACTGTAGCTAGAGGGCTGGCCAACGCCACTTCTAGCCAGGGCATCCTGGGTCATCACCATCTCGTGCTGTCCCTCAAGTTTGGAACAGCCAAGTTTATTGCAGTTAGCTTTTGGCAGCGACTCCCATGCCTGCCCAGTCTTTCTTTCCCTTTCCGTTTCCTGCCACGAGGCAGAGACTCTTCTTCCACTGATGTGAAAACTCTCCTAACGCTTGTATTTCCTGCTTTGGACATTAGCTTCCTGCCCAGTCCCCGACACTGCCCTGAAGTATAAACGTCTGGGTGAGATGCCCCATTTCCCCAGTTCTCTCTGTAGGAGTCCTAAGCTGACGCCATGCAAACCCTGTCCTTACCTACCTGGAGCAATTGGCGATATGGATGGCTGGCCCCAGGCACTCGAGGCCCCCACAGCGAGGCCTTGGGGAGTCACAGGATCTGGCCCGGCACAGGCAAGAACCCGAGTTGTCTCCATCTAAGTGCTCACACGGTTTCCATGGTGACCATGGGCCAAAGCCCCCATCCCGTGTCACATTTCGTACCTGCAGACTCATATAAGGGGGCAAGACTCCCGTCACACTAGGCAAAGACAGGGGAGGGCTACTGACAGGGAGGCATAGCTGGCACTGAGGGGAAGGGGAAGGAACAGGCACACAAGGGTTCTCACAGGACAGGCTGTGATGTTCTGGATCCACAGGCTCATGTTGGAACTGTCCTCAAGCGTGCTGCAAAGTTGCCGCTTCCCATCCCAGCCGCAGTATGGGTCCCGTGCTCCCAGGCATGCCCTGCCAGATAGAGGTCCTGAGCCTCAAGCTCACTGGCTTCCCAGACTCAGCTTTGTCTCTAGAAAGTACCTGGAACC
>NW_022196894.1:33339464-33359421 GCF_008632895.1 Mastomys coucha | reverse complement strand
CCCCCCGTGGGCACCACTTTCTATCCTAGTTTTCTTCTATAGAAAGGATTAAGTTCAAAGTTGGGGATTTAGCTCAGCGGTGGTGGAGTGCTTGCTCAGCCACCTCAAGGCCCTAGCTTCCTCATCCAGCTCCAGAAAGATAGAAAGATGAAAAAAGGAGACAACTTAGCTTCGCTGTGAGCTTGCTGGCATCGTTTGGAGCACTTTCGGAGGCACGGATGAGTTCAATGAAATAACCCAGGGAGGCAGGAAGAACCCAGAGAGCCAAGGACTGAGACTTAGCCCAGAGACTAGATTTCTTCCCCCAGAGCCAGAGGGCCCCATTACTCCTCACCTGGGACCACTGGAGGGGGTGCAGGAAGTGCAGAGACAGCCCTTTCCTGTCAGACACTCAGAAAGTTGTTCTTAAGCTTTGACTCATAAGAAAATCCCCTGAGGAGCTTGGGAAAACAGTGGTACCAGAGTCCTTCCCAGCATGCTTCTCTGTGGTAGGGTGGTTCTTAAAGCCTCAGGAGGATGCTAAAGGTGTCAAGGAGGATGCTAAAGGTGTCAAGGATGGCGCTGTTTTGAACCACTAGGATGACCAGATCTTTGCCCGGAACAAAGGAGAGGGGAGAGGAGGTTTCCCAGGGATTACAGAAATCTTGTGGAGCTGGATCCAGACCTAGGCTTCCCAACAGTTGTTCTCCTTACACTCCATCCACTCAGCCTTCCCACTGAACTTCACACAAGGACTGGATGTGGACCCATTTCTGGAGACACAGGTTGCCTGGGAACAGTCCAGTCACGTGCAGTTTTGTGCCTCTTGGGCTGTTTGTGGTAAGAAAGCAGCAGCTGGCATTTTAGCACCGGGAGAATGTGCTAAGCTGCTAGTACATGGTGCTATCCCACCCTCCCTCCCCTGGCCAAGGGGCTATCCTCTCCGCGATGTCCAGGACAGCCAGGGCTATACAGAGAAACCCTGTCTTAAAAAAAACAAAAACAAAAAAAAAAACAAAAACAAAAAACAAAAAGAACAAAAACAGAAAGAGTGTTTCACACCCCAGTGCATGCCCTAGGTGCCTCCAATTATATCCAAGGCCTCTTTTCTCCCTTTCCTTCTGATTTACTTGGGCAACATGGCCCTTTTTGATAAGAAAGGTAACTCTCTGCCAGTAGGACTTCAAGGAGGAAAAAGAAAGAGTCTGTGGGGATTATGGGGTCAAGATTTGCTATTCACTGTTAACTAGAGAGAGTGCTAGACCATGGAGGCTGAGGGAAGGGGCCCTCCAGCCCACAGGGAACCCACTGCCACCTCAGGACACACTTGATCCCTTCACTGTTTCCCAAGCTTTTACCCTGTTCTGTTCTGCCAGGGAGAGTTGGGAGAAAACACGGAAAGGGACCCCAAAAATGGAGGCGGGAAGACAGGAGAGGTCTTGAGAAGAAACAAAGTCAGTAAGAGGATGGGGGTGGGTGGGTGAGTTCACAGCATCATGCATGCTTACAAAAGGATTTTCCTAGTGACCAAAGCAAGCAACGATGCTGAGAGCCAAAAGGAGACATGCAGGAGCCAAGAGCTTGCAGCTTTTGGTGTCCCTGGGATGGAATTCTAATTTTTCTCTTGAAGCTTCATGGACAGTCATTTATCAGCCATGGTTTAATCATTAATTATTTAATAATTAAATTATTAATAATAATCAATTATTTAATTAGTAAACACGGACTAATTAATTAATTGTTAATTAATAGATAAGATCTCACTCTATTGTCCAGTCTGCAGCCTAGACTGGCCTCAAACTCATAGTGATCCTTTCTTAGACTCTCAAGTGTTAAGGCCATGCCAGGCTCTGCAAGTTCTTCACATTTAGTGAGTTTGGTAGGTCATGTCAAGTATCGGGGGAAAGGAGGCCATGTGAGAGCTATGCAAAGAAGGCAGAAGAGGAAAGGACTGAAAAGGACACCAATAGCCCCCGTTCCAGGCTGGCCCACAATCTTGTATAAACCAGGTGGTGTTCTGGGCACCTGTGGAAGAGGCCCTAACTGGACACCACTGCACACACTGTGGCCCTCCTCGGAATCCACAGTACTCCCATGTCTGTGGCTGGTGAATCTGGCTCCTCTTCATTCACTTGAAGACAGCATTCATATGTTTTATAGTATAAGCATGCTCATATCAAATCAAACCATCAGTTTGATTTGAAGATTTTTTTTTTCACCAGTAGAATCTACCAAACTGGACATTGTAGACTTCAAAATAACCCAAGTGCATAAGAAATACTGGCAACCTGTGGCTTTGAAATACTGTCCACAAACTCAGAGTTGGCTCAAGAAGAAGCAAATCCAAGCGGCCAGAACTCAACAGAGCCTGGACACAGATGACGACAATTAAGAGTCTCTCTGTGTGCGAGGAATGCACACTCGAATGTGGGGGGCCAGAGGACAACCTTGGGTGTCACATATCCACCTCCTTTAAGACATGGCCGCTCACCAACTAAGCTGCATTGCTGGCCACCGAGCCCCGGGGATCCTCCTATCTCCACCTCAGTGACAGGACTGTATGAGGGAGCCACCATACCAGGCATTTTTATGTGGGTGTCAGATGTTGAGCTTAGGTTCTCACATTTGTGAGGCATGTGCTTCGCTGACAAACACCCTGAAAACCCCAAAATAAGTTTATACTCAAAAACAAATGTGTGCTAGCAGAGAGAAAGCTAAGGTGGGACATTCTGAACCAGCGTGTTGAAGTCTAAAGCAGAAGATTCTGGAGGAGCCTAGTGTGCTCACGCTGTTCCCTCCAGAGCCTCGCTGGGTCTAAAGAGGTAGCTTCCAGCCTTGAGTGCAAATCCTAATTTCCAGGGCATCTTTTGAAATGCTTAAGCAAACAGAACAAAATGCCTCCCAGCATTTGGACCTCTGGGACTAGAAATCCAGGCAGACTAGAAGTCCAGGTGTTAGACTCTTCAAGCTCTGGTGAATAATTATGGTTGAAGACTTCTTCTGTCCCAGGGCCATGTTTGTTAATGTCTCTAGTCAAGTGGGATCTTGTTTCCCCTACCTCTGGTCCTGACAAAATAAGGATACAAGGGAGAAAGACAGAGTAGAAACTGACCTCACTTTTCTTGCCCCAGGTCATCTCACATTCTCTGCTTTTCCAGTTAAGGTTTAGAGAGAAAAAGGAGGAGGAGGAGGAGGAGGAAGAGGAGGAGGAAGGGACCAGATTCTCTACAGATAGCCTACCCTGACGGTCTGAGAGGCACTTGAGACTCTCCTCTCCAGGGCCAGTGCCTCCTCCTGCTGCTGCTACTGCCAGCCACTGCTGCTAGTAGCTAAGGAGGCTCCTCAGGTGAGCCCACACTCACTGCCTTTGGGCTAACACACTTCAAAGCTGACAGAATAAGGACTATGCTTTAGAAAATGAAAGCTCCATGCTAAAGCACATGAGAGTGCCTGTTACTATAGAAAGTGGTAGAAATTTAGAGTTCTTTCACAAAAGAAGCCATCAGGCCAACAATACATCACAGTATCTTTTTATTTTACTTTTTTTAAAACTGTTGTGTCTCAAGCAGCTATTACAAAAGGGAACAGGTTTATTCCATGGGCTCACAAGTAGGACAGAGATAGATGGATGGTGGACATTGTAAACTAGAGAATCTTAGCTCCCTGCAGTCATTCTGCAGTCATTAGCAGTGAGTGGAGCTGTCCAGGGTAGAAACAGCATCATGGGGTTTTTGAGCGTGAGAATTACTTAAGACTGCCCAGAGCAAGGATCTGGTTGGAAAGAGATGCAGCTGAGCCTGGGCCTAACCTTGAACTCATAGGGGTTGGGGTGGGGTACAGAGGCTATCTGTGAATGAGTTAGGGTGGAGGGGAAAGGTCTCCTGGAAGAAGGAAAGGGCAGACTCACGCATTATTATACACTGTGGAACTGAGATTGCTCTAATTAAAAGAATTAGAGGCAAGCTCCCGGATGCTGGGTAGAGGAGGAGGCTGGTGGTGTCTCTGTTTGCCCACTTTGATCTTCCTGCCAACTTTGGAAGGAACGGGGACAAACATGATATGCCTAGACCATAATGAAGCCTCTCCACCCCAACAGCACTAATTCTGATGGGCTGTGGTTGCCACCTGGCTCCCTGACAAGCTTGTTGGCTGCACACCCCTGCTTCTCTCATTTTGTTAACTTTCTTTCTTTCTTTTTAAAGATTTATTATTTATTTATTTATTATAAGTACACTGTAGCTGTCTTCAGACACACCATAAGACAGATCTCATTACAGGTGGTTGTGAGCCACCATGTGGTTGCTGGGATTTGAACTGATGGCCTTCGGAAGAGCAATCGGTGCTCTTACCCACTGAGCCATCTCACCAGCCCCTTAACTTTTTGAGAATGTGATTTTTCACTTTCTAGGTTTTAGACCTACCTATTATTTTTAAATTACATTTATTCATTTATTATTTATTTAATGTAGGGGGCGGGCACGCTCTTTTCATGGCACATGTGTGGAGGGTCCCCACCTGTAGCTTTATGAATAGCATTTTTACTGTGCACTTAGGCAGCTTATAAACCAAACTCAGGAAACAAGACTCCAAGGTGAGTTTCTCTTACCCTGCAGAGTGGCAGCATACTGCTGGGAACACTCTCGTGAGTGGGGGCATGTCCCTGCCCCTTGTTCTTTCATCTCACTGCAGATCCATGGCTTTGCAGGAGGATGGAGCCACACTAACCCACCACAGCTGTCCATCTGTCTCCTGACAAGGCTACTGCATGCATTCTGACCTGCCCTATACAACATCTGATAGTCTGAGACTCTAGCTCTGCTCCACCACCATGATTCAGGTCAAAACTCCCCTTTGGCCTTCTCAGCTGGCCCATTCCCTATGCCTCTCCTGCACCAGTCTCTTAGGCCAAACCGCAAAATGAAGCATCAGCCCCTGGGGCAGAAAGTCACCTTGTGCTGGGAGGGACTGAGTAGTGAAGTATGAAAAATACTGGGCCTCTGGGTTTTCCATGAAGGATTTATGAAGACTAAGGCATGTGTTAAAAGTTTAGTAGCAACGAAAGTGTTTAAAGAGAACGCCGAAACAAGGATAATGCTATCAGCAGGTAGCCACTGCTTTCTGGCCAAAAAGAACTGTCTGTAGTTGGTGTCATAGATTCAGAGGCCAGAGAGCCCAGGAGGCTAGAGCCTCCTAAAAGCAACTGCACTGCAGAGACGAAAAGGAATAAAAGATACCACCTACCCTTTATGACTTGCAAGCCTAGGCCCTTCATGAATACCAGGCCTGACCTTTACACTTCTGCCAAAATTAGACATCCATATGCCAAATCCCCCAGTCGCTGGCAAGAGTACTGAAGTTCAAAATGGTCACATAGTCTGCTTAAGACCCGGCAGCTCAAGCGAGTGGAGCCGAGGTGGCTTCCCATTTGTGTCTAGTTCTGTCTCTATCCTCCCAAGACACCCTTCTGCTCTCCCCCACATGGCCGATCCAGGCCAGGGCTTCTCTCTTCCCTCACCAGATTTGCAGTGTTGGGGGCTGTAGTTTATGGAGGCCCACACCACAAGCCCCCTCTCATACCACCAGCTCTGCAAGGTACCCTGTGCACAGCAGGGCTTTGTCATCGTGCGTCGCACGGATGGAACCATGTGTGGAGGCAGCATTAGCAGCCTCCAGCGCCTATCCGTTCTTCCTCCTCCCCTGTCTGTAGGCCTCTGTCCAAGCTCCGAGTGATCTCAGAGAGCAACCCTTGGCAGCATGAAGCCCATTTGTCTCCCAAAGCCCAAGGACAGATGGCACAGACAGGAGGACTCTGTTGCAAAGGCCACAGAGTTCATGGTGACTGTTCTGATGATCATAGGGCCAGAGCGGCCTCAAGGGCTGGGAGTTTGGGACTCGGTTCCATTTGGCCTTGGCTTCTCTCCTTAAATACTGTTGTCACTGCTGCCAAATTCATGACTCTGCTTAAAGCCAATGGGCCGAAAGCAATGGGATACTGTAATTCTTCAACCTGGCTGCCTTATCTGGCTGGTCTGCCTCCAAGAAAGGTGAAGATTTGGGGGTTGACCCCTAGTACCCCACATCTGGGTAAGAAGTGCTGTGGTTTCAAAGACAACGGTCTCTGATTAACACTTATAAAAACCTTCCAAGATGTTTTGGGCACAGCAAACCAGTGTTTGCAGAGGTTAAGTGACTTATCCAAAGGCACCAGCCAGCTGGAGACTGCAGGGATGCTAGGGAAAGTGGCTTTGATTTCAAAGCCACCCCAATTAAGCACCACCTCCGAAACATGATTGGTGGGATAGTCACCATCCCCACAGACCGACTGGGGCCCTCCTCTTGCCCTCTTGCCTCAGCTTACCCCTGGCTACGGTAGGCGGAGCACCTCTCCAGCGGGACCCGCAGCACCCGGTCGCTCAATCCCACGAAGAGCGCACGCGCGCTGTGGAGGATGCGCAGGCTTCGCAGAGGTTCAAGGCGCCCGGGGGGCAGCACGTGCAGCTCCTCCAGGTAGCAGCCACGCAAGCTGCGACTGGCCGTGGACAGCGCTTTCAGGATGGTACCTGACTCTGGGGGTGGGGAGTGGGGTGGGAGTAGGGGGTAGGTGGAAGAGGAAAGCAGCCTTGAAGCCATGGCTGCTTACAGCCTCTTCCCCGCCCAGCCTCAACCACTTCTCCATCTGCAACGCAGGCGAGTCCTGGCCGGCTCACCCGTGCCTATGTAGAGTACGTGGTAGAGCGTATCCTTAGCTTGCACAAGGTCTACCACGAGATGTGAGAAGCGGACGCTGTCCTGAGTGACACAGGGTTCTGGTGTCACTGGCTGCACAGCTTCGCTCATCAGGAAGAGCCGCTGTGCATCCTGCAGGCTGCGCTCGGTGAGGTTCTCATTGGGGCCAGTCTCCGACAGGGTGCCACACTGCCGCAGGAAACCGAGTCACTGGTGCCTAGTCCCCACCCTGCGGGAACTGCCCTGGTCTCCTCTCCATCCATGGGGACCTTGGGTAGACACTAATTCTCCAACATCCCTGGTCCCCGGCATTCTATCTGGGTCCCTCAATCTTTTCTAGAAAAGGATTAGTCTTTTTAAAACTAGGAGAAACTGAGGCTGGAAAGATGGAGGAGGAGAGACCTGTTAGGATTGGGGAAGACGGAAGGAGGACAAAGGGGTCTGGTTCAGATAGATCATTTGAATGTGTACAGGGGTCCAGTAATTTGTAGCTGTTTCATAGGGGTGCCCACCCCCACAGTGGGCCAAGCTGTTTTTTTTTTTCTATGCCTTTACCATCTCCAAGTTTGTGTCTTTTAGTCTAAAGCTGGAAGACAGTCACCTTTTATTGGGCATCGCAACAACCTTTGCACAAATCCAGAAGGGATCTAGTATAGCATTGGTATGACGTAGTATAATCCTGTCTGGGTTTTTTTTGGTTTTGTTTTGTTTTTTTGAGACAGGGTTTCTCTGTATAGCCCTGGAACTCACTCTGCAGACCAGGCTGGCCTTGAACTCAGAAATCCACCTGCCTCTGCCTCCCAAGTGCTGGGATTAAAGGCATGCACCATCACTGTCCGGCTATAATCCTGTCCTTAATTCCAAAAAAAAAATGAGTGAGAGGATCAAGGGAGCTGGGTGAGTTGCCCAACATCACGGACGTGGGCTGGATGTGGCTCAGAATTGCTGGCCTGATGAGCCTGGGCCCTCCCCAAGGCTCCATCTCCTCTGGGGCAGGCAGTTGGAAGGACATGAAAGTCAGTCATCTAGGCTGGGCATGGTGGCCCGCACATCCAGGAGGTAGATGCAAGAGGACTCTGTGAGTTCAGAGCCAGCCTGGTCTACAAAGTGAGTTCCAGGTCACCCAGGGCAAGATAGTGAGACCTTCCTCAAAAGCAGATGAAAGAATGAATGAATGAATAAGTCTGCCATCGGTCCTCTTATGCTTTCCTTCCCATTACAGGATGGGGATACAAGCACTGCTCACTATACCCGTAACTACTGCCTGCATTCAGGGCTCCTACAGACATTAGTTCCCACACTGCACATAGTCTGAATGATCTCCAGATAAACCATCCAAAGTCTGGCCACGATTTACCTGTGTAGTGTTCTGGCTTCCCCTACTTTGTATAGTTGAGTGCCTGTCTCTCTGGGTATGTGGGGTTAATTACAGAGATAACCGAGTAGGTTCCCTAGCTCTGCTTCTCCCTATCTCCTCAATAGCAGTTTGAGGATTTAGCACCCTCGGGGGGGGGGGTGGCCATCAGAGACTCCCCCAAAGACAAGCCAAACACAACAGGAACGGGCTAGAGTCAGCCTGTGCTAAGCTGGGAGTCAGCTTATGGGTTGGTAGTAGGTGGAGGGCAAAGGAGGAGAAGCTGTACCTGGAAATTGGGGATGGGGTTGGCGATCGGGAGCCAGGCAGCCCTGGGGTTTTCCTGGTAACGGAATGGGCCGTTGAAAGCCTTGGAGATGGCACTGAGGTTGAAGGCGCAGACAGCAGAAGCCGCAATGCTGTTTCTAAAAGGCAAGAGGTAAAGGAATGTGGTCCTTCCTTCCGGATTTGGCCTTCCTGGGTCAGGCATCCTCCTCTGAAGCCCCTTAGTCCACTCCACTCCTCACCCTCTAGGTCGGCAAGTGGCTAGGATAAACCTCTGCACAACGAAGGGTCTTTATCCTCACACTCCCACCCTACTGCAGGAAGATCTCACTGTCAAGAAGCACTGGAGCATCACACACACACACACACACACACACACACACACACACACATATTACCCGCCCCTCATGCCACTACCTCACCCTCTTCCCTTATTCAGAGATGGGTGAGAGTCAGCTTGTGGGTTGGTAGTGGATGGGAGGCAATGGCCCATATTAAGAAATACATTTGAGCCAGGCACGCCTTTAATTCTAGCACTTGGGAGGCAGAGGCAAGCGGATTTCTGAGTTCGAGACCAGCCTGATCTATAGAGTGAGTTCCACGACAGCCAGGGCTACACAGAGAAACCCTGTCTCAGAAAAAAAGCAAAAACAAAAACCTAAACAAACAAACAAAAAAATACATTTGAGGACTGGAGAGATGGCTCAGCCGTTAAAGGCTAGGCTCACAACCAAAAAATATGAAAAATACATTTTACATTTACATTTACATTGAAGTTTCATGAAACAATACTGCACAAGCTAAATATGTTATACTTTTGATATTTGATTTCAATCTTTTCTGATGTATGCATATATGTACTAAATAGTTATGCTGCGGCCTGCAACTCCTAGAACCAGAAGATCTCTAGGACCCTTCCAGGCCCAGAATCACAGGTCTCTACCAATGTGGAGTGAGCAGCTCACAGGCATGGTATTGTCACACCTACATGTCTACTCTGAGTTCCTGCATTGGTTCTTCTCCCAAATGTGTCCCTTATCCCCTCCCTCTGCCTACCCCCACCCAGCTCCAGCCCCATCCATGCCCAGCTCCACCCCCACCTCATCCCTAGCTCCACCCTCACCCACGCCCAGCTCCAACCCCACCCCATGCCCAGCTCTACCCCTATCCCATGCCCAGCTCCACCCCAACCCCATGCCCAGCTCCCGGCCCCAGTACCCCTGGATGCTGCCCTGTCCGTCTGTTGGTCTCCCTACAGCCTGGATAGGTTCCTAATCCACTCTGCACAGAGAAGCCAGACTGAAAGTCCCTAAACTCACACCAAGCTGCTCACTGGGCTTTTTTTTCAACCCCCTCAGTAATCTCTCAGGGTATGAAAAAGCCCAAAACCCTGAGAGCAGTCTACAGGGTCTTTGGAACACAACCCTTCCAAGCTTTGCATAAGTTACTGCACGGGGGCTGGAATGTCCTTCAGATAGATCCCAGGAACGACACTTCCTATGGGAAGGCTCCTATGATCTCTACCCTATACCCTGCTTTCTCCCTTTGTAGGCGTTACCAAGGTTAAAATGGGTTGCTTAAAATAGCCTTGCCCACACTAGAATGACCTCCTCCTTAATGGCAGAGCCGTGAGTGCTTTTGCTCACTACTGCCCACCCTCACCCAGGACAAGCACCTGGCATGGAGGGATTACATAATAAATAAATAGTTTATAGTCTAGACTGATATTGTCATTTGTCCTTGATGTCTCTCCAGGTCTTACTGTCCTCTGCTCACAGGCAACCACCCTCCTACACTGAGAGCTAGCCACCCTTAGTCATAGCCAGCAGGCTTTCAGCCCATGGACTGTGTGAGCTGTGTTGAATGTCTGTCCCCTGGCCAGGATGACCTCTCTGCTGCTACTGGCCAGTCTCACCCACATCTTTGCCTGTCCCCTCAAACTGTCCTTTCTGTAGATGGCTTGGGAGCATCCAGTGCCTGCTACCTGGAATCGCTCACAAGCTCCTGCTGTCTTTATACAGTGCACTGCACAGCAGTCTCCATTGCAAAGGCCTTCCTCGGTCTCAATGGTGCCCATTCATCACTTCTAACATGAAAAAAATCCCTGATTTGTTCACCTCTATATGGAGGGGCAGAGGAGGAGAGCATCTGACATCCCTGGGAAGGTTGCTCTTCCTCATATCAAAGGAAACAACAGGGCTGACAAATGCCGCCAGTGTGCAGGTTTGGCCGTAGCTGGGAGGGAAGTGGCAGAGAATTCCTACAATTCCTCTATCCTTCATGAGCCACCAGGCAGCTCCCCTCTGCTTCTGCAGAGCCCAGGTCTGCCTTTCCCAGCAACCCAGAGCAGGTATTTACCACTCCAGAGGTGATAAGCCGCAGATGACAAGCTGCAGGAGCAAGGAGATCTGGGCTTTATGGACTCTGAGAAAGGCTCTTCTGAGCCCACGGGGCTGCCAGGCTAGGCAGGGTGAGCCCCGGACTGACAGGGAAGATGGGTAGCCGAGGGCGGGGCCACTCACACATTAGTGGTGAAGACTCCATAGATGAGGTCTTGCTCGGGCAGATGGAAGGCACTCTGCAGCTCGTTATAGTAGAAGGGGACCTCTCCGGGGCGGGAGCAGTTGAGCCGGGCCTTCATGAATGTGGTCCATGTGTCCTCCAGCAGGAAACGGCCGCCTACATCATTCTTGCACACCCGGGCCACCCGAGAGTACACAGTGCGCCCACAATCATGTTCCACCGCATTCTCCCGAAGGAAGAAATAGGCAAACAGCCCGATGTCAAAGGCTGCCACAAAATTTGGCTCTGTGAGGATGGAAAGAAGATGGCCCACTAGGAAGGACTTGACTGTTTAAGTGTTCATTGGTGGGAATCTTAAACCCTTCCTTGCTGACCCAGGCTCTAAGTAAGCCTGCTCTTGCTTCCACTGTAAAATATAGCTCCCATATTTATTAATAGTGTCATTGCTAACAGTGTTACTTCACTGGATAAAATACTCTATCATAAGAACTTTATGGGTTCAACCATTTAATTCTCACTAACTTTATAAGGCAAGCCCTAAGGCTACTGGATATTACTGATGAGGACACCATGGTACAGAGAGGCTCCGCACATGCTGAAGGCCATACAACTAGTTAGTGAAGAAATAGACTCATCCTTAAGGGGTAGGACATTCATACTGACTTCCCCAGTTTTTCCCTAATTTCTTCTTTCCCATAACCACTACAATATGCAGTTTCAACTCTCTCCCCTAATAGCCTGCCCTGTGTCTATTCTGGTCCTAAGGACACCTGGGGCTCAGCTCCAGCAAACACCTTCCCTGCCTATCCCCTTTATTCAAGAAGCAACTGAGACTGAAAAAGGTCAATGGGCTTTGGAAGGCAGGACAACGCTGCTCTAGGCCTGGGCCACCTTACCATTGAGCCATTTGGAATTATATTGGGCAGTGCGAAGTGGTGGGCCACTGCCCAGGCTGCGGTAGATGGCTGGGTCCCGACCGGAGAAGTCAATAACAGTGGCTGCATAAAGCTCTCCCTGAGAGGAGATGACGGCTGTAGAGTTGTGGCGTGGGTCATAGGGGCAGCGGGCTACACCATTAATCTTCTCAATAGTCCGACTGAGGTTCCCCACCTGGAGATGGTGGGAGAAGAGAGCTTTTCCCTGGGGTCCTGGAGTCATCTGGGGTTTCCAACTTAGAGTTGTTTCCTCTGAGACCCTTGGTTTCTGTGCCCCACCTCCCATTTTCAAGTACCCCTGGCACTGGCACTCTGTGATCTCATGGTCATTACAAAGGATGAGGTCCTTCAGGAGCATCCACTGAACCCCAAATGGACATTTTGAGTAAGACTGATGAGGAAGATACTGAAGAGAGGTTCAATTTGAAATTCAGATGAATAATGAATTGTTCTTTGTTTGTCTCAATATAGCACGGAGATTCATTTCCCACCTAGCCTGGTACATTTGTCAGTCCCCACTCCGAGGCTGTGTGCCCGGGGAAGACACCATACCTTGGCACCCCTCTTTGCCAGCCCCTCCCAATGGCCTACCTGTCTGCTGGAGCACACTGGGGAAAAGGCATTGGTACCACACATGAACACTTTCCGGCCGGAAACAATCAGGACTCGTACATAGTTCTGACACTCCTCCTGAGGTGGGAAGAAAAATGATAGAGGACCACAACTCTGGAAGTGTGGCTCTGGGCATGTTTACCTCATACAACTGCATCGCAGATGCCGATGGATGTCCTATAACATCCCCGCACTGGATCAATTCTGCTGTGAGGTTCAGCTCGTGTCTCATTGACTCCCTTTATCCTTACCCCAGGCTTCTGGGGCAAGCGACCTCATGTTCACAAGGATTCCCCAAGACCTCCTGACCAACAGAATGTACCTCGGTTTTCCCTTTGCTCTGGCAGGAGCGGCGCGTATCCTCACTGGAGGCCCACTCTGTAGCCTGTGGGAGGAAGAGAGACATCATCTGGTGCACTCCCCCACACTGCGCATTAGGGCGAATGGCAGCCAGGGTCTTGGGAGGACAGGAAACCGGAAATAGTCTAGGAAGCCTGAAGATTAAGGCTTTCTCTCCCAGCACCTGAGGCCAGAGGCTCACCCTGAGGCCTTTAACTAGTGGGTGGTCCCTCCACCTAACACTTTCTCTGCCTGATTACAATGGGGAGACCTAGGGGACCTGCTTTTAACTTCATGGACTCCATTATCCCCACCCAGCTTTCAAGGAATTTCTATCCAGATCAGCTGTGAAGCTGCAAGTGACCAAGAAATATTTTCAGACCACCCAGGTCTTGGTGGGGGACAGGAATGTGCCTTCTTGGGTCCTTCAAAGGAGTGGGAGGCTAACCAGGGGATCTCTTTCTGAAGGCTAGTCTGTGTGAAGCTTAGAAATAGGGGTTGTAATTTTCCCACTAAAACCCTGCAACAAATTATTTTTGTCCATCAACCTCTGTAGACACTGAGGTTCTTGGTGACCATTTAAGGTGTGTGGTAGGCCATGGATAGGAGTCTTCATTCCCCATGTCATAGGCTATGTGTGTGTGTCTGTGCCCTTTACCCCACTGTCTCCAGGGATGAAGACTTCGTGCCTCAGCTGCTCCTCTCACAAAGTCTCTACTTCCCTTCTACTCTCTCTGTGTCTCTATCTCTCTCTGTGTCTCTGAGGAGGACCTGGAGCCTCTGATTCCCCAGCCTCTGAGTTCTGAGGTCACAGCCATGATGCCCACTTTGTAGAGTGCTGGGAATCAAACCCAGGCTTTTATCTACTTCCCTTCTTGATTCCTCTGTGACATCATTTGCACTGGGGCTAAAGGGTTGCAGACACAACTTTCTCATGTCCAAGACAGTAGGAGAGGGTTGCCTCCACCAGGGATTCCTCCTCCATTTATTCTCCCCGCTTCCCCCACTCTGAGGAAGCACTGAAAGGAAGGGCAATACTTCTCACCCAGAAACTGTCAACAGCGCTCTCTCTCTCTCTCTCTCTCTCTCTCTCTCTCTCTCTCTCTCTCTCTCTCTCTCTCTCCCACACTCTTACCTATATGTACTCTGCTTTAATTCCTCACAAAACTGTTTGTTAAATAATAGAAAGCAGGGGACAAGGAGGGAGCCACAGGGATGTGTTTTGCTTTCAGACAGGCACACCTCTACAGAAGCATGGCTGCTTAAAACAGAGAGGCTGACACATCTAGATCCCTGCATCCAGGAGCTGGCCTCCGCTAAGCACGCTGGGTCAACCCCTCTAGACCACTCTGGAGCCCAGACCTGCTTCTCCTCAACTTTAAAGAAGTCCAGATGACCTTTAGGGTCAGGGTTCATCTGGATGGAAGTGGCCAAGCATTGTTAATCCCAGGACACATTAGGTCCCAGGTTGGGCTTCAGAAGAGAGAAGAGGATATATAAGAGTGCTTGGGGGTTCTGGGAGCAGAAAAGGTCAATGGCCCCCAAACACTGAAACACAAATGATAGGCTATGGTAAGCTGCACAGAGCCTTGGGGTTCCTGCATAGGGCACACTGAAGGGGCCAGCCTGTTCTTAGAGGGGGACATCACCATGGCACAGGCACATGTGAGGGTTGTGTACATGCTCTCTGTGACCTTCAGCTGAGAGAGAAAGAACCAAAGCCAGTGAGGTTGAACACTCTGATCAAGGTCACAAAGTGAGCAAGGAACAATGCAGAGCCCCGATCCAGCTGCCAAGGAGCCTTCTGACTCCTCTTGTGGGAAGCAGATTCCATGTAACCCAATGTTACACCACACAGATCAGAGAATAAGCATGTTTATAATGATAGCAGCACAGGATGAGCTTTCTGGAGTTATTTGTATTGGAAAATTATTTTTATGAAAATAACACATACACACAATTTTTAAAAGCATAAGAGATGATTAAACAAATCCGCCAGTGACCTTCTGCTACAACAACCAATTCCTAGGTAAAGCTGTTTACTACCTATACCCCAAGACTGGAGAGGCGGCTCAGCAGTTACAAGCATTTGCAGAGTTTAATTCCCAGCACCCACACTGAGTGGCTCACCTGTAAATACAGCTCCAGGGGATCTGATACCATCTTTTGTCTCTCAGCACCTGCATGCACCCGCACACGCGCGCGCGTGCACACACACACACACACACACACACACACACTCCATCTCACACTCAGCTTTAGACAGGAAAAGGCTTCCCCACGTGTCTATCTCCATTTTACCCCAGCCCAGAGGCCTACAACTCCCTTCCACCCAAATATGCAATTCATATTTTAATTAAGAACCAACATTGGTTATTCACATTGTTATAAACCCATAAAAACTCTCCCCTTCTGCCAGCTAGCGCCTCAGAATTCCCTGACTGTCAGTCACTGGCTTGTGACACAACCACAGAAAAAGAAAACAGTCTACCAGTCAACACTTTCATCACCTGAATTTTTAATGTAAATTTATTGGAAGTGCTCTTATTTAGATGTATTTCTGCCCTTATACATTAGAAAAAAGAAGAAAATGTCAGTAAATCTAAGTGTCTTTAACCTTCTTACATTCAGGGTGCATCTCTTCCCAGTCCCTTTCTGTTTTGTTTGGAGCTGTCACAGTATCCATCTTGTTGCTTTTCTTTTATAGAGAATGCCACCCCTGAACTACCCAGGTGTCAACAGGAGGGAATTCTTAGAGTGCTTTACTCTAGTCTGCGGTACTTTCTTCCAAGCCACTGATCTGTTCTACAAGTTTGGACGCAGTTCCCTCTTGATCTCAGAAGGTGTCCACAGGTCTTCTGACAGACCAATTCAGACTCATCTTTCTTCCTTTTATAATCTTACAATGACCGTCGCATGTCAAACAGGCTACTGTTGTCCAGTCAGAATGGCATGGATAATGACCATCTGCTCAGGCTACAGCGTCAGGACCAAAGTCTGGCCAATAGTGACTACAAGATGCTGTCCGTTGTGAGACTGATTTCAGACTCATTAAACTGTGAAAATGGTTATCCTAAAGTCAATCCGATATGCATAATCGGAAGCTTTTCCTTTCTCAAACAACCTTTTCTATTGATTTTTCCCAAAAGAAATCCTTTTCCATATAATTTTCTAACTGTGTGCACAAGGGACTCTGATAATCTATTACTTCCCTTGCTCATCTTCATACCCCAACCTCAGTGGCCCTGTGGCTTGTGGGGCCTTCTGCAGGCTAAATCCTGGGACATACCTCTCTGCTTCCAGAAGCCACATTGCCTTGATTCAGCTGTGGTGGTGCACAGTACTGTCCTAGAATCTTTTTAAGGAGCATTATGGACTGACTTTTAAAGTTCATTTATGTCTGATTGATTCTTTCTCAATACTGACTGTTTTCATACAGAATTCTAGGTTGACCATGACCTTCACCCAGTTTTATACACATTTAACCATTGTCTTCTCCATCCTGGAATCACTCTTGAGGACTCTGGTGTAATCCTTCTTCCCCATCTTTCAAAAGAACCCCATTTTGTTTACTTTAGTCTCTGGAATCTTATGATTTGTTTTGTTTTATATTTTTGTTTATGTTTTGTTTATGTGATGTTTTTTGTTTTTTATTTTAAATAACAGAGATTTTAAGTTGATGTTAGTAGGAGTCACTTTTGAGAACTTGGTTAACTTTTGATTTGAAGACTTGGCCTCAGTCTTGGCAAATTTTCTTTTATGCTATTTTGTCCTTTCTTCCAGAGCCTTTCCTCTTTCTCTCTCCCTCTCCCTCTCCCTCTCCCTCTCCCTCTCCCTCTCCCTCTCTCTCCTCCCCCTCTGGTTTTTCGAGACAGGGTTTCTCTGTCTCTATAGACCAGGCTGGCCTTGAACTCAGAAATCTGCCTGCCTCTGCCTCCCAAGTGCTGGGACTAAAGGTATGCGCCACCACCGCCCAGCCTCCTTTCTCTTATTTGAAATGTGTGTTAAACCAATCTATAGTTGGTCAGTATTCCTTGACACATTCTCTAGCATTTCCTATTTTTCTTTTTTTTTTAATTTTATTAGATATTTTCTTTATTTACATGTCATATGATATCTCCTTTCCCAGTTTCCCCTCCAAAAAAACCCAAAAAACAAACAAACAAACAAACAAAAAACCCCAAAAAACAACAAGAACAAACCCCTGTTCCCTCCTCCCACATTTCCTATTTTTCATTTCATAACTCTAGTGCCCTAATTTTGGTAGGCTTTTCTCCAACTTTATCTTTGAATCTCTCAGTTCTTATTTTCTTAATTGCAGATCTAGTTGTCATACTTTCAAGTTATTGCTTCGTAAAAATATTTTCATATGTGAGGAGGTACACATTAGTGCGTAGTTAAATTGAAAGTGTTTGATGTCTCACATGTATGTGCTGCTGCTTGCAGCTTGCTTCATTCAGCCTGTGTTTATTTTGGTCTTCTCTTTCACTTTAAGGCTTTCCCAAGTTGATGGATTTTGGCTATTTATACACTTTTTTTTTTTTTAAGCCACTAGGCATTTTCGACTGAAAACTACCAAGACTTCTTAAAGAAATGACTGGTTCATGTAGGACGGCAAATGCACAGAGTGAGCCTAGAACATCTTTTTATTCTACAATGCTAGGATGCCACACTAATGTGATAGAACTGAACAGAGAGGACCTCAAGCTGACTTGAAGAGGCCTCCCACTTTGACAGATGGGATAGCTATGAAAGATAACAACAACCATGGACTGAAACACATCAATAAGGGTAAATTCACGATTCCGAAATAGCAGTAAATGAAAGAGACTGGGAATGCAGCTCACTGGGTAGAAGACTTGCTCAGTATCCACAAAGTCCTGGGTTTGAGCCCTACAAAGCGTTGCATCCACCAGGCAAGGAGGTGCATATTTAGTATCCTAACACTTGGGAGATGGAAGCAGGAGCTATCCTTGGCTACATAGTGAGTTCAAGGCCAGGCTGGGATACATGAGACCCTGTTTCAAAAGATAGATAGATGGATGGATGGATAATAGATAGATAATCCACTATTGAAAGATACTAGCAAGCCAGCTCCTCATTAGAAAAGTAGTACATAATAGCAGAATACTGAAAGACTATAGTTCATGTCATACCACAGTCCGTATATTGATTCAAGTTGAAATCACCTGAGGAATTGACACTTGAGAAAGGACTGTTTGGCTTTATTTTTTCTAAAGGCAGCAAATCATGACAAGTCTTATGGCAAAGGAGCCCTCTCTGACCCAGGATGGGGCCCGAGCTTTCATTACCGGAGACTGATGGTAACTAGGATAGTAATTAAAATGAATAACTTATTGGAGTAACGCTTATCTCCAACTAGCTTTTATACACTGCCATATATCTTAGTGCTGTCCCTAAAAGTTTAGAGCCTAATTCAAGGGCCCATTTCTTCTACCATGCCTCTATAAACTTTGTTTAAAAGTATAAGAGCATCCTGCTTGGGGCTTTTATTTGTATTTTATTGCTATGCAGAGATCTTCAGGTATGTGTTAATCATGAAAACATGCATGGCTCTCTCTAGTTAATCAGCCTTTTGTTCTTTTTGTTTCCCATTCAGCCAAAGCCTGCAGAGGTCAGGGGGTGGAGAGGGGCTGCTCTTCTTTACTAGCAGATTCTATTCCCTTGCTTTTCTTGCCTGGCTAAGGCAGCTGAAAGGAGGGGAAACTTGTCTCCTGCTGTGAAGGAGAGAGGTCCATCCTGACAGGGAACTGCGCGGTGCTGCTCCCTCCAAGGCTGTAGCATGGGAGCTTGCTCACATCTGGGAGGGTCTGGTACCAGAGAACAGGCCAGAAGAAGGACAGAGCTGTAAACCGAAGGGCTTGTCCCAATAATTCATCCTTCCAACAGGACCCGTTTCCTAAATAAAGGTCCTACAACCTGCCCAAACAGCGCCACTGCCGAAGGACAACATATCCTAACCTGAGCCTGTGGGAAACACTTAGCAAACACCTATTTTGCCTTTGGTATCATTGGGTAATGAAATTGCTTTGCTTTGTAGAAGCAATCTAGTCTATATATTTAACATTAAAGACCAGATGGATCTAGGAAATAGTCATCAATAGCCACAACAAAGACTCTATATCCCTCCTGAGGAAAGGACCCAACACCTCGGCAGTAATCTTGCCAGAGTCCAAATAGATGAAGCTTGTACATTTAACAATCAATGTACATGTAATACAGGGGTGGGATATAGATTATACTACCCAGGTTGTAGCCAGAAAAATTAGGAAACTATTAGACAAATGACCAGGCTTCTTCAATAAATACATTATCCAAGGAAAGAAAGTGAAGTGTTTAAATAGACTTAAGAGACATTTTAACAAGCTGCAATGTATTTGGATCCTAATTCAAACAGAATTATTTTTATTTTTTTCTTTAGACAGTCCTAGGGATGGCTTTACACATACTAGCAAATAGCTCTACCACTGAGCTATGTCCCCAGCCTCTATATTAAAACTGTATGAGATAATTAGGAAATGTTAGGTGTTTAGTGATATAAAAATATTTTATATTACCTAAAAAGAAATCCTTATTTTAAAGAAATGTATCTCTCTTTTGTTTTTGTTGTTTGTTTTTTGTTTTTGTTATGTTGAAATACAATATCATAGCCCAGGTTAGCCTTGAACCTGAGGTTATCCTGCCTCAGTTTGCTGGGATTATGAATGTAAGCCATCATACCCAGACTCCCCTCTCTCTCCTTTCTCCTTCCCTCCCTCCCCCCTTTTCTCTTCCCCCCTTTATTTCTTTCAACTTCATTTTGTTTTTTATAATGCTGGGGATGGAGTTCAGACCTCACTAGGCAAGGGCTTTCCCACTGTCCTCCATCTAGAGCTCTGTGTATTGAAATCAAGGCTTCATGATATGTCGGGGATTTGCTTCAAGTGATTCCTGACAGGGAAGTGGGGACCACATATGACTGACATCACGAGCTGTGATGTCAGTCATATGTGGTCACTGGATTCATTGTACTATCTATCCTATTGTCTATGTGCCCTTTTACTCGATGAGCAATTGCTTTTGTTAAAACTCTGGAGGTAGACTTCTTAGTGCTTATGGGGTCTCGGTCTCTCAGTCTCTCGGTCTCCCTCTCTCCCTCTCTCCCTCTCTCCCTCTCTCCCTCTCCCTCTCCCTCTCCCTCTCC
>NW_022196894.1:33316740-33339345 GCF_008632895.1 Mastomys coucha | reverse complement strand
TTGAGACAGGGTTTCTCTATGTAGTCCTGGCTGTCCTCGAACTCAGAAATCCACCTGCCTCTGTCTCCCAAGTGCTTGGATTAAGGGTGCGTGCCGCCACTGTCCTGCTGGAGTCCCTCTCTCTTAAGCTTCTCCACAGGAACCTCATCTCTGTCACCACACTCTAGAACTCATTGAGTTTCTTTTGCAAAGATTCCTCCAGTCTCTGGCCTGGGGGTGGGGTAGGGTGACTAGATTTAAACTTGAGTCCTTTGTTCTAACTCTCACCCCATGAGTGCCCTCTGCCCTTCCTGCAGACTCTAAGCTGGGAGATCTCAGCCTCTTTTATTGGGTGACGGAGCTAGACAAGGAAACTGGCGTTCCAGTCTCTCCATTTAGAGCATTTTAATCAGCGTCCTATTCTAGCTTTCTTTATTCTGCAATACCAAGCAGCTCAAGCCTGAGATTATTCTGGCTTGCTTTTCTGGCACACCCCACTCTGTAAGTCACTCATCTCTGTGAAGTCAGGACGATTCTTAAGTGGACGATCCTCTGTCCACTTCCGTCTCCCAGAAAGGTGGGATTTCTGTTCCTGCTCATTGTCTGCTGTGTGGATGTGTGCCTACAACTACACACGTGCCTTTGCTGGGTCTCCATAAAGGAGTGAAGAAAGGAATGCACTGTGCTGTCAAAGCATGGTGAATGCCTTCTACTTGGACTGCCCCAGAAATTCCTGGGTGATGACCTCAGATAGCGGCATAGCTGTGTGGCTTCTGTGCAATGAGGAAGAGCAGGCAAGCTGTCAGGATATGAATGGAATCGCCTCTGTGTGGACATGGTAGCTCCCCCTAGACACACATAGATGACCACTTAGCATCAGCACCATAGTTGACCACTCAGCATCAGCACCGAGTTTACCACTGAGCAGAGTCTAAACTACCGACTGTTCCAGGCTGCTGCACCCAAGTGTGGAGGACGAGAGGTAGGCTAGAAGTGGGATCATGTCACAGTCTGCCCGGACCCTCTCTAAAAGCTCCATTACATGTTTTGATGTGCAGGTATGCCAACATAATCATTTCTGTGCTTACAAGCCTTCTGGAAACCCAAGATCATAACACTCTAGCAATTAGGAACTGTACTGACGAAGGTTGTTGATGAGTGCCTACTTGCCAATTTCAAACTAGTTTCATGCTGGCCTCTCAACCCCAAGCATGAGAGGCTCCGTACCACCTTTTTGAAGATCTCTATGACCACTGGTTGAGTTACGATGATAATAACTGTAGCAGCTGAACCAACTTGATTTCCCTAAGTCACCCACCTCCGCAAGCCCTGCCCCTACCACTCCTATGTGCATGTGTGCGCACACACACACACACACACACACATGCACACGCACACGCACGCACACACCTGCTCCCCCTCTGTAGCACATGACTACAGAGAAGGAGCTGGGGATTTCAATTCTCCTTAAGGAACAGTCATTTCCATTAACTGTTTAATAGGGCTTAGGTTCTTAGAAGTCCCTTTAATGGACACTGGTTTGCATAAACTGCATTTAGATTTCCTTTTAAACAGAGGTCAATTATTTAAAGTATCAATAAAACACTGAGGTTTAAATGGACTTAAATCACACTCTGGGGCCCAGTGGACAGCTTAGTGTCCCCTCTCCTGTCAGTGTAATTGTCCAGCTTATCTTCAGCCTTTGCATGCTGCCGAGGAGCTTGTCATAGTCAACACCTAGGCAGGTCCCACGACAAGGTGGGTACTTATAGCCCAAAGCCAAGGGTTTCCACTCAGGCCAGGCAGCTGACCAGAGGCCCAGCTCTGCCACCAGCTTTATTGAGAGGCACTGGATGGTCTGCCCCAGCCCCTCACTTCCTTGCTCACCTTTGTGGCCAGACAGTGACTAGAATAGTTAACAATGACACGAAATGCACTAAGGTCCCTCCTTGGTTCTGCCCAGAGAACACAGCCTGAATTTTAAGGTTAAACCCCTAGGAGGCATGCTGGTGATGATGGGTTATGGATAATCTTGGAGTTGGTTTGCGGGTACTTTAGAGAAGCTAACTGAAGCTGACACCCCTTCCTCCTCCCCCCACCTCCCCACACACATACTCCAAACATGAGACCTGGGAGTGCCACAGGTGTCTGTCTTAAGACCACATCAACACTGAACTGGATGAACCAAACCCCAGGACTTATGTCCTGCAGACCAGCGAGTGAGGAGTCCAGGGACATCAAGCCAGCAGGGCAGCACCCCAAATGAAGTTTTCTTGACACCCTACAGCAATGGTCCCTATATTTAGCTGCCTATTCCAATCATGTGGGAGCTCTCAAAAACTCCAGTGTCTAGACTGTTACCCCAGAGCCATCAAATGAGAATCTCTTAGGCACCAGCGTCCGTCAAAGGTCTCCTAGTTGTTCTGGGGCACACTCAAGGGAGCCAGTGGTCTACAGGCAGCTCCATTTTCATCCTCATTTAGAGGAACCAACTGTGTAAACCAGAAACCTAGATGTCACACCCACATGGTCCAAGCATGACTAACTCTTCTAAGGGTCACCTGCATCTAGAAGTCAGTCTCCCCAATGATCCTCAAGTTATGTGAGGTCACAGCCCCATGTGACCCTGCTACCTTAAGGTTCCTTTCCTATTCTCTATCCATCTTCTATTGCCCACTGCAATCCTCTCCATCGCTCAGCTGGACAATCGCAGTTGTCCAGCCTGCTTCCTCTGCCTTCCTCTGTGACTCCAGTCCCTGCTCTGGGCCAGGTGACCTAAATGACAAGTCTATTCATGTTACTTCTCTGTTTAAAACTCATTAATGGATCTCCATTGCCTTCCAAATAGAATGTGGACAGCACCCTCTGCCCTCTGCTCTCTCCCTGCCCCAGATCATCAATGAAGACTCTCCTCTCTCTAAGGGCCGCACCTCTTACCTCCTACCCTTTGTTCTGCCCCACAGGGCTGTGTGCTATCTCTTTCCTCTGTTCTCCCTTTTGCAAACATAGCCTTTGAGCTCCAGCTCAAAGAAAGGCCAACACCTCTCAATGGCTTTGCAGAGCCTGCTGGGCGGGGGAGGGTTCCTCCTCCCTCCAGACCCCCACCCCCATTTCTCACAGCTCTGCTGTTAGCCACTCTTCAGTGCCAGACGACCTTCATTTGCAGACCAGAGGAAACCAAATGAAAAGAAACTGCCAAGTGCCCTGGGCAGAACCCCCAGCATCAACCGCCTTACACTTGCTTTGAACCACTGGGCTGGCTCCCCCACATCCTGACCTGTTAGGTTTGGCACGTTGGCTTGGTCTCCTATGGATGCCAATTAGAAGTTAAGTCTCTGGGGCTGGCAGCTTGTGAGCGTGGACTGCTGACTCTGAGAACCTCACATGCCTTGCTTAAGCCTGGGCAGCAGGGACAAGCCAGGTTGTTGCCCTACAGGAAAAGGAATCCTACACTGTCTTTTATGTGCCTGATCCTTCAAGCGAAGAAATGGGCCTCCCCTTTAAAGCATAAATGCCAAGCGCCACATTGTAGCAACTGCTCATCACTATGGTCATAAGACCTGGCAGAAACAACTTAAAGGGAGAAGGATTCATGTGGCTTCTGAGGCACTACCAGAAGCTGTATAGCCCATGAAGAAGGCACTCAGGGTACCCGGAGGCTGGAGCTACGTCGGAGGCTCCTCACATCTTGACAGATCACGAAACAGAGATGGGACCAGAATCAGGATTTGCGCTTTATCTTTCAAGGCCCAAGTGACCTATATCTACCAGGTAGGCTCCGTGGTCTAAGACATGGATTCACAACCTGTGGGTTGTGACCCCTTTGGGATCCAACAACCCCTGCATGGGGCTCACATATCAGATATCCTACACATTGGATACTTACATCACAATTCATAACAGTAGCAACAAAAATGGTTGGGGGTCACCACAGCAGGAGGAACCGTGTTAAAGGGTCGCAGCATTAGGAAGGCTGAAAGCCACTGTTTTAAAGGTTCTATAACCTCCCTCCCCCCAAAAACAGTGCCGCCAATTGGGCATCAAGTGTTGAAACCCATGAGGCCATGTGAGATATTTCACCCTCAACCCATAGTATATATACATAAGCCTAGATCTGGCCTTTCGAGGGTATTCTCTGCATGTTTATCAGTACTGGAAAAGCAGCTTGGCTTGAGGGAAAGTATGCATTCATGGGTTCATGGCATTTCCTTTCAACTTCCCCTAGTTCCTCTGACCCCTCCTCTTTAACAGGCACACCCTTTATGCCCTTAGATATTTCCTCCCGTATCCAGCCAAGAGGTACAATAGTGGCTGAGGGTGTGGGCCAGCCAGGATGCAAGGAGCCCTGAAGGTCAAACGAGCTTATCAAACCAGGTCTCACCTTCCCTAACTGCTTGCTATTGCAAAGTCCCACGCGCTACACAGCCCAGCACTTGATTAATGCCCGCGCTCTAACAGATTTCTTTGGATCCCTCATCATCTTTCCCTGGAGTCAAAGACCCTGTTTTTCTAATACCCTCAGGCTCCCAGACCAGTGCTGGTATTCAATAAGTGCCCAAGGAATGCTGGGTCATTAAGCCAGCTCCTGGACAGGGCGATGGAAGCTCTCCCCGCATTGAAGAAGAATGGCTGTCCTTTCTCCATAATGTTCGGCTTCAGCAGAGACAGTTTGGCATCTGCTTCTCAATCTGGGATAACTGTTCTGGATCAAGGAGTCCCATTAAAAAGCCTCTCGGAGCACTTAGGGAATTATGCTTGGGGAGCCTCTCTTGGCAGCAGATGATAAATCAATCACAGCTCAATGAAAATGCCGAGATAGACCAGGATCTCTCAGGCCAAGCAAAGAAAAGAGCCAGAGACACCATTTCCCTCGGGGGCCCAAACTCTGGAACTCTCCTGTGGACTTTGGCTTTGTGCTCAGGGTGACTCACTGGCCCTGACTGCCCTGTAGAATCCCATTTTTAGCCTTGAAAGCTCTGCATCTTGGCAAAGACTTCGGTCCCTCATCAGGGTTGGGGGTGGGGGGCTGGCATCCCAGCCCGGGACCTTTTCTCCCGTTCCTTGTCAGTTTCTCTGCACAATGCAAGAGACCTCTATGAGCCCCCATGTGAGAGGGGTCTGCACCCCACTTCCACATGTCCTTCCAGCAGTGACTTTGATAGCAGGGCTTTAGTACCGTGACCAGGAAAAAAAAACAAACCAGAGGTTCCTGCAGTTGATCAATCAATCCCAGGGCATGGCTAAATATGCTACTGCTTGCACCGCTGAGCTTCCAAATGCAGAAAAAGTACAGGAAAGGAAAAAAACCAAACATACCTGAAGGAGGGAAACATTGGCAAGGCTGAGCCTGAAGAGGTAGTCCCTGTGAAAACAGAACAGAAATCACAAGTCACCCGGACTCTGTAGGCAGGATCCTGGAAGGCAACGGCCTAGGCCTCATGGGGTGCCAGGAGCATGTCCTCTGTGGGACTTTAGGGTGAGTCAAGCCCAAAGAGCGCCACCTCTGTTAGCTCACTGAACCTTCGCCCAGCCTGGAAGTCTCTACAGCCACCAAATCATCACTGAGGGTGTGAGGCAGGGTAAACACAAGAAGACCAGAAGATCAAACTAGCCTATCAGAGAGGCCTCCATTGCCCTAACTGCTTGCCGCTACAAAATCCCATTTGGACACCATCAAGGCCACCGTTGGTGGGATTGTGGAAGTGAAGTGCAGGCCACGCTCGCGCAGAGGCTCCTATTTGGACTACATCCATTTTACAGGAGGCTGGTTGCGTAATGGCCCAAGTCACAGAGCCAGTAAGTCAGAGATAGGGGTTAGTCTGCAGACTTCACGCTGTAGCTGCTCCTGGCTGATCCAGCAAAGCCCAGGCAGGAACTACCACAGTCCACTGTTAAATACAACTAACAGGATGATGCCACTGTTTTAGACTAAGTTCACCTAATGGGCTCCAACGGACCAGACTGCGGAATCAAAATGGAGTCACCTATGCTCACGTCAAATGCTTATCCCTACGGGAAAACCGACCCTCAGAGAAACATTCCATGTCTCAGCCGCCATGAGAGCGAAGCACTCTCTGCCTCGAGTCTTACGCAATGAACATCGTGTGAGGTCTCTACAGCTATTCCTGTATTTTCTATCTCCCTGTGTCCCCTTCACAGGGAAGGCAGTTTCGAAACGGCTGCTCTGCTCTGTGTTGTCCCCACTATTAGCCTCTTTTCTCTTCTCTGTCTATAAAGCCAACCTCTTGGGCCAAGTCCACCAGATTCTAGAATCAAGATAAAGTCAGTTAACATCAGCAAACGAAATGGCTTTGTTTAGTTTGTGAGCTCACCTTTCCTAACCATGGGGCTTGTTTCTACTCAACTGAAAATGCAAGGCCTCTTGCAGGGATGCAGACGGGCCTCCCGCATAGGTCCTGGGGTTCTGTGTGCAGCCTCATCTCTAGCCAGTGACTATGAATTTGCCTTTTCCACAGGCTCTCCCTGGACCACTGTCTCTCCAGCACAGCCAGCACAGCACTTGCATGTAACAGCTGGTGGCTCACAAGCCTTGATGATGATGATGATGATGATGATGATGATGATGATGATGATGATGATGATGATGATGATGACGACGACACCATCAGATACTCATCGAGAATTCAGCACCACCACTAATCCTATGGTACTTGAACTCTGCAGCCAGATGGCCAAGACTTAGAACTTGGGGGTCACGGGTGGGGTGTTAGACCCACTTGGTTAGAGTGTAGTAGGACAGAGTTCAGGTTTAGAGAATAGACTGTAGCTGAGAGAGGTAGGATTCCCAGCTCCACTGTCTGCTGGGACCTGGTGGGCCTCAGTGTCTATGTCTGTAAAATGGGGAACTAGTTCATGCCTGGCTTCTTCATGGTCCCTTGGAGACACATTTAAAGGCTTTATTAATGGCGAGCAGATGTAGCTTGGCTTTTCCAAAGAATCCTTTTTGCTTTTTCTATCTACCTTTGGCCATCCCTCTTCAGGCTCCTGGACTTTTTAGGAATAATTAATCTAGGAAATTCTGGCCACCTCAGCTCTGCTGAGAAGAGAAGAGGAGAGACTGGGCCAGAAAGGGAAGGAGGGGCCCTGCTGAAGGAAGCCAGGGGTGGGAATGGGACACTTTAAGCTGGGAGATTCCTCTCCATGATTTGGCTGCTGGCCCAGGAGAAGCCGAGCGCAGCTTCTCCTCTGGCCTAGGGCGAGGTGGCCTTGCCCATGACCTTGGCTTTAAGCCTCTACTGCCCCCACCCCCGCAACCCCTCTCTAGATCCTTGGCAGAGCTTCCTGGCCTCCATACTCCTGGCCCAGGGACAGATGGGCTGCAGCTTGTGGCTCTGCTCCAGCTGTGTGCTCAGGTAACACAGGCATCTGCTCACAGCTTTAACAAATTAAGGGAAACAACACATCACTCGATTCATTTTTATCCCATCGAAAATCATCCATCATAACATCGCAGTCGGCTCTCAGGGCTGGGAGATGAGAGTGGGAAATCTCAGCATCCCGCCCAGCTCCCAGTCCCAGAGGGAATAATGCAGGCTATAGATGGATCGAAACAGCTCCCAGCCTGAATTCCAGAGGTCCAGGGGTGTCAGGGAGAGAGGGAAAGAAAACTCAGACAGAGGAGAAAGAAAAGTGCTTGGAAAAAAATAAGGGTGGGCCGTCAGAAAAGGCCCAGGATTCAAGACCCAGGCTCTAGGAGCAGAAGGAATCAATCCAGCAGAGAGGGCTTCCTTCTCTGTGTGAAGGCAGAGTGAGGCTCAAAGGTGCAGGAGAAGCTTCAGAAAGGAGACCTAACCAAGGTGGATCGGGTGAGGCAGCGTGGCCACAGGCAGGTGGCAAACCTCTCTGTCGCTGTTTCTCTACCTACAGTATAGGAGCGATCAGAGCCTCCCTCCAGGGCTGACAATGAGGCCTGGATCATCTTCTGCATGCATGGCTTGCTACAGAGACTGAATTATCTGTCGGGTGATGTAACTCATTACACTGATACCACATAAAAGAATGCATGTGGCGGTCATGTTTTCTTGAATTTCAGAGCATAGTCTTGGGATGCCACTCTTTAGGTATAAAAGGTATAAATGTATGTTCTGGTTTGTTTGTTTTTAGTAATTACATTTTAACTTTGTGTGTGTGTGGGAGAATGGGTATGTATGTATGTATATGTGAACACGTGAATGCCATGGCAACCATGTAGCTCCTGGGAATTGAACCCAGTCAGGTTTGGCAGCAAGCTCCTTTACTCGCTGAGCCATCTTACTAGTCCTATCTGTTTACTTTGCCTTTTCTTCTTCTTTTCTTTTCTCTTTTCTTTTTCATTTTTTGTGTTTTGTTTTTGTTTTTTGTTTGTTTGTTTTTGTTTGTTTTTTTTCTGAGACAAGACCTCACTATGTAGCCTGGGTGAACTCAAGGTGATCCTTCTGCCTCAGCCTCCCTAATGCTAAGATTACAGATGTGAATCAACATACTCAGCTCAGAGTGCTGGTAAAGCCTTAGCCAGGAGAAACAATGACAGGAATAGCAGTTTCTAGATTACATGGCTGCACTGGAGTTCTACGCGCCACTGGCAGGACCTGGGAGCAAGCCGCGAAATCTCTCTGTATTCTTCTCTCAGCTGTGCATGAGTAACCTTCTCAAAATACAAAGCAAAAGAAGTGTTTGCTTTACTGGGAAAGAAAGCCCACAGTTGGGTGGTCTGCCTGCATGCGTGCTCTCGGGGACGCCAGGAGCACCTCATGACGCCTGCTTGTGAGGGTGTGGCCTTGGCTCTCACCAAATACTCTTTCGTAATTGGCACCGTCACACTGTGCCACGTGTAACGCTGTTGTAAAATGATTACTTCATTCAGAACGGTTTAAAATGCTTTCTGCCCTAGCATTCCAGGGAGGTTGGCCCTAGAGGAGGAAACTGAGACTCCAAGTTTGTCCAGCTCGGCTGCCAGCAGACCAGAGCTTTGTGGGTGACTCACTTCTTTCTCGTACAGCAAATAAAAGGGGGCTAACCGAAGGGCAAGAATGCCAGCTACGCAGCATCATCTGGAAGTGTCCTTCCGACCTACACAAGCGGATCCAGATCCTCACGCGTTCAGTGTCCTAACACAGATCACTGGGGTCAGGAGGCCCACGTTCTAGTCCCACACTTGCATCTTCTTGCCGTATGTGTGGGGTCGGACTGTTTTCAAGCTTGGGCACCAGTCACCACGGGAGGCCTTGTTGAAGCTAAGTGAGGCCTATTCCTAGAGTTTCTTACCCAAGAGGCTCAAGTATCACTTTTCAGCAAGTTCTCAGGAGCTGTGGGGGAAGCTGGCCCAGGGACCCCCTGCCTCATCTCTAAGCCCCTTGCTTCTGAAGCTGGCAATGAATGATTCATGAGAGTTAGCTCCTCCCACTCCATCCGGAAGCCTGGAAGATGACGCCTCCCCAGAAAGGCTTAATTTTGAATCCCGATCTGGACAGTGGGGACAAAGGTGGGCAGACTGCAGAGAACGAGACCCTTTATAAAAGAAGCATCCGGCCTACAGCAGCACCCTTGGTGCAGGCAGGCAGCTTGCCAGCAGGGGGCGCCTGGGCACCTCTAACTGGGCCGGTCCTGGCAGCAGGGCAGCGAGGGCAGAAGATGGAAGCAGCTGTCTTTGCTCTTAATACCCTAACAATATTTGATGAATGAATCTAGCTGAGACTGTGTGGTCTGGGGTCATCCCATTCCCCCAGTTCCCACAAGTTCCCTACTTGGTGGACAGTCAGTACAGACAGGGCCTGGCACGGAGGACAGGGACTCAGGAGCTCAAGGTGTACTCATCCCAACAGTATCCCTTCTGCCCAACTCCAAGTGCCCCCGTTCTCTCTCTCCCCCTACTCCCTTGTTACCCCATTACCTGGCTCCCACGATGAGCTGATTCCTCAAGGGATCAAGAGCAAGCTGGGAGAAATCCCGGACTCCAGGGTAGGTGAAGTTAGAGACCCATGGCTTCAGATCTGGCGGAGACAGACCGAGAGAGGGAGACACCTCTGTGACTGCTGGACCAACCATGCTTCCAGCTTCCGCGCATCACACCAGAGAAGATCACAGCAGCTGAGGTGGAGTATAGAGTTGAAGGCCCTAGAAGACCTGGGTTTCACCTGTCCACCTCTGTGAGCACCCAGCCTTCTGACCTTAGGGGTTAGAGTATTGTTACATTTTCTGCCTCTGGGAGAGGACTCTGCCCTGCACAAAGGAAAACCTATGATCACCCTGGATTCCTGCAGAGATTCTAAGCAGTCACCTCAGCGACCTTCCTGTTTGCTCTCCCTCCAGGCTCTCGGGCTTCACAAGTTGCTTTCTCTCTAGACCTCACCCCGACCCAAGCCATCATCCCTTTTAGCCTAGACTGGAGCTGACAACCTCCTACCCTAACTGGCCTGTCTCCCATAGCTGTGAGTTCACTTCCCACAAGGCAACCAGAGTGATAGTCCTGGAACTCACGTGTAGCTACACCAGTCCCAGGTCTAGATCCCTTCCCAGCAACCCCCAGCACGCCTCAACGCCTGTGGCTTGTGGGTTCTGGCCCACTGACCTCTCCAGCTAGTCACCTGGTACTCATCATTTATGTATTTGCTGACAGAGTTGAAATTTGTCCAAATTCTTCACCTCAGGCATACTAACCTAAAATGTTTCATACTTCCTGTGATGGTTCAGCCCAGGGACTGGCACTATTAGAAGGTGTGGCCCTGTTGGGGTAGAGGTGGCCTGGTTAGAGTAGATGTGTCACTGTGGGCATGGGCTTTAAGACCCTCATTCTAGCCTGGAAGCCAGAATTCTGCTAGCAGCCTTCAGATGAAGATGTAGAACTCTCAGCTCTTCCTGCACCATGCCTGCCTGGATGCTGCCATACTCCTGCCTTGATGCTAATGGACTGAACCTCTCAACCTGTAAGCCACTCCCAATTAAACATTGTCCTTTATAAGAGTTGCCTTGGTCATGGTGTCTGTTCACAGCAGTAAACCCCTAACTAAGACACTTCCCCAATCCATTCCATAGGGCCCACAAATCTTTGTACCCTGCGATCCACACCCACAACCACCTCTTCCAAGACTTCCCTGACCCCACCCAGCAGGATTGAAGAGGTCCAACAGGCTTCCACTACCTGACATTATGATTATTCCACTGTGGTGTGTGTTCAGCCTTGTGATTTGCACTGGGTCTCGGTAAGACCTCGCTGCCAAAAACCCCTAGGTTCTATATAGCTGCGTTTGAATATGTGGATGGCAGCCCTCAACTCCTCTCCTAAGGAAGATCAGGCTTTCTAAGAAGATTCCCCGGGGGTGGGAGAGGCAGAGGCTGGGTGGTCTGTGTCTACCCCTATCTTTGAGAAAGTGCTTCCTAGTCAAAGCCAAAGCCTCTTATGGGGACTGGGTGGGCAAAGAGCAGACCTCACACTCTGACGATTGTCTCATTGACTTTTCCCTGGTCCCTCCACTTCTCCCAGGTTGATCCACAGTACCTGAACTTCTCTCTCTTGCTTGCCATTGCTCCGGGAGAGGGAATGGAGTCAGTGGGGAGCCAGTAGGCTGAGGATTTTCAAGCTGACGGAGAAACCTCGTATTTTCTACCCACTGTGAGCAACTGCCACACAAGGTTCAGCTCAGTGTGTGTGTGTGTGTGTGTGTGTGTGTGTGTGTGTGTGTGAGTGTGTGTGTGTGTGTAATCCAAGGGATATAAATCATTGCTCATTATCCCTCCACTACAGAGTAAAAGCTGCCCTTCATTTCTGCACAACAGGCAAATGCTTAAATCACTCCCAGGAGAACGGAGGTTTTGCAAGTTGGATGTTTTTTCAGAAAACTGTGATATGCATGATAAAATAAATAAATAAGTAAATAAGGAAGAAATTCTGCAGCAAAGTGGAACAAACTCCTAAGGCCCCAGCAGGGTGGCTACGGGTTAGCAAGAAATGCCACAGCCTCAGTGGCATCTGGGCAGGGCAAGGAGTCGACTCAGAAGTCCAGTGGGCTGGTTTTCAGCTGACTGTGAGCCACAGGAAATCGTAGTAGACATTAAATGGAGTGCTCACCTCCTCCAGGAAGACCTCCTTGATTAGAGTATTTCCACATCCTCTCCACCCTCCCTGTTTGATTCCTGTTGTATATTACTGTCACTCTGCATAGGGTGCGGGGGCTCCTCAGACCATGGTCCCTAACAGAAGCGAACAGGTTGCACTTTAACCCCCATGTGGTCAGGGGCATTTCAGGTAAAGGAGGAGGGGGTAGGAAGGAGTTGGTAAGACTGGTCTGCTGCAGATACTGCCTGAGAGCTTAGCTGGGTCTTCATCTAGGTCTGTTCTCAGTGGGGAGGGGAGAGGAGAGGAGAAACAGGCTGGGCTGGGTGGACCGTCAGGAGGCGGAGGTGGGTGGGGGCCTCTTTCAGTCACTGTCCCTCTCCCCCAGCCCTGAAGGAACTCACACAGTCAAGTGGAGGGGACATGGCTGGGCGCGGTGCCGCGGTCCTGGGGAGGCTTTGGGAAGAGAGCCAGCCTCCTCTTATTAAACAGGCAGAGGGGACCAGAGGGAAAGCTGTCTTTAAAACACCAAGCACGTTCTGAGCTCCGTGTGCAGCGAAGGCTTTGGACGGCGACTTCAGGAGAAAAATGACATTCTCCATGACGCGGCTGTGATTTTAATTATAGTCAATTCAATTACCCACTTTGTGGATTAACCACTGCCAGTGTTAACTCCAGGCTGGCTTCTCCCTGCCACCTAGAAAGGGCATGCTGTGGCAAACACAGTAATACACAGGCCAAAGAGAGACCCAGGTGGGCCTCCTTAAAAGGAACCCACAGGAGGAAATTGAACCTTATAAAACAAAAAGCTGCCAGGCTGTTTCTGAGACGGCCCGGTGCGTGTGGATGCTCGGGGGTCATGCACAGATCTGTCAGGTGTCTGGGGGAGAAGGCGGCCCACAGCTGCAAGGTGGGAGGCCCGAGGATCACTCAGACGTGCAGCACAAGGTCTGGGGGTCTTGGAAGTGGTTGGTCCTGAGCTGGATTAGTATAACATCCCTGGAACAGCTCCTGGCCCATGGGACCTACTATGTGCTCAGCATACTACAGATGAGAGGAGACCTAGGAAGCAGAGCTGATATATGGGATCAGTAGGGCTGCTGGAACGGAGGCACTGACCTTTGAGGAATGATAGGACATAGCTGAGTGCCCAGAGGAAACACGTGCTTGCTTCTGTGACCCCATGGCAACTGTTCTGTGCCTGGCACCAAGCAGGGCCGTTAAAATACGGTGAGCCTCCATGCATGAGTCCCTGGCCCTCGTCCCCAGGAAAACCTACATACAAAGGCATGCAAGCATGTACACACACGCACACACACACACATACACAAACATATGCTCTCTCTCTCTCTCTCATCCAATAATTTTGTAAATGGATATAATAAAACCCAAAGCTGTCAGGATAGGGGATAATGGCAGAGTCCCTCGTTCTATAAGACGGTGGGATAGACAGTAAAGTGCATTCAGTTCACACCTGATGATTAAAAATGCCCTTTGGAAACCCAGGAACTCAGAACCCAACTCCACATTTCCTATCCCCACTTTCAGCCCAGGGTCCCATACAGAACAGCCTGCCAAGGAGGCGGGGCAGGCTCCCTGAGTCTCCTGGACCCTTAGTACTCCCTGAGTCCTTAGACTCCCTGAGTCACCTGGACCCTTAGCATTTCCTGACAGGAAATGGTCCATTAAGCATTGTCACAGGCATCTCCTTGCAGGCCAGCAGCCCTAGGTAGCCTGCCTCTTCAGCCCATGCACTCTTAGTTCTTCTCTTCAGAGCCACAGGGAGCCATCAGAAGTCTGGGCGTGTGCGCTAGCTCGTTCTTGTACATGGAAGACATTGCTAATTTACTATAATCCACTTAAGCCTTCAAAGCCAGGATCCTAGCTCAGACAAGGCATCGTGGAGAAGACAGCTGGGAGCTTTTCACTCAGAGAAGGGAACCAGCCCACAGCTGGGAACCCGTACACCCAGAATGCCCCCAGCCTCTCCTCCCATCAGCCTCCACCTCCCATCCACAAGCTCCATCCAATCCCTTAAATCCCACCCGGCTCCAGACTCACTGACTGATTTTCCCACTGATGTCTTCCTGCCGCTTCCTCCCCAGGGCAGGACAGCTCTTCCGAGGCTGAACGTGTGATGGCTTTTCAATGGTAGTCACATCAGGAGACTGACCTTGAGGCCTGGCTGGGTCCAGACTCTTCAGCCCCCATGACTGGGTTTTCCTGCCTACGCTCCCCCCACAGGGTTAGTACAAGAAGGGACCAAGCCACTGTTGGTTAGTATTAAGAATGAGGAGACCAGCTGGCCTGTGGTGGGGCACGCCTTCAATCCCAGAACGCAGGTTGGCAGAGGCAGGCGGATCTCTGTGAATTTGAGCTCAGCCTGTTTTACAGAGTGAGTTCCAAGACAGCCAGGGCTACACAGAGAAACCTTGTCTAAACTAAACAAAACAACCTCCTAAAACAAAGCAGAACAAAATCAGGGGACCCTGGCATTCCATCTGCAAATTGCAGTGTGAACTGCTACATAGGTGGTTCTCAGAGTATCAGTGCGATCGGGGACAAACAGGTCATGGGAGAGCATCCAAGCCTCTTCTCTAGGGTTTGGGTTTTATTTATTTCATTTGGTTATCATCAAATGGCTGTCCTAATTTTAGAAATTGTGAGGAACTCACAGACCCCCTGGAATACATCCAGAGATGCGCACATCCAAGATTGGGAAATCCTTGAACAAGACACTCCCACGCTCTCCCTTGACAAGCAAGAGTTATGAGTCACCAGGGCCCCTTCTGCTGGGGGTTCCCAGGACTCCAAAGACAGGGATCTCTGCATTCAGCTTAGAGCAAGAAGGATGCTTTCCAGCTCTTCCTCAGGCTCTCCCTCAGGAGTGAGTTATCACTCTCCTGCCCCCAGAGAAGCCAAGAAAAGGAGCCTGTGGCATGAGAACTCGCAGAGCTGAGACCACCCAAAACTGAGCCATTCCCACCGGGGCATCCATACTTTCATAGCCCATCCAAAGATTCCGGTGCAAGACAATAACTGCTCCAGGATAGGCATGGGTATAGAGCTTGAGTAAAGTTATCTACTTCATCTGGGGAAATCAGACCTCTACAGCCCACTGCCGCCTAGTCTTAAAATGGCTACCACAGGAAGAGTCTCAGGGCCTCCAGGAAGGGCTTCAGACAACTCAGAAGGCCTTCCCAAGGTCTGACCAAAATCCTTCAGGACTACAGGGGCTGGGGGAGCCTCTCACCTTCAAAGGCCACGATGGGGTGCTCCCTCCGGGTGCACAGCTGCTGCTCACTGCTGGACTCACTGGCGAGGTCCTGGGAGCTGGAGAGGTGGGATACCAGTAGGGTGAGGCTGGGCAGCAACAGCGAGAGAGCCAGGGGTCCTGGGACTACCATGGTGGGCCCCTCTGCGGTCCCGGCTCCTGGAGGCAGGCCACAGGGAAGACCTGCAGTGAAAAAGTTTATCTCACCAAATGCTTCCCCAGTGTCCATTTCTCTCCGTTCCTCAAGGCTGTCAATGGTCCCACGGCTTTTTTTTTTTAAAGTAAATTTATAATGTATTTATTATGTTACTCTGCTCTCATAATGCAAAGTTATAGATCATATCGTGAAAGCTAATTTCCCTTGTAATAGTGTTCTGGACAAAATTGACAAATTATAGAGTCTTTTCTACTATGATTCCAAATGCTTAAAATTGGCTTTAATGATATAGGTGGGATCCATTTAATAAATGGAACTGGGGCAGGAGGTAGTCATATGTAGAAGGAGAAGCCCAGACTCAAGTCTTATTTGGACCTCATATTTTAAGCCAGGAAAATTTCAAATTGAATTCAAGATTTGTATGTTAAGAGTAAAGCCATGAAAATGCCAGAAGAAACTTTGAGCAGAATCTTCAGATCCTGGAGGGAAAAAGTACAACAAATGCCAGACACCATCAAAGGAAGTCTTGACGTCAACTTTGATGTCACCGAGTGAAAGTATAAACCCCTTGCCACTAATAACATCGTCAAAAGGTGGGTGACAAAAGGCAGTCACCATCCATGGTGCACATCTGTAATCCCAAGGGGCTACGGGCAGGAGGATTGAAGATGTGTGGCCAGCCTGGGCTACATAGTGAGACCTTTAAGGGGAGCTTGAAGACCTGCCCTGGATCCCAAGGACCACTTTAAAAAGTTGAGAGTTTATATTCCTCTCTCGGGGGAGGCAGAGGCAGGCAGATCCCTGGCTAGCCAAGGTAATCGGTGTGGAAACTTCTGGGCCAAATGTAACACTGTCTGAGAAGACAAGGTAGACAGACCCTTAGAAAGGACATGAAGGTCGACCTCTGCCCTCTACACACATACCTGAACATGAGTGTTTCTGCACATGCATGAATACACACAGAGCAAATGACAAAGTTGAGGGAAAATATTTGTGGTTTTAATAACAGACAAAGAGGCTAATATCCTAAATGTGCAAAGAACTCCTAGGAGCCAAGAGGAAAACGACCAACAATCCAATATCTTAAAAAAAATGGGAAAAAAAAAATGGGGCCGGGCAGTGATGGTGCACGTCTTTAATCCCAGCACTTGGGAGGCAGAAGCAGGCAGATTTCTGAGTTCCAGGCCAGCCTGGTCTACAGAGTGAGTTCCAGGACAGCCAAGGCTACACAGAGAAACCCTGTCTCAAAAAAAACCAAAAAAAAAAAAAAAAAAAAAAAAAAAAAAAAAAAAAAAAAAAAAAAAAAAAAAAAAAAAGGGTAACAGGCATAAACCCAAACAGGGCTTAAAATGACTTTCTCGAACCCTCAAAGCAATGCAGAGCAACACTTAGCCTGACCTAACACTTCTCCCCCAGTCAGCAGGGATCCAGTCAGGCAGTTCTTCTTTATTATGAGGCCATGAGAAAAAGATGCACCTGTCTTGTTCCATTGGGTGTGTCAAATGGCACAAGCCCTCTGGAGGGGGAACCTCTTTAACTCTGGAAAGAGTGCCTATGTCCAGGCTGATTTTCTGTGTCAACTCCGACACAGCTAGACTTGTCATAGAAGAACAGAACCTTGGTTGAGGAAATGCCTCTATGAGATCCAACTATAAAGCATTTTCTCAATTAGTGATCATTGTGGGAGGGCTCAGCCCATTGTGGTGGGATCACCCCTCAGCTTGTGGTCTTGGATTCTATAAGAGACCTAGTGAAACAAACCTTGAAGAGCAGGCCAGTAAGCAGCACCCCTCCATGGCCTCTGCTTCAGCTCTTGCCTCCAGGATCCTGCCCCATTTGACTTCCTGTCCTGACTTCTTTCAGTGATGAACAGGGATGTGGACATGTAAACCGAATAAATCCTTTTCTCTCCAATTTGCTTCTTGGTCATAGTGTATTATCACAGCAATAAAACCCTAATTAAGACACCCCTTGACCCACTAACTTAATACAGGAGTGGTCCACAAAATGAGATCTATGGGCCAGCATTGAGTCTCACACAGCAACCACTCTGTGGTAAGACAGAGGCAGACATTTGAAAGACAAATGTTTAAAATCCCAAATGGTAATCTGAGTAATTTTTATGGACACTGATTCTAATAATCAATTGTCTGTCTGGGTCTGTGGCTCAGTGGTAGGGTTTTTACATTCATGAGCAAGGTCCTGAGCTTCAACCTCAGCACCAAGAAACAAAGAGAAAAGATAAAGACATTTAGGCTTCTATTTTGCCTGTTTCTTTTCAATTCATTTCTCTGGTAATTTACTGTCATTGAATTGTAGGTAAGCATCCATCTGCAACAGATTGTAAATTGAGAAGTCAAACCCGCTCCTTTGCAGCACATAGCTGAGGAGCAAAAAATAGACCACAGAGGCATCTGCCTGAGCACAATGTCCTGTGTATGAGATAATTCTCTGTGGCATTCTGAGAAACAACAAAAGAACCAAAAGAAAAAGGAAGAAAAATAAAGCAAACAACAAAAAGAACAAGCAAATAGCTAGGAACAGAAGCTGTGGTGTGTCTGTCTGGTGTGGAGTACTATAAAGCCGTAGAAAAGAATGACCATCTCTTCTATGAAATGGAAGGTTGAATTTAGCTGGATTGGCCAGGAAGGCAGTGGGTCAGGACACGTCTCCTGGGCAAAGTCTAGACTCTCAACTGAGCGATCCCAAAGGTAACTCTATCAGGACAGGTGGGAATCAGAAGAGAGAGGAGATTCTTGGGGTTCCTTCTGCCCTGAAACCTTTATTTCTGGCCCACGTAGCAGGGTGTCCTTCTTGCCTGTTTGTAGGCACAGATGAATAGAGGACATCATGGCTGAATGGCTGCGAGGCTGGAGGGATAGACACAGGCTGGGAGGCACCGATAGACACAGGAGGCCCCTGCTCGCATGGCTCATTCCATACCCTGGGAAGAACTGGTTCTCCTAGCTCCTCTCCATCCCCTCACCCTCTGGCACACACAGATGCATCTCCTTGGCGCCTAGCAGAGACCCTAAAGGGGAGATGCTCTCCATCTTTCTTCTTGCAGTCGCAGTCACAGGGCATTCTCCCCAACGGAGACTAGATGGACCTCCTGCTGTGTGCAGCTCAGTGCTGCCCTATGGTCATTGCCTGCTAAACTCCTCCCCTGACACTGGTTCCCAGCCTTTCTAACGGGCCACAGAGGTCAGGAATGGTTACCAAGGTGTAGGGTCCACTCTTGGGAAGCAAAAAACTGGAGCAAAATATCAGGCTGTGGAGAGAGAGAGAGAGAGAGAGAGAGAGAGAGAGAGAGAGAGAGAGAGAGAGAGAGAGAGAGAGAGAGAGAGAGAGAAAGGGAGAAAGGGAGAGGGAGAAAGGGAGAGGGAGGAAGGAGGGAGGGAGGGAGGGAGGAAGGGAGGGAGGAAGAAAACTTAACCTCACTCTGCCTTAGTTTCCCCAGATTGAGAGTGACAACGACAATATCAATGTTACCAGCAATTGTGAGGAGTCACAGGTCAGTATTTTTCAAAGACTTTTGCTGGAACAGAGCCAACAGTGAGCCATCAACCAGGATAACGAGATGTTCTAGTGTCTGGAGGAACAAACGAAGCGGGCACTGGAGAGCCTCTTTTGCCCTCTGACACTGCGATGATATCTTTGGCTGGCACATCTAAATCGACTCTCCTCCTCCTCTCGGCTCCCTTGTCTCCATGTATACAGCAAGCCCTGCAGGGAATCCATCCAGGACACCCCTTTCCTTCCTCTGGGTGGATCTGGCCAAGGTGCCAGAGGAAGAACAGTGGGTGTACCTGTAGCCTCCCTTGCCCCCCTCACACCCACTTCTGCAACCCAGCTTAGAGCGCCCTCCCTGTTCCTCTGCCTCTGGATTTCTTAACCACAGCTGTGTCCTCCCTTTAGAACCAAGTGGCACTACCACCTTGGTTACTGGTTGCAGGGTGCTGCACAGTGATGACCCCTGGCTCCCTAAGTCCTCCTCCCACATCTCTGCAAAGTCACCTTACCATCACGCTTCCCAGTTTGATGGTGTCAGCTGTTTTCTCAGGGGGTCCTGACTAATTAGGGATACCCAGGCCACAGCTCACATGCATTTTCTCTCATCAGCCTGTAAGACTATCTCAGGAAGCATGACCAGGCCTGTAGTGGTTTGAATAGGTTTGGACCCCATAGACTCCTGTGTTTGAATATTTGGCCCACAGGGAGGTCCTATGTTCAAGGTCTAGGCAGGGCGGAAGACAGATGCAGACATCAAGATATAGAACTTTCAGCTCCTTCTCCAGCACCGTGTCTGCCTGGATGCTGCCATGCTTCCCACCATGATGATATTGGACTGAACCTCTGAAACTGTAAGCCAACCCTAATTAAATGTTGTCTTTTATAAGAGTTGCTGATCATGGTGTCTCTTCACAGCCATAGAACATTGACAAGGCCTATCATTCCTCCATTTCTTCACCCTCCATTCACATTTTGAAACATTTAGCCCCCACTGATGGTATTCTTCTGAGGGATTAGAGACCTTTTGGGGCACAGGACCTAAGCGACTGCTGTAGGAGTACAGGGACAGGGCTTAAAGGCGGAAGATCAGTCCTATCTCCTGTCTAGCTCTCTGCTTCCTCACTGACAACACAGGGAGCCATCCTTTCTCAAGCTTGAGTTGCCCCGTGTCTCTGCCACCATAATGCTCTGTAGCACTTGAACTATGGGACAGAGGAAATCCTTTCTGTAGGTTGCCTTTGCTGGGTATTTTGGCACAGCAAGGAACAAAGGATGTAAATAATACTGTCACCCTTGCTAACCCCACTCCCCTCCTTTGTGTCTCTGCCTCAGGCCCAGGTCTGACCATCACCTTCTGTTCCCTATGTGGTCAGATCCAGCTGACAGGGGGCCTAGGCTAGAAACACATCCTAGACTCTTCCCTGCCCGAGTCCCCAGGCCCTGAAGCCCCCAATTCTATGGCAGAAGTTCTATTATTATTAGGATTTTTATGTAGATTTATTCTTCAAGTCTCTCCTGAATGAACAACTGTTAGATCAATGTCACTCTGTCTGTCCGGGCCCCAGCACCAACTGTCTGCAATCCAGATACAGGAGATTATGGGGAGAGGGTAGAGGAGAGGGTAGGGGAGAGGTCCTGGCCTCCAAGAGAAGGCTGAGACAGAGAGAGGCCTAGGCTCACCCAGCACAAATCCAGGTCACACAGACACAGAGAAACACAGCAAGAGACTGCAGGGAAGGCTTGGGGCTGTCCTGGGGCTCACTGGTGCACAAGCCTGTAAGCCCGTCCTACCTTTCCCTTCTTGCCTTATTTTAGGGGGCCTGTAGAGTCTGAGAGGGGTGCAAAGCAGGCTCTGAGGAGTAAGATGGCCGGGATAGGGCTGGGATGGGGTGCTGATAGCCAAGACAGTGTGACGAAGGAAGGCTTTGGGTTTGCAAGTTGCAGAAGAATAGGGTGCTGTATCAAACCTGGGTAAGTAACAGGCAGACCACTGGCTGATCTAGGGTGAGACCCTTGGAACTGAATTCCAGGTACTTTCAGGTTTTCCGGAGGTGAATTTCTTATCCTTGGAAATTACTCCCACAGCTGAAGGCAGAGAGAAACCCTGGCAGCTTTATACGGATCATGTGCTCCTCACCCTAGCCATAGCCACTCACACCAAGGCAATCAACTGACCAAACGGACCAATAAGGAACTCTCCTATAGCAATTTGGTAACTGGGTCAAGTCATTATTGACAGAGGAACCTGAAACATGGCCATAAGTGGGTGGTCACCTTCTGCCAGCTTGTGGGTGAGGATAATCCGAAGGCACTCAAGTGATAAGAGACACAGAGAGTAGAAGCTCATGGAGATATCAAACTCCCAGCACCAGCTACTCCCTGAGATCTGTGAGAGTCTGCTTTCATGAGCTACCCTCTCTACATCCCAGTTTTAAAAGTGTGTGTGTGTGTGTGTGTGTGTGTGTGTGTGTGTGTGTTTGCCTGCATGTAAGTGCACATGTGTACCATGTGCATGTCTGATGCCAGAGGAGGTCAGAAGAAGGCATCAGATCCCCTGGAACTGGAGTTACAGACAGTTGTGAGCCTTTGTATCAGTTCTGGGAATTCTCTTAACTCTCCTTCTCCAAGTCCTGCCTTTCAAAAAAAAAAAAATTCTGTATTTCACTTAAGCCAGTCAGCATTTATGTTGAATCAGGCACTGGTCACAGACATGGCTCGTTGCGTCTATCTCCTTTCCTGTATAGCTTTTGCATGGCTATGGGGTTGGGGCTCAGTCTTCCAGAAAAGTGACCAAAGAGAAAGAAGAGGACGTCACTGATGGGCATTAGGGACCACTTCTTCCCACCTGGCCCTTTGGCAGGATGTGTGATGCCCTGCTAGGCACCTGGAGTCAAATGCACCTTTTGGCCTCATGCTAAGAAGGGTAATGCAGGGGGACAAAGGGTAAGCTTGCTCCTCTGACCTCCAGGCTTCTTCATCAGCTCTGAATCTTTCTGTTTGTTTAGTTATTTGTTCTGGGCACAGGACCCAAGGCCTTGTGCATGTTCCGTGCCTGCTCTGCCATGACCTTGCATTTCTGTGTCTCTTGCTTCTTTATTTGTCAAAGGGGAAGGATGAAATCCAGCTTCAGAACTGTTGCAAATGTTAAATACATTACTTCATCTAATGGGCGCTTGCCCAAAGTAAGTGCGGTTTAAGTGGCAAGTCTCACTAGTCTTATTACTAGAGGTTATTATTAAAGTGGGGATTGCTCGAGAGCATGCTTTTGGGGTCTCAATTAGCATTAGATAAACACTATTAGCACTCAAATATAGTTTGGCTTCCTATGTTTAAAATCCAAAGTTTCTAGGCCAGGTAGGAGTTTCTACTTCTAGTATGTATCTGATCCGACAGAAAAGAGATCACAGGACTTTTCCAGCAGAGCATAGCAAGAGGCCATCCAATTTTTCTGCAAGTTGCACAGCACTATGAAAAGACCTGAGCTTGGGAAGCTGCCAGCTCTGGGTGTGGCTCTCAAATTCATCACTTGTAAATAAGACTAAATGTGCCTTGCTTTAGAGAAAATGCCTTGATGCACCAAGAATAGGGCCAGCCCAGAGCAAATCTCTCTCTCTCTCTCTCTCTCTCTCTCTC
>NW_022196894.1:33297376-33316730 GCF_008632895.1 Mastomys coucha | reverse complement strand
TGGCCTGGAACTCAGAAATCAACCTGCCTCTGCCTCCCAAGTGCTGGGATTAAAGGCATGCGCCACCATTGCCCCGCTTCAGAGCAGGTATCTTATGGAACACTTCCAAAGAGGTTGATTAGGATCAAGAGCAGTGGTTTTCAACCTGTGGGGGGTCCAACAACCTTTTCATGGGGGTCACATACCAGATATTCTGCATATCAGATATTTATATTATGATTCACAACAGTAGCAAAATTATGGTTATAAAGTAGCAACGAGATAATTTTATGACAGGGGTGGGGGAGTCACCACAGCATGAGGAATCGTATTAAAGGGTCACAGCTTTAGGATGGTTCAGATCCACTGATCCAGAGCATTTAGCTAGTTGCCATTTGTGTGCCTGGTACTCCGCTAAGTGTGACCAAATACCTATGTGAAAAACACTCCACAAAAGACTTGTTGGATGACACAAACAGAGTGCCTATTATCTTCAAGGAGACAGAAAGCGTGCCCCCACAGGGTGAGATAGTGACTATGGCTTGACAGCTTGATAGAGAAGAGGGCACAGAAGCTGATCTCCATCCAGTCTCTTGGTTGCATGTTACCTACATAGTGTCTAGGAGAGGGGTGTTGCAAGGGTGATGGTATGGAAGTACCACACCATCTGACTCCTTCTATTTTGGGAAACCCTGAGCCAGGAAGAAAGGGTTCCCCCAGATCTCAGTCAGTGTCTCTCTTGCCTTTGCCCACACCAACGCCCCCATTTCCTGTGAGTCTTCTCTATGGGGTCATTCTGATGGTACCTGGAGGTGAATAAGTAGAAGCCTGAGGGTATGAGAGAGAAAACACACCCACACACAAGCTTCTGCTTCTCCGATACATGGGCAGTGCCTGTGTGCTCAGCACAAACTGTCAAATGACAAGCTGTAACAGTGGAGGAATGGACTCTTCATGGAGACAGTGGAGAGCAAGGGAAGGGCAGAGAGCTTTGGCCACAGCCATTGGAAGCACAGTTAGATGGACCTCTATCCCAAGCAGAGGATGGGGGAGGCGGGGGGAGGGAGAAAAGAACAGAGTGGGTGTGTCCACTAGGCCCCACAGATCCTAGACTGGCCTCCTAGCAGGCCTTTTCTTCCTTTCCCAGCTTCCCAGCTTCCTAGCTACCCAGACGATCTGAGAAGTATCAATTCATTCCTGGCCTCATTGGGAATGAGGAGAAAACTGGGTTCCTACCATCTTCTACCATTTACACAGGAGGCCAGTCCATGGGTAGACTGTGAGCACAGTAGAGTCTAAAGATGTCTATGAAGAGCAAGACACCATGGGAAACTGGAAGTAAGGGATGCTGAGTACCCTACACAGAAGGGTGAAACCAATAGACCCTGAAGGATACAGGGCAGTGCTCTCCAGTCACGAGGAGCCAATAAGACACAGAGCAGGCAGCACAGGCAAAGACTTGCTTCTAGACATCCTCAGATAAGCCACGGAGGCTGGAGACACAGACAGTGGGAGACAAATCTGCAAGGCAGGGGTTAGAGGCCACTCATGACAGTTCTTGAGCACAAGCCTAATCTCTAGAAGACTCTCTTTTGCTCACTGCAGGATGCAGTGGGGGGGGGGCACAATGTGAGCCCCCGTTGTTGCTTTGGGAAATTAGTGGAGAGAAATTAGGGTAGGCCATTGTCAAAGGCATCCATGAGAACTGGAGTCAGCATTCTCCCCCTAGACATCCCAGTCCCACATCTTCAGGACCGCGGAGTCTTGGGGGCTCCTGTGCTGTGTGGTGGGAGTATTAGCTCTGCTTCAGGACTGAATGCCAGACACAGGGGCAAAGAAGCTAGAGGCCCAGGACAGAGGCCTCCACAGCTGCAGTGGCCATGGAGCTGCCTCCGAACGGTAACACTGGCCACCCCTCAAATGTCTGCTGATGAGGAGGGCTTCCTAGAGCAAGCAGAGACATCTTTTCTTTGAAATGGGGGCTAAAATCAAAGAGGAAGAGACAATTCCCAACCCAAAAGATAAGGGCTTGGATAAAAACATCATGGACCATACTCCTGCCTTGCAAGATCTCATGGAGACTTTGTATATAAGAAAGCTGCAAGAGGCCCACTGCTCAGCTGACTGGGAGAAAAGAGTTTATGGAGGCTGAGGAACCTGCTCAAGGTCCTATGGCTATTAACAATAGGCCTGGGAGGTCTTGGGCATCCTGACTCAAGGAGGCACAGTCCCAAGCCTGTAGCCTCACTCTACAGCCCCTGTTCCATGAGCTCTCAGCAGCCTTCGGAGTCTAATTTGGTTTCCTGAGTTGGCTTTTTTTTTTCCCAAGGAGAGCACTTTCTAGCCATAAATTATTAAGCTGATTCCTGCTACAAATCAGCCTCCTGCGAGTTTGGGCTGCAGGAGCCCGTTTATCCAGGTCCTGAGCGGCAGTGGAGGAACAAATGCCAGGGGTTCCAGATGGACAGGGCAGAGTGCGCATCCCCAGCCAGTGCTGACGGCCACCTGGATGCCTCCCCCAGCCCAGGCTCTGAGCCAGGGACCAGGGTAAGGGATCAGCTAAGGGGATATTGGCCCACCTCAGCTCCACTGACTAGGACCTGCTGGGCAGGGGCTCAGGCCTGAACTCCATATCCACCCCTTCCTCTTTGCTGCCATTCTAAATCTCCAGTAGGCTGCCTGCCTGAGGAAGGAGGAGAAAGGGGGCAGAGAATAAGAAGAAACAGAGGCGGGGGGCGGGTGGGGAGCAAAACCAGGGAAGACTGTATCCAGGCCTGTGGTTTGGCAGCAGGCAAAGGTGTGAGGTGTGCCATTCATTCCCACAGCCTGCCCAGGCTACCAAATGCCCAGCTGTGCTCCTCGGTGGAAGAATCTGAGGCATCTTTCCACCCACGCATCCTACTCACCACTTGGGGGGCTGAAGGTCTCAGTTCAGCCAAACTCACACAAAGATAAGATTGAGATGCAGAATCCATCCATTGCTCTGAATAGAACAGATTGGATACGGATTTTCCTCCTTTCTTCCCAATTGGACCCTTTGAGCCACTGGGGCCCAGAGGGAAGATTGGCTCCAGATAGGGGAAGAACAGCTGCTGAGAGCCGGGAGGCCCCACAGCACTGAAACCGGGGAGTGGCCATGGAAGGAGCGTCCCCTCTTCACCTCAGATCTCCCAAGAGCAAGCTCAGTTACTGGCCCCAGCCTCCCCCCTCGGCACTCTGCAGCTTGGGGGGAGCCAGAAGGTAGTGTCTGCATTTCTCTCACAGGGTCCTAGAAACCTCCAAGTTGTCTGTCTGTCCCATTAGAATGTAGACGTCGTCCTACCCACACCTTCCAACTGAGGTTAAACACACGGGAAAGATATGTCAAGTTCTCACAGATGGTTGGTTGGCGTCCACACTGTGCTTCGGCCCTGAGGACACTGAGGCCTTGGAAAGACGTGTCCAGCTCAAGACTGGGTAGAGACCTAGTGGCAGAACCAAGACTTGGAAATGAATCAACACCCTAACAGGGTTATGTACCTACCCGTGCTCTTGGTGACACACCATTTAATCCACACCATATCTCAACGGATCAGGCAGAATGTGTTTATTTCCATTGTGTGAAGATAAGGACACTGAGGCACAGATGAGTCATTTGGAAAAAGTCAAACCAGGAGGAAGTGGATTCAAACCTAGACAGCCAAGCTTTACAGCTGGCTATTAGCACCTGGCACAGCACTCAAGAGTTTAAATAGGACTGAGCCATAGGAGCAGAGCCCAGGTCACTCCAGGGCACTCTCTTCAACATGGTTTGAAGTGTCTCTACCCTCTGACCATGGAACCTGGACTTGTTCACAGGAGCAGGCAGATTGTCTGCATCACTTAGAAAAACCAAGGAGAGGGCACTTGTTTGTTTCTTTGTTTTGAGACAGTCTTACATCTCCTAGGCTGTCTTTTAACCTACTATGTAGCCAAAGATGACCCAGATTCCTCCTCCTCCTCCTCCTCCTCCTCCTCCTCCTCCTCCTCCTCTTCCTCCCACTTTCCAAGCTCTGGGATTGCAAGTATGTACCACCGTGTTGCAAGTGTGACCATCTTGAGGTAGCTCATGGGTAGATGAAGATGGATCAACTGTATAGAGAGAGCCTGTTGTCAGAGGTAAGTCATAGATCAGGGCACCTCGAGGGGCTGCAGTGTGGCTTCATCAGGTGAGCAGTGTGTTTGGTTTGTGCCTTGCCCAGGTCAGTATCACAAATGGGCATGGATGGTGGCACCATGGTGAGACAATGCGGAGTAGGGTTTATTTCCCGATCCCCGGATAGCCTGTAATATTTCCTTGTTTTTGCAAGGAAAAGGAAAACAAAGGAGGCTTGCCTACTTTAATTACTGGAATTAAATCCTAAGGACATTGCCAAACACACATCCCGCTTATCTTCTCATTAGAGCAGACGCCTGTCCCCTCCCCGTGGGCAAGCGCCCTCTGTGAAAACATTTTGCTATCAGATGTTCCCAGGCTGAAGAAAATGGGAACTGCATTTGAAAACATGCCCACAGCTCAAAAAAAAAAAAAAAAAAAAAAAAAAAAAAAAAAAAAAAAAAGATTCAAACCCAGCAAAAAGCCTGGACATTCTTTTCTGGGTTCTCCAGCACAGATTCATCTGTTGAACGCAGGCCTTAGTTGGTAAGAACCCACTCGGGCTCCTGCTTCGTGGCCAAAAAAAAAAAGCTGCTTCTGCCATTGAAAGAACTCCAAAGGATGGATGCTGGTGATAGCACAACAGTGGGGATACCTCCAAACTGGACCCTTAGCTGTGGTCGAGATGAGTTGGTGGGGAATCTAAAGGGGGATTGTTAGTTCTTCTAAGTCAGTGGTTCTCAACCTTCCCAATGCTGCAATCCTATAATACAGTTCTATATGTTGTAGGGACCACCAACTAAAAAAATTACTTCATTGCTACTTCATATCTGATATGGGACCCTGCTGTGCTAAGTACTAAGTAGGGAATTATCATATCCAAACAACTCCACTTTTGGGTACCATCCCAAGAGAGTTGAAACTGGGATTAGAGGTATTGGTACACCTTGTCTGTCTGTCTGTCTGTCTGTGGCAACATGTTGAGAGCAGTATTATTCACAATAGCCAAAATGGAGAAGCAACTCAAATGTCCATCAGCAGATGAATGGGTAAAAAAAAAATGTGACTGATACAAGCTTTAAGATCATACAAGCTTTAAGATCGTCGTCAGTGTTCAAAGGAGAGGAAGTACTGAGTGAAACCTGTTACCATGAATGAGCCTTAAGACAGGATGCTGAGTGAGGTCAGCTGGCATGAAAAGACAAACACTGTGTGATTCCACATACAGGAGGTTCCTAGAACAGTCAAATTCATGGAGACAGGAAAAAAGAAAGGTGGCTGCCAGGACCTGAGAGAAACGGAGAGTTACTATGTCATCAGTAGCGATTGTTCTGAAAAAGAAACACACGTTCTGGAGCTGGATGGTGGATAGGTAGTGACACAGCAATGTGGGTGACCTTAATACCATTGACCAGTGCTTAAAAGAAATGGCCAAGATAATAAATTTTATGTTCTACACATTACTTAAAATTTTCTTAAAATAGTAGCTCCTGGCACTGGAGGGAATGGCTCAGTGGTTAAGAGTACTGGTTACTCTTCCCGAGGACCCAGGTTCAATTCCCAGCACCCACATGTCAGCTCACAACCATCTGTAATTCCAGCTCAAAGGAATCTGATGCCCTCTTCTGGTCCCCATGGGCACCAGGCATGCACAGACACCATGCAGACAAAGTACTCATATACATGAAATAAAACAATACTATTTTTAATTAAAAATTGTGGCTCCTAAAATATGCTAGCCTGAGTTTCCTGGAGGTGGGTAGACGACCTTCCTCTGGATGGTCGGTTCTATTCCCTGCTCACCCCTCAGTCTGGCACCCACTCTCAACTTCTTCCTCTTCTGGGGCATACATACCCTTAGTTAAATGAAGCTAGACCCTGACTGCCCAACACAGCTTAGCCATCTGGCTATGACAATAGGAGATGGAGTGGAGCCAAGAAGTAAAGACCCAGAAAGTGACTAACTCCCACTGCAGGGGAGAATTCTAAGCAAGTCCATCCCTGCCTGATGGACAAGGCCGTGATCTGAGGCTGACTGCCCAATGGAATCCTTTCCTGTTCCTGCTGTAACAAACCATCCCAGAGCTGGTGGCTTAATACCTTTCAGTTCTATGGGTCAGCATCCATCTTGGATCTCACAAGGCTGAAATCCAGCTGTAAACCCCAGTCTGGAGGCTGGAGTAAAAGCAGAGAATCCACTTTCAGGCTTTCTCCAGCTCCAAGGAGCTACCCACTCTCCAGCTTCAAAACACGTGTCCCCATCCATTCTCCCACTGTTACTACTCCCTTGAGTCATAGCCTGGAAAAGCCCTCTGCTTCCCAGGATCATGAGATTATACTGGGATTACCCAGGGAATCCTGGAAAATGCTTCCTCATCGCTAGGCCTTAACTGAATCGCTTCTGTAAAGTCATGCTTGCCAGGTAAGGTGATATCTCATTGGTTGCTAAGATCAAGTCAGGGACCCTGTTGATGGGCATCCTGGACCATAGGTATTCCCACCTAGCCATCACATTCCTAGTACACAGAGAGTCATCTGCTCTGACTTCTAGGACAGAGGAACAGCTGTCAGTGTGTGTCACCAGTAAGTGACACTCTACTTACTCCACGGTGTCAGGAGGGAAAATGGTTCCCTACTGTGGAGGGAACAATCAGAGACCATGGGTAGGTAGCAAAGAATGAAGGAGAGAAAAGACTAGACATGCCAAAGCAACAGGCTCAGGCCAGGGTGACAATGACTGTCCATGAAGAGGAGATGCAAAGAGGAAGCTTAGGGAGTGACAGCATAGGTGAAATGCATTGTCACAGAGTGTCACAGAAAATTCATGAACAATGGCACAAGAGCTACAGAAAGGGCGATTATTATTCACTTCCCCAAAAGACTTCCCTAAGCATTCTTCAAGTAACAAGCTTGTCTATGTTCTTAAAATAGGATTTACACCCGATTTCTCAGTAACACATACAAGGATGCTTGTAAATCTATGGAAATGAAGTGAGACCAGGAACATCTGCCGATTGCCTTCTGTGCTGCTGGTGTCGCCAGCAGAAGGAAGGAGCCATGGGGTAGGGAAGCCGGGCTCAGACTCCTCCACTCTGTGTGTGTGCAACCATGAAAGTCATGGCCAGCTGACCCTCGCTTCACATAGGTAAAACTAGTGCAGGGGATGGGGGGGGGAAGGCGGTTCTAGGGCGGGCCTGGGGATGTCCTGGCTCAGAAGCTCTCCACAGAGAGGAAGCGTTTTCAGAGACTGTCAGTAACCAGAGCTGCCCTGTTCTCACAGACTCATGGAGGCTGGACAGAGAGTACTCAATTGTTGATTGCCTACTGGGTCATTTCTGCAGTAGCAACAAAACCTCTTTGGGAACAAACCCTTTGGTTCTATAGTTATTAGTGACAAGGCTACCCCTGAAAGAATAGAAGGCACCAAGACATGGTGGCTGGTTTTCTGTCTGACTGGAGAGCCAGCCCTGATGTCTCTCAAGGTTGGACTCTAAATTCCCTGTTCCATCACTGTGGCTGCTCCTGGATGAACTCAACCCCTCCCTCAAGGGGATCTCTAAACCTCCCAGCCCTCTCTCATGGGCTGTAGACTACAGGGTCACCTCCCTCTCTCTATCACTCAGCGCCTCCATCTTCCTCCTTAACTAGCTTCTACATTGCTGGTGTCACCAGCAGAGGGACAATTGTTCAGTTGCATAAATGGTCCTACAATTCTCTCCAGCATCTTACCTCCTCCGCTAGCATCTCCAGGTACCTTTCTCCTGGACCTACCTACCATACAGAACCCATTGTCAAGTTAGGTCTTACACTTTGACAGAGAGGATGGGGTGGGATGGACAGCTACCTTCCAGCTCTTTCCTTTCAGCTGCATGTTGCCATGAGAATGTTGGCCCACATCTATCTATCCATTTTAAAGAAAATCTACACGTCTGGATATATGCTCAATTCCCTCATGTTTAAAGGATGTCAACTATTTGTAATTTTTTTGACATGTCTACATTTGCAAACAAAACATGTCTGTCATCTCTGGGCTTTGATCTCTCTCCTTCTGGTGCTTTTTCTTCTTTGTCACTCAGACATACCAGTATCTCTGACATCTCTATTCTGGACAGGGAAATCAGCTTTCTGGTCTGAGAGTCCTCCGCTGCCCTCAGGCCTCAGTGGACATCACAAGCGCCTCAGATTTTGACTCAAGGCCCTCTGAGGTGATCAGAGGCAGGAGGGTAAGCAAGACAGAGGGGAAAAGGCTGGTGCCACTCAGGGTGACAGAGCCATTAATTAACAGAGTTAAACATCTGCTGTTTAATTAACACCCTCTCTGCTTTCAATCGCTTTCCCTTTAAGTTTCCCAGAGGGCCTCTGTGGTAGGTGAAGCTGAACAGAAAACAGGAGAGCAGCTCATGGCTGAGTTGGAGAGGGAACCAGAGGGGCATGGGTTTAGTCCCTGAGTGTCAAAAGTCAGAGGATAGTCTTGGAGCTCTGTAGCATGTGATAACAAGGGAGGAAGATGCAGGCTTGCGTTCCAACAGGAGAGACCGCACTTAGTCCAGAGCCACGCACACAGTCGTTCAGAGAAGAGCTCCATACACCAGTCCCCAGATGACCTGGACAGGACCCTGGGGACACAAGCTTGGTGTGTAGTGGCTGTACGGGAAGTCCCTGGCTCTCCAGTGGCTAATGAAAAGTAGTATAACTCTTATTGTCAGAACACATGAGAGAAGCTGGAGAGTTGGCTCATTTGCTAAGGGCATGCAGTGCCAAGGACTGAAGTTCGATTCCCAGCCACACACATCAGGTGGTTCACAACATCCTGAAATGCCCGTTCCAAGCAGGAGCCAATGCTTCTGGCCTCCTGGTGTACCTGGTAACCCATATGTGCATGTGCGTACATACATGCATACAACAGACACACACACTCCTACCAAAAATATGCAAACACACACACACACACACACACACACACACACGTACACCACACACACACACACACACACACACACACGTACACACACAGGAGTCAACCTCATTACTTAAAAAACACTCTGGCCTGATGTTTACCCCCAGGCCCCACCATCTTGTGCCCTTCATTGCACAGAATGACGATGTCCCTAGCCCAGGTGAGATGCCCTTTAGTGAGGGGCATGCACCTGGTCAGGGGAGCTTAAGCAGAAGTCTGCTGCAGATCTTGGGGGAAATGCTGAACCTCTTTTAAAAAAGAGAAAGAATAGTGGGTGTCAGCCTCTTTCCTGCCTCTACCCCCCTGTCTAGTACAAGTGTGATTTCAACTACAGCAGCCCGGGTTTGACAGAGACAAGACAGGAGACAAACTGAGAGGAAACGGAATCTTTTGATTCTGTTGAGCCACTAAGCAAAGACCTAACCTTTAGTAAAGTGATTTCTAAATCCCTATATTTAAAGTTGCCGTGGGTGTTTTTCTATTAGTGGAAACCCAAAGCATTCCTAAGTAGTATACTCCCTCTCTCCCCTAAAACCTCTTCTCTTCAAGAAGATAAATGAGCACCATTTAATAAAGGTGAAGTCACCAGTAGACATTTTATATTTTCTATCCTGGGTTGTGCAAGCCTTGAGTTTAAGAACAAGAGTGGACATCAGTGAGGGCCACGTCTGCCTCAGATAAGAACTCTATAGATCCTCTCGGCTCTGTCTCCTGAGAGGAAAATACAGAGCCTGCCATGAAGTGGGAGATCAGCCAACATGGGTTTCTCTGCAAATGAATTCATGAATGGATAGATGGACCACTTCTTGGCACAGCTGCTCCAGTCACAACCAGCTGGCAAAAGGAGGCTCTAGCCGCTAGCTGGACTCCAGCTGACTCAAGAAGTCCAACCTGGAACCTCTTTCCTGAAGAAGTCCCCTACCCTCACACCCTGTCTAGTTCCAATGGTACTCAGCCATCATTTTATCTGGCACTTGATCAAACCTCCTCACTTGCTCCAAATCTGGTTGCCTGGTTCAAGCCCCAAACCACAGAAGTAGACAGTACCGTCCTTTTTAAGCTCACAGAACCAGCACTGAAGACAACTGAGCACTGAGCAATGTTTTCACTTGAGAGTCACATTTAGAACGGATAACAGAGTTGCTCCCCTAGATCTGATTCCCCACCCCTACATTGGGAGTGCTCCCTGAAGTTTACTACTGGCCATGGATTACTCTGGCTAGGTGGGTTGCTTCAGGCAAACACTCAACTGCTATAAGCAACCGGTTTGAATGCGGGAGTCACACTAAGCTGTATTTCATGAACCATTATGAGAATCAAGTCAGCATGAAAGTTCAATTAAGGATGTTTATTATAATAAGATAATACAACCAAAGTGTTTAAACATGATTTGTCTTGGAAGATTTATCTCAGCAATTATTCACTTTTGAGTATGATCCTGGAGACTACTGGGGAATGAAAAAAAAAATTAAGATTTCTTCCTCCCTGCCACCTCACCAATGGCTTCTAACCCAGTCTCAGAATGGTGTGAGAAAGGCCTGTGTTGAGTCAGCCTCGCTCCCATCCCTGGTCCGGGCACCCATCCCATCACCAAGCATCCTTCTTACACTTCTGACCTTTCCACACCCTTTCTCCCCAAGGAAATTACACATCCTTCCCAAGGCATAGAAACGCTGTCCCCAGAAAGCTGTAAATGCAAAATTGATTGGACCATGAGATACCAGATTCCCAGAGCAGCCTCAACAGCATTAGGTTCATAGACTTGTAGGTATTAAGGTAGACTGGGCCTGGGGAGGGGATGTAGCTACCCTTTCAGTTTAGTTTGGCTTTTTCATCTGGGCCTCTCCCTTCTAGTTCTATCATCATTGTGGTCTGCTCTGTTCTCCTCTAAACTGGTCACACAGTTGGGAAGAGTCAGAAAGGCATGGATGTTTCTCTCTCCCGAAGCCTGTGAATTTTTATTTATTTATTTTTTTAGGGATTTGGTTGCCCCAGGGATGATGAACCTGAGCCAGAAAAGGGACCGTGGTCCTATGCCTAGCCATGGGTTATGATGAGAGGTCCCGCCCTGACTGTTGTGCTCCTGTTATTGGAAAGTGAAAGGAGAGAGGTTGTCTGCTGTCATGACACCCACCCCAACCCCTGACACAGCCGGACAAGTCTGAAAGGGCAGGACCTCAGCTCAGTTCTGCTCTTGCTACTGTAACATACCTTGTGTGGGCATGATCTGAGGTCATTCTGTCCTCCAGCAAGTAAGACAGCTCTTCTATCCAAGGTAGCTGGACTGAGGAAGGAAAGAGCTCATCACTGCAGCCACATTTTGCCCACCACACTCAGAGGAGCCCTGCATGTTTCTCTGCTACTGGAACCAAAATTTATGAAGGACTCTATGTGTCTAAGTGGGTCTTTTAGAGAACCCCCCTGCCCCCCCTCACGTGTGTGTGTGTGTGTGTGTGTGTGTGTGTGTTTGTGTGTGTGTGTGTGTGTTACTAGGGACAGCCCTAGGGCCTTACATATGTTAAGTAATTGCTTTGACTCAGCTACATCCAAAACTCTGGCTTTTTACTTTTCTATTTCTAGACAGGGTCTCAAAAAGTTGCACAAACTGACCTTGAAATTACAGCCCTCCTGCCTCTCAGTCTCCCGAGTAGCTGGGATTATCGGTTCCCAGGGCAACCGCTCTTTTGATCACCCCATGACCTTCTGGTCATTAATTAGTGCTTATATTTAATTCTATTTTTCCTCACCAGTGAGCCTGGATTCGTCAAATCCCAGACACTAGGTCTTCTAACAAAAACGTAGTTTGGACTCCCCAGTAACTATAATTACATCTTGCTTTTATTGTGTCCTTTGTTCTGTGGAAGACGGTGTGGTAACTGTTTTACAAATGTGATCCCCTTTTATTCTCTTTATATGGCACTATAATGGACTTTTCTAGCTGGGTGTGGTGACACACACCTTTGATCCCAGCTCTGGGGAGGCAGAGGCAGGTAGACTCCTGGGTTTGAGGACAGCCTGATCTACAGAGTGAGGACAGCCAGGGCTACAAGAGAAACCCTGTTTCAAAAAAAAAAAAAGTTGGTTTCGGTTGTTGGTTGGTTGTTTTTGTTTTGTTTTGTTTTGCTTTTTTGTTTGCTTGTTTGTTTTGGTGGTGGTGGTGTGGGGAGAGGTTGGAAGATGAAGAAACTGAGGCTCACGGGGAAGCAAAGGTTTGTTGGACATGCAGGCCTAGGCTCTTACCTAAGCTGCTTCTCATTTCAACAGGATTTCCCCAGGGAGTGAAGGCAAGGAAGAAGCCCTGGGCTCTGTCCCACCTGCAGGAATGGAGAAGACCTGCTTCTCAGGCTTCTTCCTCCCCCTGGGATCCCACACTGGGTCCAGCTAAGCTCTACTCCCTCTGTCCAGAGTCCCTGTCTAATGCCCTCTCCTAAGCTGGTATTTGGACCCACTTTCTTCACCTGGTCAGAATTCCTGCTGTTGGCAGGGCCTTTGACCAGGTTCCCCTATTCTAGCTTCTTCAAGGAGACCACAGGCAGCTTTCATCCTGTCTGCCCCCGCCCCCAAGACTTCACAGCCCCCAGGTCCTTCAGAGTCTCTGGGGCCCTGTTGAGAGGCTCACTACTGTGAGCGCTGGACTCATCAGCCCCCTTTGCTCCCCAACCATTGCTAGCACAGGGAAAGTTATTGCTCATTAGCTGTGCCAGCGGCGGGGGTGGCCGAGATCGGTGAGGCAGATAATCCGAGGTAGCGGGAATGAAAAAAAAATCATCTCCGTTTGGCTACGAAGGGTATTTTTGGACTTACAGTTGAATGTGGGTGTGTGTGATTGGCTGGGATTTCACAACACTTCAAACAAAATACTGAAGGGAAACTGCAGGACCTGATTGTTGCCTTCGGGATTTGGAAGCTGTCTGCCCTGTTCCTATTTCCCGTGGATCTGTGTCCGGACCAGTGGCCACAGAGCCTGGGGTGGGATCACCTTAGGTCCTGACCTGGAGCCCAGGCTGCAAATGCAGATGCCTAAAATGACAAGAGGACCAGTGAGCAGAGCCAGCTGGCGGGACACAGCAGGGACAGGGTGTTAACAGTGTGCTTCTTCAGGAGACTCGGCAGCCCCTGGGACAGCTGCTCCTCTGCTCCAGCTGAAGACAGAAACCAACAAAACACATCTGTGGAGGATTTGGCCCATTGTCAACTGCTCCGCTCTCCAGCCTGGTGGTTCCTGCCTGCTGTGGACACATCGGAATCCACAAGAGTGCTTGCCGATGCATCAAGGGGTCCTTTCCCCATTTCCTCACTGGGTGGGTCTAGAATAGAGGCTAAACTGTACATTTCTAATAAGCTCCCAAGTGATGCTTGTCAGGACGGGCTGGGGCCATGCTGGCTTTTGGATAAGAGAGCATCACAATATCTTATTTAACTAGCATGGCACTGTCACAAGGTGTTATCATTGGCCCCCACTTAACTGCAGAGGATCCAAGACCCAGAGACATTCATGACCTGTCCAACCCAAGTTGCACAGCAAAGAATGTACCAGTTGTAGAACTGAGATTGGCATCAGTGTAACTACTAACTCTCTCTAGTGGTTTAACTTTTCTCAGCTATCAGATTCAACAGAGAAGCAATATCCACCCCTGGTACTGAGCAGAATGGCTTCCTATTTAGGGGACTTTCATTAGCGGCCACTCTCATAGGAAGGGTAGATGGCTGGGAATAAGGGAGAGTTCTTTGCCTCCTTCTAAAAAGAGGGTTCAGCCAAAATGTGGTTCCTGGGTACTATCCTTTGGCCTGTGATTCCCAGAAAACAGGCTTCCTAGCCTTGAATTACCCAAGCCCCACAAAATCCTATGCCTGATCACAACCCCTTGAGTCCCAGGGCCCACACCAGAGCAGGAGAGAGAACAGTGTGGTGGGGGTCTTTATGGGTAGGGGCTGCCTAGACGGTTGCTAACCGAGCACACGATGTGTCACATAACCTGAGATATCTGTTGAGTGAGAGGAGAGGAAGCCAGAACGAAGAGTGAGGAATCTTTGCTCTCAGCCACAGGGACTCTAGAAAACATGCCCACTATAAAAGCAGTCAGCCTGGAGAAGGAACATGGGGCAGGTGATATTCTGTCCAAGGAAATTGATCAGGAATGTTTTACAAATCCATCACGGATGGACTGAGAAGCCAAGATATTAATAGGCCTGCTGGCAAGACTTCTGTCTTATTCATCTTGGGATTCCCAGCCTGGTGTCTGTTGAATGAATGAACGTGTCTCTCACTCTGAATGCCCATTGGGGAAGGTGTCACATGCTGCTGTGTGGGTGGTGCTGCGCCTCTACATAGGAAGCCATCCAAGGACTTTCAGGAAGAAAGATGGGGTGTGGGAAGAACAGTGTGACTGTGAGCGGGGAGCCCTGAGGCCAGCCACCCCAAACTAATTAAAAGGCACTGCTCCGGTGGGAACGATACTGGGCATGGTGCTTTTCCGTGCATTTTTTTCAATTATGCATATGTATGGCATACACACCCATAGCTATATTCTGTCCCCAAGGGCCAGGAGAGGGCCTTAGATACCTTGGAGCTGGCATTACAGGCAGGTATGAGCTGCCCAACTGGGTGCTGGGAATGGAACTAGGCTCTCTGAAAGAGCAGTTAAGTGTTCTTGACCATTGAGCGGTGTCTCCGGCCTCACAGGATACTCTTAGTTAACTGGGCCAGGATCCTCACTTCTCTTTGTAACAGCACCATGTAGTCAGAGTGAGATGTCACAGACTGGCGGTGAGGAAGCAGTGCTTGTGACTAGAAACTACACTCAGCAGGTGCTTGCTGATCGCTCCTCCATGGTCTGGGCACTTCTACCTGATGATGGAGAACCCTCATCCTCTCTAGCAGGAAGGTCTTCCACTGTCTGCTTTTCTCCTACTACAGCATAAGTCCTCTGATCTCTCTGTGTATGGTGCCCACAGACAGGGCAGCCATTGATGATGTTCCCCTCAGTATAGAGTGGATTTACCCTTGTCCCTTCTGCCTTCCCAAGAATTCAGCAATAGACTTGCTAGGGTCCCATATTAACATTAAAGAATGTGCTCTAACTTTTGGTATGCCCAGACCAGTGCAGATTAAAGCCAACGTGTCTTACTTATTGGTTCCATGGCTGTGAAGAGACACCTTGACCACTGCAACTCTTTTAAAAGAAAGCATTTAACTGGGGCTGGTTTACAGTTTAGTCCATTATCAGCCTGGTGAGAAGCACGGCTGCAGCGGCATGCAGGTAGACATGGTGTCGGAGGAACCCAGAGCTAATGCTATACCCAGACCCATAGGCAGCAGGAAGAGAGAGAGAGAGACCCTGGGCCTTTATTGAGCATTGGAAACCCTAAAGCCTACCCCCCAGTGACACCCTTCCTCCAACAAGGCCACACCTATTCTAGCAAGGCCACACCCCCAAATCCTGATCAAGTAGTACCACTCCCTAATGACCAAGCATTCAAAAATGGGGACCACTCTTATTCAAATCACCACACAAGGGTAACATGAACAGTTCTGCGGTCCCACAAGGTGCATGCTGCTCTTTCCCCTGGCATCCATCACTACACTCAAGTTTCTGGTGTGAGTCACCCCCAGAGTTTGAGTCAAATAAAAACTATCTCTGGATAAGACCTGTCTTGCACTCTCTTTGCAATGGATTGAGCTACTTGGTTCTTTATTTAACCCACAGTCCCATAGGATACTGAGGGGAGGGCCTCCCTCTGAGCAGTAAGAGTGACTGGCACACTGCATGGGCGGAACACAGGTGACCAGTGAGGTCTCATGAGCAGTCACGTGTCTTTCACCTGTATGGGTCATCACAGCTCTGCACAGTCATGATGCTGTCAGGGCCTGTGAAGTCTGCAGGCAGGTTTACATAACTCCCATTTAACAGACGGGAAGTTGGAGAACACAGATTCCTATCCTCTGGCCGGTCCTCGGCCTCTTGTCCCTTTCTGTGCTTCCAAGTCAGACCTTGAGGGTGCAATTTAGATTGGATCTGATCTATTTGGGGCTGGGGGCTTGGACACAGATGTGGGTGGGTGGGGGCATGGACTTGGGTGGCATATGGACATGGGTGGAACATGAACAGGGTGTTCTGGCTTTCTGTTCCACTGTTTGTTATCGCTGTTAGGATGCTGTTGGATGCAATCTTTGTTGGATGCAAAGAAAAGAGCAAAGAGATGTGTCTTGGGGGCTGGTGCGTAACCTGCGATGGAGTTGGATGAGGCTGGAACATGGTGGACAGTGCGGTCCAGGGGAGGGAGACAATGTGGAGCCCAGGATGGAGAGGTGGATGTATGCCAGTGGAAGAGAAGGTACAGCAGGCATTTCCTCCTGAAGGCCAAGGGGTTTGCTTCACAAAGCAGAGTTCCTGGTCTGGGGGTTAGGTGGGTTGTCAACTTAGATTCCTAGACTTTCAAAACATAATTGTGTTCCAACTTATCAGGGCAAAGCTCTGCACTGGCTGTGGATGGGTTTCCGCCCCCACCGTGCCCAGGTCCATCTGGAGAGCAAATGGTTGGCTGAGGGCAACTGGGAGAAAGAGTCCATGCACCCCTTCCCATCTGTTCTCAACACATGCCACGTGCCACCGCCTGGGAGTGGGGGCGCTGCAGGTGGCTGGCTGATGAGGACAGGCTGGAAAGGAGAACAGAGCCCAGTCCAGCCCATTGTCCAGCCTTAGCAAGCAGCCTTTCTGGGAATGGCTCCCGGCCCAGCCCCCTTGCCCAACGGACACCTTCTGCCCTGCATAGAGAGGTAAGGGATGCACTGGAATGAAAATGAGGCCCAGGGTTGCACTCCACCACTGTCCCAAACACACAGATGTGCACTTGACCAAGGTGGTGGTGTCTAGAAGGCAAGCAGGTTATGAAGCCCAGTAAGCACAGAACAGGGAGCTCTGAGCCCAGAGAACAGGACTGGAAGCAATAAAAGGGGACTGAAGAGAAGCACAGTGGACTCTTTCTGACCGGGTGTCAAAGCATCCCTTCTTAGAGACAGAAAAATGGTCAAGGGTTGACAAAGCCCGCCCAGTCCTTAATGAATGCCTCTCTTTCAACCTGTCTGTTGGTGCCGAGGCCCCTTAAGCATCACACTGATGAAGCTCAGTTATAAGGAAGCAAACAGGCTCACTATGATCAGACCTGCATCTATGGCTTCACCTAGCTCTCCTTTGCCTTGGTGGGACAGCCTGGGGGTGGAGTACCCTTCAGAGAGATCTGCTGGAAGAAAGTCCATAGTGTGGGTCTAAAGGAAGGAAGGCGGACTGCAAATGGCCTCTGCTTGGACCCCAGAACAGCAGGGATATAGAATCTGGCAGAGGAGCCTTGCCATATCCCTCAGGAAGCTTTAGTCACATGCCTGCGGGTGTGGTATGTGGGCAGCCCTGGGAAGTGCTGGACCGAAGGAGTGGTAGAGAGGGCTCCGGCTGGGGTAAAAAGCAGCCTTGCTGGCTCCTGCCTGTGTGACTGCAGCCACTGTCATGGAGAGTGGAGAAGGAGGAGAGATGCTCTCTGTCCGTTGCACATCTCTCAGATCAGGCTCAGCTTGGATCATCGCTGGAGCCTCAGGATACAGTGGGTTTAAATCATAGCCCAGATTATCTGTTCACTCCTCTGAGTTTGTTTCCTCCTTGGGAAGAGAACTCGGGGCTATTTCAAAGATGCAAAGATGTTTGCAAAAGCACACAGCACTGTCTGGCATCTGGAGGGCACTCAATAAATGTCAGCTATTATTTTATCATCATTGTTAGTGTTGTGACGATGTGGACCTTCCATCTCTCACTCCAGACGCTCACAATAGCCTCTTCGGTACACTTCCTATCTTTCATCTCTCCTCTCCATCCCATTCTACACAGAGCTGCCAGGACAGCAATCCAGTGACAATTCAGTCACATTATTCGGCTGCTGAAAAAAAAAACCCATCAACTTCCCAATGCTGACACCATCAAATCCAAATGCCCTGAATAGCAAGGCTCTCTCCATCTGGCACAGACCACCTCTCCTGTCTCCCTCGGTCCTCACCTCCCCATCCCAAACAAATCGAGCTGCCTGACTGGAATGGCTCTCCTCCAATGAGTGCCCCTACACTTCAAGGCTCTGACAGATGCTAGCCTCTCTCTGAATCTGGCTGCCTCTGCCAACAGGTTCAGCATGTGGCTTACTGGCTCCCAGCACAGGTGGGCAGCTCTTCTCTAAGTTGCACTGCATTCCCTGGCAACTGTTTAAAATGCAGCTTAGCTCCACACTCAGATCTGCTGCAGCCCGAAGTCTGCAGGTAGGGTTGTAGAATCTGCCTTAACCGACCTCAGTCTCCTTTGTGGGATCGCTGATGGAAGGTTCCTACACCCTACAAGAGGCACTAGGGATACAGAGACTTAACCAAATCACCTGAGCAGCTGAGAAAATACGGTTGCCCCAGCCTGACCTGTAAAGATTTGGATTTAATTGGCAGGAAAAGGGAGTCGTGCATACAAATCCGTTTGCTTTTTGGTGTCCCCCCTACCCCCGACTTTCTTCCTTCTAAAGTTTTATTAGAAATATTTTTAAGCCCACAAAGCAGTTATAAGATAACAGCGCGAAGGCCTATCCAGTCACCACCTAGATCTTATCATCCACACGTTGCTGTGTTCCTCTATCACCTATCTATCCATCATCCCTCCACTCGTGCATTCATCCATTTCATTTTTTTTTTTGATGCATTTCAAAGCAGGTTGCAGACATCATACACATCACACAAACATGCCAGTGATTTAAAAGCCCTCCAGGTGGTTACACTGTGCAGCCAGGGCTGCTCTGATCCCAGCTGGGAAGCTCTGACAGTCTCCAAGCCTCAGCTCCCGCTGTGCAGTGGGGATGGGGATGGTGGTGAAGGCGATGATGAGGATGAAGGCTGAAGGCGGTGCTTGCTCCCCCTCCCATCCACAAAAGGCTACGATGAAACCACGCAGGAGAAAACCTTTTGAAAAAATGCTGTCTGAGTCAGGAAGCAATCTCTGATTCCAGACTACAGAGCAAGGGATTAGAGCTATAACTGCCAGAAAAAAATTAAATCATAGATAAATAATAATTTTTTAGTGGTAAGTCTATTCCAAGTATGGAATGAGATATACTTATACTGAAATATTATTATCATCATCATCACCATCATTATTTATTATGAGATGATTGCTATCTGAAATCCATCCTTTTTCTTTTTTCTTTCCTCTGTCTCTCTGTTTCTCTCTCTCTGTCTCTCTGTCTCTCTGTCTCTGTCTCTGTCTCTCTGTCTCTCTCTGTCTCTCTCT
>NW_022196894.1:33280939-33297366 GCF_008632895.1 Mastomys coucha | reverse complement strand
CTCTCTCTCTCTCTCTCTCTCTCTCTCTCTCTCTCTCTCTCTTATTTTAATTTTGCAACCTTGGTACTCACAGAGATCCTCTTGTCTCTGACCCCAAGTGCTGGGGTTCAAGGCATGTGCCACCACATCCAACTAATTGGACATTTTATATTTGTACTTGCAAAGTCTGATGATATCCTAAAATTAAGTCTTGTTCTGTGATGGGCAGCAAGCTTGGAACCCATCATCCAGAGAAAAGCCAGGACTATGTGGTAGAAAAAACACGGAAATACCTAGGCACTGTGGCCCAGCCTAGCTGACATATTAAATTAACAATGACAATCATCGTGTCTCAAACATTAAGGCCCCCAAGGTGTTCACTTAGGAGAGCTCATTAAAATGCAGACCCCTTCCCTACCCCACCCCACCCCCACCAGACTCTGATGCCTCGGGTCTGGCACAGAGCCCAGCAGCCTGTACTCTCAGAATCCCTCCAGATGGTTCCAATCCATGGGCCCTCTTTGGGAAGCTGTGGGATTGGCACTCATAAAGGAATTCTGGAGGTAAGCGAATAGGCAGGAAGGGCTGTGCAGCCACACAGTGGCCTTAGGACTATGGTTCAGGGAGAGTAATGGCCAATGGGGAACCAGCCCACAGTCTTGTCCCAGGTGAGGACCTGCAAGTGAGTTTGCAGGAACCAGAGCTACAGGTAGAGGGGAAGACCCCAGAGAACAATCCCCTTGAACCAGACCCAAACCAGTCCTTAAGCCTCCTCTGTGTGGGTTGGTAGGGTGGATGTGCTTGGCCTCCCACACAGATGAGATCATGGCTTGGGAATCCGCGTGCACTCCGCTGCCCCTGAAAAGAAGCGCTCACTCAGCTGGCAAAGGGATGCCAGCAGCTGAATGCACACAGGCTGGCTGGAGAGGGAGGGCACAGGGCTGGGGGGACCCGCATCCCAAGCACGTTCAGGAAGGAAGAAAATCGATGGGGGCTAGAGAAGCCTGTTGTGACACAGCTTGAGTTTTAATGTATGCTTGTGGCCCATGGGTCAAAGATATGTCACCCCCTGCAGGGACACCTAACAGCTGCATGGGTAGAATGGGAATGGAAGGAGACTAGCTCAGCCAGAAACTGGCCACTTGCTTAGGTAGGGTCCTAGCACCAGCATTGTGAATCCCCCAGGAAAGACCGAAGGCAGCATGGGAGAGAGGTATCAGCCAGGTAGTATGGTGAGATTCCCCCACCACACCCTCTACAGGGCGGAGGCCAGAAGAGCAAGGTTCCTACATGGACATGTAATCTTTAGTGCCTTGCCTGATGCACGATGACAGTGCTCAATAAATGTGTGCTCTGCTCAGCTGAGTGAAGTGGGGTAGTCAAGTGAGGGAGGTGGCTGCTTCTTGCAGCTTCTGACACCTGCTGATCTGTCCTGAGCTCTCAAATGCTCTGTAACCACTGTCCCTTGTGACATCAAACTCCCCCTGAACTCACTTCACCCAGTGAGCATGAGGGCCTGAGCAGAGACACCTACCTTAGCACTCTGAGGACAAAGGAAGACAAGCCCACCTGGAGGAAATATCAGAACCAAAGCAACACAAGGGTCAGTAAGATGGCTCAGTGGGTAAAGGTGCTTGCTACCAAGCCTGACGACCTGAGTTCGGATCCCTAGGACCCACATAAGGGAAGGTAAGAACTGGTTTTTTTCAAATTGTCCTTTGACCACTGTTGGCATTTTGTCTAGGCTCCGCACCACAGTTACCTGGCAACAGCAGGTGTGCCTGACTCACTATAAAAGGGGCTGCTTGCCCACTCCTCACTCTCTGGCTCTCTTCTCCTCTTGCTCTTGCTCCCTTACCCTCTCTCCCCCTTTCCCTTCTCTCTCCACATGCTCATGGCCAGCCTCTATTCCTCTATTCTCTCTCTCTCCTTCCCTCTCTCCCTCTCTTCCTCCCCTTTCTCTCCTATCGCTTAAGCCTCCCCCCCCCCGTGCCCTAAATAAACTATATTCTTCTATTGATTCTATAGAATCACATCATGTGGCTGGTACCTCAGGGTGAAGGGATGCCTCTGCATGGGCCCACAGAGGCACCGCCTTCCTCCACATCATACGGCTCCTCTACCAAACATATCCCTGGCTTATTTTTCTTTCTTTCCCTCTTTCTTCCTTTCTTTTCTTTTTTTTTCTTTTGTTTGTTTTTTGTTTTGTTTTGTTTTGTTTTTCGAGACAGAGTTTCTCTGTATAGCCCTGGCTGTCCTGGAACTCACTCTGTAGACCAGGCTGGCCTTGAACTCAAATCCGCCTGCCTCTGCCTCCCAAGTGCTGGGATTAAAGGCGTGCGCCACCACCACCTGGCCTTTCTTTCTTTCTCTCTTTCTCTCTTTCTCTCTTTCTCTCTTTCTTTCTTTCTTTCTTTCTTTCTTTCTTTCTTTCTCTCTTTCTTATAAAACACAACCACTACGTATGTGCTGTGGCAAGTGTGCCCCCTTCTATAGCTTTTTTTCATCTAAAGGAGGAAATAATAAATTAACCATTTTTTGAATGGAGGAAAGACCCAGCAGGGTCCAGCCGTCTATGCGAGTGACATCAAAACCTTCCAAGTCACAGAATGCCAGTCTGCTGTTGTATGTGGTAAACAAACAAAACTCCTTCCCCACCCCAAAACCAGTGTCAGCTTCATAGTATTCTGCATATGTGAGGTCACACACTTAAGGGAGAACAAACAGAATCATAAGTAGGGGCCCAGAATGTCCCTATGAAAGCTCTGAATTCCCCAAACTGACCAGCCAGGTAGCCGGATGCTGAGTCAACATGACACCTGGTTCTCTCCAGACTGTATGGTCTGTTCTTCCTTTCCATGATTGTGTTTCTGCGGGAAGAGTGAGAATCTTGTATCCATCCAGGAAGGACATATGAAGGAGATGTGCCAACTGTGAATCCTGCCATTGAAGCTGTGGCTGAGGGACATATGGCTTTGACCTCCAAGTGCCTGCCATCAGAGCAGGGGAAGAGGGGGAAGGCGGTCCCAGAAGCAGGCAAAAGACGGCAGCGTTAGCACAAATGAAAGCAAATACTATTCACACAGCAGGTAGCTAACTTACTTGGAACTTGGAACCCCCAGAGCTGGTATAAGCTAAATATAGGAGTAGGTTCAGGATGCTGGGGAAGCATTAGCAGTTGGTGGCCATAACGAGTGCTCGGGGATGCTGGGCTCGGTGGTCAGTGTCCTATTAGATAGAGCCTGCCAGGTGGGTTTGCAGTGTTGTCTCCGATGGGGCCAGGTCTGCCCTACTGCTTTGAACGTGTTCCTTTTGCATTTACAGCACGTGTGAGTGCTGAGGTCAGAGGACCACCTCAGGACTGACCCTAGCCTCCTACCTTATTTGGGAACCAATCTCTTTGTTGTTTACTGCTGTCTGTACCAGGCTAGGGAGCCTCTGACACTCCTGGCTAGGGAGTGGGTAGAGATTCATTCTCCGACCTCTGCCTCCCATCTCACCCAGGGATTACAGATGCTTACTACACTGTTACTGAAGCACAACTTTACATGGTTTCTGGGAATGTGAACTCGGGTTCTCACGTTTACCCACTGGGACACCTCCCTGGAAGTCCCGCCCCTTTTCCTTCCCAAGGCAATCTTTGACTCATGACACGAAGCCCATCTCAAGCTTAAGGATGCTTACTATGGTGTGGTCCCTCAGGCTGCTTTCCCTGATCTTGAGTGTGTGGTCTCTGTGCGAGGCAGAGGCAACTGCAACCCACCTTCTCTGCATGGCTTCAAGGCCATCATTTCCACCACTGTTCTTCCCAGAAGCAGGGCAATGGCCCAAATTGCTGTCATTGTTTTTATTGTGGTAAAATATACAGAACACAAAACTGACTAGTTTCTCTCTTTACCCGCCCAGTTCACATTCACGGAGCTGGGTTACCATCACCATCCATCTCTGGACCTTCTCCTTCTCTTCTCTACCTGCATCCCTGTGCCCATTAAGCAGCAACTCCAATCTCCATTTCTGCCACTCTGAGAAGCAGCGTTCTATTTCTGTCTCTGATTGTGTCTCATCCAAGTACTGCACACCAGCAGAATCATGCAGTATATGTCCTTTTGTGACTGGACTATTTCACTTAGCATAATGTCCTCAGGATTAACCCATGCTGGAGCTGGGGAGAGGGCTCAGAGTCAAAGGCACTTATTGCTTTTGCAGAGAGCCAAGTTTGGGTACCAGCACCGTATAGTGGTACCTTGTGATCATCTGTAACTCCAGTTCCAGGGGATCCTAAGCCCCCTTCTGGACTCTGTGGGCACTGCATGCATGTGGTGCATATAACATATGTGCAGGCAAAACACTTATAAGCGTAAAAAATAAAAATTAAGATTGGAGCTGGAGAGATGACCCAGTGGTTAAGAGCACCCACCACTCCACTAGTGGACCCAAGTTCAGTTCCCAGTATCCACATGAAGATACTCTCAAGTGCCTGTAATTCAGTTCCAGGAGATCCCACGCCCTCCTCTGGCCTCTGTGAGCAACCACACACATGGGGCAAACACTCACATATATATGCACACATACACTCATAAAAATTTAAAATAAATAAATACCTTTTAAAACCATTCACCCATGCTGTCATGCTATCTTGATCATGATCATTGTGCCTTCAAGGCAGGCTGACCTTGAATCTACAGCCCTTATGCTGGGGCTCCAGGTTTGCGCCCCACACCTGGCTGACCCTGAGAGTCAGATCCAAGCTGAGATACCTTTCAGAGGACGTTCCCATATGTCTCAGTTAACCCCTGGACGGCACACTTCACAGACAGACTTGAGCATCACACAGCAGTGCTTGTTCTAAGGCGCGGGAGGCTCGCAGCCAGCGTGTAGTGAGCCGGGGAGGCTCCCAGGAGAGGAGCCATTGGAAATCACAGAACCCTGGCCATAGCTAGAAGACTGTAGAAGTCACATGGCAGAGGCAGGCAAGAGGCAGGTTTGGCTGGCAGCCAGGATCCAGTGTGACGTAAACAGATAGAGGAACTCAAGCCACAAGCCTGCTTTCAGGCTTTGTCTCAGCCTTAGAGTGTGGCAGGTCACATCAGGAGCATGGCTGGAGTGACAGGTGTGGAGGCAGGGACCCTCCTGCAGGGGTCTTTCTTGAGTGCACTTAATTCAGGAGAGACTGGGAGCCATGAGATGCCTTAGAATAGAGATCACAGCTTCTTCTAGTTATAGATTTGGGGGTGCAGGTCAGGACCTCCTGCCCCTCCCCACAGCAGCACTGGCTAGTCTCACAGCTCTGTCTGTCCCTCCCTCTCAGGGACTCCTCCAGGGAGTACCTAGTCTCTAACAGCCTCCCTCCTACCACCCGTTCACAAAATCAGGAAATGTGAACCCTAAATAATTTATAAACGTGTTAAATAAGCCCCAATCCCCGGAGAGCTCACTGTTAATACTTCCCTCATTGAACATGAGCCTGAGCCAGACATCATTAGGAAGGAAAACCTTCTTCCCTCTCTTTTAAAAATCATGTCATTTAAATGGTTTGGGATTATTTGGTGCTTTGAATCACTCTTGCCTCTGCTGTCTCCCATTAAGGGGGTAATTAAGAATTGACTATGGTTAGCAAAAAGCATTCAACGGCCAACTTTTTATTTGTTTTTTTTTTTTTTCAAGTGCTCCAGGCTTCTCCCTCCCCTACCCAGCCCTGCCTTTCTTGTCTCCTTGCAGCCCAGATCCCCAGAACTCCCACCCCCACCCCCAGGTCTCCTGCCCATAAACACACTTGGAGCCCCATGGAAACCACACACTGAATGGAAAGACAGCGGGGCGACCATTCAGTTTCTTCGTATTCCACTGCCCCATTTCCTCCAGGCACCTTGCCTGGTGTCTCTTGGGACTGGGGCCAGACTGTGTTTGTTCGGCTGCCCTGGTCACCCGGGAATGGGGTGGGCTCAGATCCCAGGCCTGTCCACCAGCCGGTCATTCTCTCTCTGGAGAATCGCTCTCTCTGAGCGGCTCAGGCAGGATTAAAGGCTTCAGGAGTGAGAGCATGGAAAGAGGGGACCCAGACCCAGGCAGGCCAAGGCTGGCAAGGCAGAGCTGAGGCAGGATGGCGTGACGGTGGGTCTCCATCCCCCACTCCGTCAATTACAGTGATTACAGACCCCCTCAGCTGCAGAGCTGGGCTTATACCTAGAATTCAGTGCCTGGGCCTGGATGATCTTTTAGGGGCCTCTCTTTACCCCCTACCACCACTAAAACCACACTTGAATCATCTCAAAGATGTAGTGGTTTTTCTTCTTCTTTCCTTTCTCTAGGTCATCAATTTCTAGTCCTTTTAAGTGATAGAAATTCTTTTCTTGGTCTAACTTGAAACTTTTCTGTTGCCGCGGTGTGTGCTGTTTCAGAACCATGGACTCTGAGACCTTGTATCCTCAATCTAACACACCAGCAAGCTAGACAAACCAACCTGGAAAGACACACACACAGGAGGTCTAGCAACCTTGGGGTGGGAGAGGGTGGAGACAAGGTCTCAGAGAAACTTCTAGAACTAGCTGCCAGAATTGACCTGGGCAGGGGTGAAAGGAGGGCTGACTCTATACATACTCCATTACCAAAAAAACCTGCCTACTTTGGGTAGCCTTGTCCTAGCAATATTTCAACACTTGAAAATGAAAAATTAAATGCAGGTGTTGATGTGTTGGAACAGTGGCGGTCACGTCTGGAAGTACCACACTAGGCCTAGACAGTTCCACGTGTAAGAGGTTTAATTGAGAGGGAGTAGAGGGTAGTGGCGCAGAAAGAGAGGGGAGAGAGAGAGATAGAGAGCAAGATGGAGGAATTGTCCCATATATATGAGTTGTGACATAGTAGTCGCGCAGGTAAAGGTGGGGGCTGAACCCAATGGATTCTGTGAATATGGTGGCTGTTGTCCTGGCAACAGGTCTGTGGACCTGCCCATGTATCACCACAGGCTCTGAATGCTAACAGGTGTTAACAGCAGCCAGTCACCTGTGTCATCACTGTGGTCCCCCTCTCCATGGAACTCTCTTCTTTGAGGTGAACAGCCCCAACCTCGAGTGCTCCTTGTGAGCTCCAAACCCTGCTGGGTGTGGTTGGCCGAAGCCTGCGGTTGTGGCCCCGGAAGGGAACATTTTAGACTTTTTTCTTTCTAGGTACCACTGCAGCACATGAGAGGTCAGTGAGCTGGGGCTTCCTTCCATGAGCCTCCTGAACAACAGCCTGCATGTGTTGTGCTGGGTGTTAGAGATGTGTGGGATTTGGCTTGAGACAGCTTTCCCCAGCAATCATGGGTGAGGTAAGGAGGTGGTCTCCAAGCTTCACCTACTGCCAAAGCTGCTACCCAAACAACAATGGAGTCAGATAGGAAGATAGGAGCTGATGCCAGCCTCTCCCCTTAGCCCAACACTACAAAAATAAGCCTCTTTTGGCTTTCTGTGACTTGCTGTGGAGGCAGGGAAGGGACATGTCAGGGAGAGGAGGAAGGACAAAGGAGGACAGGTCGCTCCAGTTTGGCTTTGGTAGGAAATTAATTCATCATATTCTGGAGTGCTGTGCAAAGCACCAACTAAACAGCCGGCAGGGCTTAACCAGGCAGCCCGCTCGCTCCTGCGCGCACTGCCTGAGGGTTTTCTTCTCCGTTACTGACTTTCCCAAGTGGCCCTATATACCCATTCCTGTAGGGCCAATCCCCAGGGTTGGATGGAGGCTGTAGACATGGTCCGAAGGTTCAGGGAGGATCCCCCACCCCATTGTGTTCTACCTCCCCATCCCTGTAGCGAGTGAAGGCAAAGTACTTAGAAGCCCCCTGCTGACTTCCACTGTGCTGGGCTGTAGAATCATCCTTAGAAGGGGTCTCGGCTTGGCATTATGTCCTCCATTTTCGTCAGTCAGGAGCTGCCTACCTAAGGATTTCTTGGTGTCTGTCCATGGTCGGTTTAGGCTAGGTCTCTGTTCTCTTTTCTCTGGAGCTCTAGGGCCTCTCCTCCAACAGAAACCCGTGGAAAGATTCTAGGCACATCACACGTGTTTTTCTTCAAGAATAACGACAAAGGAAGCCACTGAGGAGAGTGCAAAGTAGATTTTATTCTAAATTTGCCCAGCACACAATTCCCCAGGGACAAGGCTGGAAATGTGAAGGAGGCCTAGGAAAAATACAGAAGGGGGAAAAAAAATGTATGTATAATTTCCTCTCTGTTTCGTCCCAAAGACTTCTTTGAAATATATGATTTCGATTACAATTCTGGACTCTAAAACTTTTTCAAATGAATGTAGTGCTTAGAATAGAATGTTTTAATGAGCCCAAACTATTTCCAAAAAGCATGCCACAAGATTTAAAAGCAGACAAGCTCCATCAATCTTCCCTCGTGCCTATAAGGATGCAACTTGTTTGACATTCCTTTCTAAATGACCTACAGAAGAAAAAAAAAATCGATAGTTCCTGGGAATCCTAGTGCATTTCCACTCATAAATATAGAAGAAAATAAAATGACTACTTCAATGAAAAAAAATGGAAAAATTTTGTCATGGCACTTGAAATTTTTGTGAAGGTTCTTGATCAGGGATTGGACATCAGTGGACAGGGAACAGGGGTGGGGAGAAGGGACTGTGGCATTTTGTAGGTTACCCTCCCATAGTGCCCAGATGTCCAGCATTTCAAAGCTGCAGACAGTGGTTTGGGGTCCAGAGTAAGCTGGGGGCAGATTGTCTCTTAAGCTTATTCCTTTCCATGACTAAGGATTCATTCTGTATTCTCAGTCCCCTACTACATGTGAAAGTCACAGCTCACATCTAGAAAACCACCTACAAATCAAGAAACACATTAACATGTGAGAAGAAAGTGGAGCCTGCCTTCCTGTAGATTCAGAAAGGAGTCCAGGTGAGGGCCCGAGAGAGAGTGAGGCTGACTGAGTGGAGGTCCAGGGAGCAGCTTGTGTACCCTGAGATCTGAGGGCTTCCCTCCTCCGCCCTTCTCACAATTCCCAATGCTAACAATGGGCACTTGTCTGTCTTCACCAGGAAACAAAAGGCTGCCTTTTGTCTCACACCAAGTGTGCTGCAGAAGGATTTTTCTCTTCAAGGTTTTGCCCGCTTCTCACAAACCGTCCGCCGGGAGGGGCCGCCCGCTTTCTAAAAGAACAGGTACTTTACAACAGGAAGCTGGCAGGTGCCCACGAAGCATCCTGTAGTGTGCAATCTGACCACATGCAACAACTACAACTCCAGGTTTTAGATAAACGATATTCCATCACTTTTATGTTTCAAAAACATAGGGATTCCCCAAGCTGGGAGTTACACATATATTTTCATTTTTTCTTCTAATATTTGAAAACAAAACAAAACAAAATCAACAGCCCCTTCTGGTGTCTCCTGGAGGGAGATAAGTCAAGACTGGAGCTGAGGCAGGCTTCAGAGGGGTGTGTGGAATGTGGGAGTGAGTCTTGAGTGTTGGAATGCACACAGACAGACAGACAGACAGACAGACAGACAGACACACACACACACCACACACACACACACACACACACACACACACACACACACACACACACACACGAGGAACATCCACTCAGCCAGGGAAATCTCTCAGCTATGGTTAACCCTATAACCCCGCATTCGCTCCACCTTCTTCAAAAGGGGTCGGACATTCTTTCCCAAACTTTGCCGCACTTTCCATGAGAATGGGGATGTTCTTGCATAAAACATGAGTATGGGAGGGCAAAGAGGGAGCAAGCCAGACCTCAAGGAGCTGAGTGGGTGGGAGACTCAGCAAGAAGAGCGTGGTGGGGGAGGGGTGGAGAGACTGTTTTCTCACACTGCATTTCTTCCAGGCTCCTTGGAGACCGCACAGAGGCCCGGAGAGGTCTCCACTAGGCCCAGACCCTCACAGAGGCAGCCAAAAAGGAATGGGGAGCCTGATCTGATAGATCCAGATGGAACGGCATTTGACGATCTGCGGGAGACTGACGCCCTTCATCTAACAGAGAAGGATAGAGAAGACTCAGGAAAGGGAAGCCATGGGGGCAGGCAGTAGGAGCGAGGGAGCCTTCTAAACACTGAAACCATAGCCCTGGCCCTCCTCCTGGATGCCAGTATCGGGATACACACAAATGCTGGGTTTTTTTTTTTTTTCCAGTGTTTTTGCAGCATCCAGCGGCACAGACTTGAGCTCGATGTTTGAATGGCTACAGGGGGCCAGATAGGATTCTTAGTCTGTTATCAGTGCCCCAGAGAGCAGGATTTAAGGGTCTGCAAGAGGTCTTCTCCCGCAAACAGGTTATTAGTATTGCTTGAATTAACCCAGCAATGGGCTAAATGCCAGCAGCGGGAGAGAGATGTTAGGGCATTCTGTTCCTCTGGGGACCCAGGTGAAGCAGCAGGAAAATCCCTGCCCAGCTCTTACCAGAGGCACGGAAAGGGCAGGAGTGTTTACACTGGAGCACCCTGTAAAGCTACACAGCTCTCAGGTGCCTGTAAGCACTGGATACCCCCAATGTCTCGTTCTATTGTTGGGACACCTCAGTAGCCTCCTCCACAAACAGACTGGAAGGGACAAAAACCAGTCTGGCTCAGGGCAAGTCAGAAAAAAATTTCTCAGTGGAGGTTAGCACCCCCCAGACCCCCCCTTCCCCGAATTCAACTCCACCCACTCCAAAAGCAGTTTGACCTCCATCCCCAAACTTCACAAATTTTGTGGCAATTTCCAAGGGAAGGGTAATGTTTCTGCATCAAATGTAAGTCTGGGAGGGCAAGGAGGGAGGAGGCTCGGCCTCAAGGAGCTGAGAAGGTGGGAGACATGGACAAGAAGAGCGTGGTGGGGCTTTTGTGTATGAGAGAACTGTCAGTGGTCTAGGACGTACTCATGAGACTTTTGAGAGTCATTATAAGCTGACAGAGCACGGGAGGGGTGGTGGAACTAAAATTGCAGGGGACCCTGGGGGTGACCCAGAGCAGCAAGCAAATCTTCGAGCCCCAGCTGCATCTGCATCACCAGAGGGACATGACAACTTGCTTGCTGGGCCCTCAGCACATATATATCTATATCACCTATATCTATAACATTATATTTACTTATATATTGTATATTTTATATTAAAGTAAACATATTATTTTGTTTTATCATATACATTTATGTGCATATATGTTTATATATGAAATAGGATTTTGCTATGTCGCTCTAGGGTAGCTTCCAACTTGGGGCAATCCTCCTGTCTCAGCCTCCCAAGGGTTAGGAGTACAGGCATGTACTCGCATTCCCATGTTCACCCAGGACTTTCTAACAAACTCCTTGCCGTTGCTGTTGCTGCCGCCGCTCCGTGGTCCTTGCTGTGAGAATAGCCTCCTCACTTTCTATATGGAGAAGCTGAAGTGATGAGGCTCTGGTAGCCTCTTTCCCTGGCACAGGGGAAGTATTGGCTCCCGGATCTAGCATGAAACCATAGTGTAGGGTGAGTCTGAGAGGCAAGGACGAACACAAGGGAAAGCCATGTACTTAATAAAGTCTCACTGGAGGGTCCCAGAGGACCCTGAGGAGAGGTTTGCCCCAAAATTAAGCAGTAGAAAAGGAAAATAGGGTGGGGGTGGGGGCAGTTAGCAGATTATGGAAAGCAGTTAACCTAGAGTTAATCAGGGCAGTGGGGCAGAGATGAGCAAGCCACCAGAGCGCTTGGGAGCCAGGGGCAGTGTTGCCTCCAGCTGTGACTTGCCCCCCACCCCCACTCCCAAACATCTGTTGTCTCCTGAAGGCCTTGGGGCAGGGCCCAGAAAGCTCAGCCTGGAGAAGAGCCAGAAAACCAACTTATCTCCTTTATCTTGTCTGGGTTGGTAAGGGTACCCTCCTCTCGGCCATCTCTGTCCTTCTCTTCAGTGCCCATGATCCACCAGAAATTGGAGACAACATCACCCATCATGGGGCTGGTATGCACTCGGGGCGAATAGGAGACAGAAATGAATTCATCGATGGATTCAGCATGCTGCTTCCTGGGAAATGAGCCTTACCTCCTAAGGGGAATCAGACCTGTGGATCTTTCAGCCTTAGGCCTCTCTGTTCCACTAAAGGAAGAAATCCTTTTTTACATTCGAGCAGAACACTCTGCCACGTCATGGTTCCTCTGACCCGTCTAGTTTCAGACGGAAGGCTTCATTTTTTTCACTCCTTCTCTGACTCCATACGGACCTGCCTTGTTGGCACCAGGAATACAGGACCTGCCTTGTTGGCACCAGGAAGGACATGGTGTGTGCGGTCTGCTGCTGCTGCTGTCCTCCAAGCTCAGTCATGAGAGGAAGGACCACACACGGGGCTGCACTGTGCCTACAGAGGCATTGTCCTGACTTGGAACCTGGGTGTGCTCTGGACCAGCCTTCCAGAGCGGGGGTGGGGGTGGGGGTGGGATGGGGAGGACAACTTCCTGGTCCCGTGCCTGGTGCCTGGGCTCTGCCCTCTATGGCAGCACTCTGGGCCTCTAGGCCTCAAGAAAAACCTCTTGATCCTTGTGTTACTCTGAGCAAGCCTCACACTAGTCTAAGATACAAGAACCAGGCCCAAACCAATCACAGCACAGGTGGGAGCCAGCTCTGCCCCGGGGCCAGGGATTCGCAAATCTCAACACATCCTCACCCTAAAGCTACAGTCTGGTGAAATTTCTCTGTTCCTATTTCCATCAAGCTGTCCAGAGAAAACCATCTCACTGAGGGAGGGGGGGAAAAGCCAGAGAAAGGAGAGGCAGAGGCCCTGAAATTGCTGCTAAGAGATAGATTCTATGTAGTTGGGCACAGGCCATGAAGACCCCAGGCTGTAGGCACAGGATGCTGTGCCCTCTGGGTTGACTAGACTCCCCACAGCACGGCCCTGCCACCTCTGGCCCTCTGCTCTTTAACAGTTGTTTGTTCAGGGGATGTAAACTTGCCTGCCAGAATCCGGCATCTATGCAATCAAATGTTCCTGGAGAGGACCTCAGTGGGCACCACAAAACCCGGCAGGCTGATTAGCAGGCTGTTTGCTTCTTTGTATCTTCTGAAGCACCTCTCAGCTCCATCCCACCAATCAGAATCTGGCCCTAAGTTTTCTGCAATATGGGGTTGCCAGTGAGTCCTTCCTCCGGGCTAAGGGGGTAGGGAGCTGCCTTTCAGTTATGGAGACACATTTTAGTACAGGAGATGGAGATCACGAAAAAGGGAGACACCTGTCTTCCCAAGAGAGGGAAAGGCACCCCTGAGCTACCTTCTCTTCCTGCCTCTCCAATCACGGACAAATAAGCAAAAAGATCCAGGCTCTTCACAGTGAAAGGGAGCTGTGCATGCACACACGCGTGCATGTGGGCACACGTGCCACACTGCCTCCTGTGCCTTGGATTACGGCGCCTGAAACATCTCCATGGAGCCGAGTCAAGAGGTCGCTTTAGCCCTGGCTTATGCTTTCTCATCCCAGGAAGGCACATACACCCTCAATGGGTGATTGCCCATCTCTCCCTCCTCCTGTTCTCCTATCCCCTTTCTCCCTCCTTCCTCCTCTTTCTCTTCTTTTTGTTTGTATTTTTTTTTTTTTTGAAACAGGGTCTCATGGAGCCAATGGTAGCCTTGAACTTGCTATGTAGCCAATGCTAGACTTGAACTCCCAATTCTCTTCCCCCTACCTCCCACATGGTAACATTACAGGCATGTGCCTCAACCCCTGGCTCGGTTGGTTTCTTTCTTTCTTGGTGCCTAACAGGATGTTTGGCTCATTCAGCCAGCTGTGCAGGCAGGGCTACACACCCTTTCTACAGCTCTATACCCGCTCTGATCTTGACACTTTGCTTCTAGAAGTGTCAGGCAGGAACAGTGGTTGTCTTCAGTGGGATTTCCTTACCAGACTTCACACCTCACAGGGCTCAGCCAGCACCCGAAGCCTCTCCTCCACACTTACACTTTGGAAGTCTGTAGCTTAGTAACCATGGGAAGGCTTAGAACTAACTCTCTTCACCCTACAGGCTATAAGACCATGACAAAAAAACCCAGAGCCCAGAACCCAGATGCCTGCTCTTCTAAGTCAGAGATAGCATGCTTCACCTGTCTCTGATAGACCCAGTGTCGTGGGCTCCAAGGACATAGGAAGATCCAGTGGAAATAGATGTCCAGGAGCAGAGTTAACGTGGAGAGATCATTCTCACCTAGAGGTGCCGTTGCCTTCAAGGGATCCTTTCAGGAATGTCTAGAGTCAATTTGGTTGCCACAAACCAAGATGCTCCTGGCCTTTAGTAGACAGAGGCAGGGGATATTGTTAGATCTCCCACAAGCATGAGACGCTCCTCTTTCATCTCAAATTATAGCTGCAGTTTTGAGAAACCCTGCCCAGACATCTCCCTGCCATCCGTGCTGAGCGGCAAGGAGTCAGAATCATCGCTCTCCAGTCTTGCCTCGGAGTCTCCGACAGGAAGACTGAGATATACTGAGAATGGGGTCAAGGGACACTTCAGCTTTGACCCCCTCAACAATACTCTGGGAAGTTGGAACTGTTCCCAGCGGGACCTCAGAGGTTATCTTGTCTAAAACACTCATCATACGAAACTGCCAGCAACACAGCAAAGCCCAAAAACTCACGAAGGAAGGCAGGGTCACAGACACACACAGGGAAAGCTAGACATCTTGTCCTCCTGGCACCGTGAAGGTGAAAGGCAGGAGAGCCGGGGAAGGATACAGGAAGCCCAAGTCATTCAGCACAACGGTGAGACCTCTATCTGTCTAGAGGCAGCCCAACCTGGAAACAGCCATCCATCTAAGGATGGGGATCGCAGCACAGCTGTAAAGGGGCCCAAGTCCCAAAACTGTAGATCCCCCCAGTCGTATCTTGTATTATTTTATATACATTCCAGATGGGATTTGTCAGGTTAGAAAAAAATAAAAATTATTTTGATGCCTGTTCCCTCGGCCTGATGGCAACTTAACCTTCCAGGGAAGCAGAAAGAAGCCCAGAGCAGGGGTAGGGGGTGGGGGTGGGGGAACAGGGCTGCCCGAGGAAGTGAGCAGAAGGGCAGGAACCTCCTCACTGGCTTCTACGGGCGTGGTGATGTCATGGTGGAGGGTGAAGAGCCACAGCCTGGGAAAGTGCTAACTCTCATTCTGCCCTCCAGCCTTTCAACCAGCACTGCTTTGTTGGAAAAGGGCCGGCCATGTTGGCTCCAAAACCTAAGAGCCTTGTGAGACCAGGCACGTTGGTGCAGCCATTCCTCCCTGAACTTTTATTTGGATGTAGTTATTTCATGTGTATAACTCTTCTGCCTTCCCATATGTATGTGAACCACATGCCTGCCTGGTCCATGCAGAACTGAAGCTGACAGTTGTAAGCTTCCATGTAGGTGCTAGGACCCGAACCCAGGTCCTCCAGGAAAGCAGTCAAGTGCTCTTAACTGCTGAGGCAGCTCTCCAAGCCCTTCCACACATTTTAAGATGTATTTATATACGACCAGGAAGAGAGAAATGTAATAAACATTCCCTTCTGGAACCTTACTCCTGAGAGACCTAGCTGCAGGCCCCACCTACCCCAGCATCCTACCTCCTTAGCCCATGAGAACTGTCCTTCCTAGGTTCTCCCCCATTCACTCAGCGCAAAGCCAAGTCACAGGCACTCTATGTAGATGATGCCTCAGAGCCTGTCTGTGTGATTCAGGTGAGCACAGCCAACAAGTGCAGAAAGGGACATCTGTGCCAGTACTCACCATGAACAGTTCGGACTTGGTGGGAAAAGACACAGCATACAGGAGCTAGACTCCTGGGCATACCAGCCTGGATGGCCACCCACCCAGAGAGGCAGAGCTCAGAATCCACCTCAAACCTACAGTCAGACCAGGGCTGTGACCAGATAAGCGCCCCCCCCCCCCCCCCCCCCCCCCCCCGGTCCCAGAGAGCAGCAGACTAGAGACTGAGCTTCAGGGCCTGCCAATGTGCCTCAGCCCAGGGGAGGTAGGACGGGTCTGCTGATCAGAGAGAAAACACTTGCCTGTAAAATCGATCCAGGTTACTGCACTCAAGTGGGATCAGCAAAAAAACCATCTCCATCCTGCCCGGCAGATCTGAGTGGATGCGTCCAGCCCCAGGGAAAGCAAGACACAGCGCTGGAGCCAGCCCTGAGCTGCTTCAATTGTCTCTCACACTGCCCGGCCTCGCTCCCAGTGCTACACAAAGGCACTGCAAACAGCTCTCAAATCTCAATGGTAGCACACCAATCGCCAGCTCCTAGAGTGTTCTCCCAGCCGGCCAGGCCCCGGGCCACCTCACCAGTGGCCTGCCTCCTCTCCAGAGTTTCCTCAAAGGCAGCCCAGGGCTGGTTAAAGACGTCTTATCCTCGGGGAGTGGTTTGCTCATCCCAGAAAAGACAGCCGTTTAGCTACACCAGGAAGCAGTGATGGAACACACAGGTAGAGAGAGGGAGACCCGGGGTCGTGTGTGTGTGTGTGTGTGTG
>NW_022196894.1:33278503-33280793 GCF_008632895.1 Mastomys coucha | reverse complement strand
GTGTCTGTGTGTCTGTGTGTGTCTGTATCTCTGTCTGTATATACTAGAGAAGAAGGTAAGAAGTCTGTGGCCCCTCTCTAATCTCCATCCCAAACTTCTCTGCTGGTTTTGAGCCCAGTGATAGGCTCCCTTAGATACCCAGACTCTAGAACGAGCAGATGATGGACTCGATATGTCTTCTCCCAACCCCACCTACCCCTCCTGAGGGTGACAATGCCACTGGCTTGCTCCTGTCTTCCAGACAGCAGATGTTGTCAGCAGCCAGCCTCCTCTGCTGAACATTCTTGGGGAACAACTTGGAAGAAGTAGCATTTTCCAAAAAGAAAACCCACAGTGCAGATCCTCCTTGCTCTAGTCCGGTCCGCTTCTGTTTGCATTCTACACACACCACCCCTAGCCTGGTGCCCATTCTGGGTTAGTCCTGAAGTGTCTCAGTGCCTGCTCTGCCCAGAGCCATATGCCTCTTCTCTAGTTATAAGTATCCTAGCCAGAGGAGGCGCAGGGCATCCACCTGACTTACCTGGCTCCCAGCCCTGATTATCCCAGGAAAGAGTAAAGAGTAGGGAGTCCCAGCTGTGCATACAATGCCTGCTGAAGGGGTTGGGCCTGAGGAAAACCATGGAGGAAATGCTACATAGCCCTTGCTTTCACATTTTCCTGTGAAATTAACCACCTTCTTATTTTGGCCAGCATGGAGAAGACCAGAACACCATCTGTGTCTCTAAAATTGTGCTCCTTGGGAAATGCCCATGGTGTGCCTCAATAAGTCAAGTCTACTTAGTCCCTCTTAGCCTAGAAAGCAGCAGGCTGCTGCCTATCTTTTATCTATTTCCCAGTCACGTTTGGTTTGTGTTGATGGATTTGTAGGGAGAAATGGGCAAGGAGGTAGCAATGGGGTGAAGCATTTGGTATTGGGATGAGTATCCCAGGACAGATCACCACCATCAGTGCCAGCCCAGGTCTAAGGGTCATGAGCTAGACCCAGCAGCTCTGTAGCAGGACCTGCCCAGGCTCACTGACTAGGTAGAGTGAACACTGAACACTTAGGGCATGATCTTAAACAGGGTTCTGAGTCTCTCATCTCTTCTATATGGAGAGTGGGGATCTGTCCAAGTTTGCTTTGTTGCTGTGGTAAAGGCCAAGACCAAAAGCAATTTGAGGGAGGAAAAGAGCTTAATTCAGCTTACAGCTTACAGTCCACCGTGAAGGGAAGTCAGAGCAGGAACACCCATGAAGAACACTGCTCACTGGCTTGCTCCCGTGGCTTGTTCAGCCTGCTTTTTTATACAACTCAAAATTACCTGCCTAGGCATGACACTACTTACAGTGGACTGAATTCTCTCTCAATCATTAATCAAGAAAATGCCCCACAAGTCTGCCTACTGGTCAACCTGATGAAGGCATTTTCCCAGTTGAGGTTCCCTCCTCCCAGATGACCTGGTTTGTATCAAGTAAACAGAAAGCTAGACTCTTATGTATCTAGTTCACAGGATGGTCAAATGGGATAAGCCTCAAGCTACTACCAACCCAGCTAGGTTTGGCCTTTAAAAACGCTGGAGCCCACATGTGGCTGCTACTGTGGGAAGGAGGCCTCCAGGGAGGTTATAAGCAGAGAGAGTAGTGAGGTTAAACATGTAGCTCAGAAAGTCGAACAGCTGCCTAGCTCACACAAGGCCCTGGGCCCCACCACCACATAAGACCAGGCACAGTTTCACACATCTGTAATCCAGCCTGGTAGCTAGAGGTAGGAAGATCAGGAAGTCCAACATCATCCTTAGCTACATAGGGAGTTCCAGGTCAGCCTGGGCTACATAGGATGTCAAACGGATAGATGCATAACGACCCCACTCTAGGAAGTCAAAATATTTAAGAATAGTCAAGCCACTGTGTTTATACATCCAGGGAGAGGAAACCAGGTCTAGCAACAGACACAGAACATAAAGCAGGGCAAGGGAAGCTAGAAAAGAGAACCCAGGAGCTTAGGGGCTGTGAGAGCAAGGGCAAGGAGTTCCAGGGGTGGAGGGAGCCCTTCGCCCTAAAACACATTAATCTGGACTTTTTCTAGAACACAGGCCAGGAGCCATGAGGGCAGCTGAAGAAGCACATGCATGCAGAAGCAACACGGACAGACTATGGCCTCAAGAGATGAGGGCTGGGCTTCTGAGACCAAACAAAGAAAAGGAAATCTACTGCATTCTGCAAGAAACTACACCCCTCCCCACGCACAAAGGTCTGGGGAGGGAAGAGCAGCCGCTGCCTAGGGACCTGAGTCTAGAGGTGCACCCCGCCA
>NW_022196894.1:33265405-33278493 GCF_008632895.1 Mastomys coucha | reverse complement strand
GAGGTAACTACTGAGGCTTACCTCAAGCCTGGCCCAAGTGTGAATCCATCCTGAAGCTTCTCAGAAAAAAATAAGGTGCAACAGTTTAGCAGCACAGCTGAGATAGGCAAGAGGCGTTGACCGTGAGCAAGAGGCATCCAGTTATGGGGAGATCCGGCTGGGGAGCCAGGAAGCCACAGTTCTAGTTCCCATGCTCCCAACAATTAGGTAGCTTGCTGGTCTTTTCAAACCCTCTGTTTTCTCCTCTTCAAAACGACGAGGTCAGATATACAGACTTCGATTCTTTTTCTTTTTATTTTTCCCTAGCCATAACAGAACTGGGGTGCAGTGAGAAACTACAGTACTAGCTGTCTCTGAAAGCCTTACACCCTCTCATGCTGAGCTTTTAAAGCCCAGGGAGACACAGGCTTGGATGGGTATCATGAAGTACCCAAGGCAGGCAGCAGACCCATGCCCATTCACAGTACCTGTTAGAGCAGCGGCATACCAGGGGCTGACAAGGAGGGAGCTGGCCTTACTGCTTTGAGAAGGCAGAAGGGAGGCCAGCCAGGCCCTGAGCTCCAGGGTGACAAATGTACTACACGGAGAGGCCAGATGGATGCCCCGCCTTTGGCACCGAGGCTCCTCCAAGAAACACTGGGCTGCTTTTCATGCCCTGGACGGCTGCAGGCTCTGTCTCTCCTCAGCTCAGCCAAATCATAAATCTAGCCTGCCAGGGGAACCGGCTGCCCTGACCCCAGCCCTGTGCCTCTCCACCTTGGCCTTGCCGCATGCCAACAAGCAACGCAAGGAAGGACTAGGAGTCCATCTAGGCTTTCCAGGATGTTCTTTATCCAGAGCTTTCTCTTTCTACTTTCTCATTTGATCTGAGAACCTGGTGATGGCCAAAGGGTGAACTTGACAGGACTTAGAACTACCATGAGAACACACCTCTCTGTAGATCTGTCCAAGTGTTTCTAGAAAGGTTTACAGACCAAGGAAAACTAGCTAACCCACGTGGTTGGCACCATCCCATGACCTGGAGTCCCAGACTGAATAAAAAGGATAGCAGAATATATACTAACATTCATCTCTCTCCTAGTTCCTGACAGCACATGCAGTGTGAACCTCTGCCTCAAGCTCCTGCTTCCATGGCTCCCCTACTTCGCTGGTCTGTACCCTCAAACTGTGAGCCAAAGAAACCCTTCCTCCCTTACGTTGTGTTTATCAGGTGTTTTGTGATAGTCCTGAAAATGACTGATGCCCCTCCCCCAACCCCTCATACCAGTCTCCTCAACCTTTTAAGGTTGTTTTAAGTCCGACAGAAACTGAGGAATCCTTTGACGGCTAAAATCCCAAGTGTGATGGTTTGTTTTACTGTCCAGTTGGTATAGTTAGAATCACCTAAGTAGGGAGCCTTGCTTGTCCTGATTGCCTTAAGCAATGTGGGGAGACCCACCGCAAATGCAGGCAGCACCTACTGTAAGCAATTCATATTTATGAAAGGGTGTGGAAGAAGGAAGCTTTGCTCAACTAGCCTTCCCTCTTGAGTCACCCTGTCTGTGCTGACTCTCTTTATCCTATCAGAAGCAGCAGCCCCACCTTCCATTGTGGACTAAGGACCATGGCTCTCCAGGAGCCTCTAGGTTTCTGGCCCCACACTGGGACTACTGAGGAACCAGCCTTGAGGATGCTTCAAGTACAGGGTTCCCAGCCACTCCGATGAAAGGCAGCTGCTGGTACTCTTTTGACGTCAGCTGATTGAAGAAATCCTTTATGACACATTTTCAATCTATGCTTCTAGAGAACCCTAATACACCAGAACTGCTCTTTGCCCCATGTGGGCCTATGGGAGGGGACCTGAGTGGCATCCAGCTCCCCCTGGCTCCATGCTTCCCTGGTGAAGGCCCCTCAGCCAGAGATGCAGAAGAGGATGGCTCCATGGGCACACCCTGAATCCTCTGACTCTTGGAGGGAGGGCAAGCACATCACCAAGGGAAGGTTTTGTTTTTTCCTCAGTTTACCTTCATGTCATTTTGTTCCGACTCCAACCTCCTCCTTTATTTACATTGGCAGGCAGTGTAGCATTTCCCCTCTGCTGAGCTCCAGAGCCTGGTAAATCCCTATGACCCATGGCACGGCACTCGATGGTTTGTAACCAGCTCACGTGCCTTCACCACAGGGATGTGTTGGCATCTCCATTCTCAGGTGTAGGAGCCAGGGTCCACAGGGCCTAACTGGCCCAAGGTCACAGCCATGTGAGTGGCAGGAGCCCCAAGGGCTTCTGCCTTCCTGCCAGGCTCTTCCCTCTATCCCCCAGCTCCCCTCTGTCAATACCCTCACCTCCCCAACTTTCTGGCATCTCTGGCAACCCCTTCCCTTGCCCCACCTCCACCAATGATGTACTGTAGATCCACTAGAGATCAGAGCTGGTGGGGCCTCAGGATCCACCTCGCCCCCTGCAGTACAGGTGAGGAGACTGGAGTCACATGACTTGGCCAGTCCCCAGGCCTCTCTCCCCCAGCCCCCAACCTCCTCCAGGGCTCATGGTGGTTGTGGGAGGCCCAGGGGTGTAATGGATTTCTTAAGCCATCCTGATTTTATTACTTGAAGCATTTCTAGGGCAAGACCCAGACAAATGCTCTCTCCTTCTCCCTCCCTCTGCGGCAGAGAGACTGCATTTCTGCATAATGCTTCTGCCCCATTTCCCTGAGAAGGTCCCTGCAGCCAAAGTTACAAGCAGTCCTTGAGAAATCCTTGGGAAGTTCACAGGCTCATGGTCTCCAGCACCGGAGTGAGAGACCCTGCCCTTCCCTGACACCAGGCAGAATTCAGAAGCCCTGGTTAGTCATGATCTCTCAACTCCTTGACTCAAGATACACTCTGACTCAGACCTGTCTTATCATTAAACTGGTCAGGAAGTTCCAAGTTCAGCCGGGTGGCACAGGCCTATAATTCCAGCGACTATGGAGTCTGAGACATGAAGATGCAAAAGTTGGGGCCATCTTAGGCTATGCCAATAGGTTTAAAGTCAAACTCGGCAACTGGGTGAGATCTTATTTCAAAACAAAAAGTACAAAGCATGCATGTGTTTATTCTCTCTCTCTCTCTCTCTCTCTCTCTCTCTCTCTCTCTCTCTCTCTCTCTCTCTCATCTCTGGACTCACTGGCTAGACTTACCTATCTCACTGGGTGGAAGAACATGTAACAATGCTACACATGTTAGGGAACCATGATGGAGTCACCCCCATCCGCTCCTGCAGAAGTTTCATTCCTAGCCCTTTCCTGTCAGTGGATTCACTAATGGAGGACCGTCAGCCACTTTACCTCCTCTGATGTGTGGCTTTGTTCCTAACTCCTGTCCTCCTTCAGGCCCCCTTCAGGTAAGGAGGGTAGGAGCCTGTGGCTCTTTGTCCCTTTTCTCAGGGGCCCATTCATTGAAAGCACACTCATAGTCTCATCGGCTCAACTCATTACAAGAAGTAGAGATGTACTTCTAAGGCCTTCATTATCACTTAATTGTGTTTCCACTAAACTCTCATTAATTAGCTGTTCGAAAGCTGTCAGCACAATTAAATAGGCTCACAGACATGCAGACTTTAAAGTAGAAAAGCAACTTTAAACCTGCCCAACCCCTCATGTTACAAACCAGGAAAGTAAAATCAAAAGAGGCTAAGTGACTCCGCCAAGGTCACACAGCAGCTGGTGATGGAGTGTGGGCTTGATGCTCACAACAGAGGCCCAGGGGATCTAGCCAAGGGCCCTTAACCATGCCACTACTGTCCCAAGGGAAGGTAATTCCACCTCTCAGCTTCTACCACCAACCACTCTCCGAAGGAGTGAGTGAAATTTTAAGGATATTTCTAAGAAACCACCATGGATGATGATGACACGTGTGCCTGAGCCAGATGCCAAGCTGTATGCCAAGCTAATGAGCCCCAGGCCTCCTGAGAGTGAGTTAGCACGTCCTTACCCTTCCTTCCCAAGGGGAGCAGTCAGGTGGCATGTAGGCTCTTGACCTCCACATGGACGCCCTGGAGCAGGATTTCTGGAATGGCCCATAGAATCTGCCTTTTAAAGAAGTCTGCAAATATATTCACTGACTCTGAGGAAAAGGAACAAAGTTGACTAATGAAAGGAACAGATGAGCAACCTCCCAGAAGACCAAATGGAGCTAGGGCAGGAGGGAGGAGGGAAGTTGAAGGTAGATGCCAGGAAGGCACAGCATGAGTGCAGGACCCAGGACCAAGGCTCTCAGTCTCTTGGCAAAGGACCTTTTACTCTTGAGACAAGTGTCTGCCATGACAAGTTTCACCTGAGGCTAGTGGGAGGCCCCAGGAAGATTAGTCCTCCCACAAAGCCGAATAATAGAAAATGCTTTAGAGGGGCACGAGAGATGGCCCAGTGCTTAAGAGATGACCCAGCAGTTAAAATCACATACTCTTGCTTACAGGGGACCTGAGTTTGGTTCCCAGCATATCACATTAGGCTGTTCATAATCGTCAAAACTACAGCTCCAGGAGACCCAATGTCCTCTTTGGGTGCCTTGGGGGAACCCACACATGTGCACACACAGAGATAAAACTTTTTTTTTAATGCTTTAGGGCTCTTAACACACGCCGGGCAATGCCACCAGTGTTTTACACCTTCCAGCAAATCTAACTGTGTGAAAAATGAGGACACAGAGGCGAGGAAACCAAAGTCACAGACCCAAAGAGTAAGCTTCCCCCAACCATCCCCACACTAAGCTTGCCATTCTTTGGAGGTGTTACTGCACAGGGAGGGGATGGCACAGGACAAGGGATGGCCTTAGTATTCCTGACCACCAAGCTGACTAGAGCTCGAGTTCCCTAGTCACCCTGACACTGTCAAACTAAATAACAAAAAGAGTTTCTCAAAAGACGGATGGTGTTTCTCTGTGAAAAGCAGTGTAGTGTGCGTATTCAAAGGGGTTAATACAAGGCAGAGGTTTTGCCATCTTTTGTTTGTTTGTTTTTGTTTTTAAGTAAAATGAGGAGGATTGCATAAAATGATTTGTAAAGATCCTTAGTCACAGGGTTAAAATTAAGGACGCTCAGGTTCAGTTGCTAGAATGCTACCAGTCCAAGATCACACAGTTATTAAACTGATTTTTGCAAGAGCAACTTGTACACAACTTCCCTGTGGCCTCCAGGCAAGGCTGCGGCTCTGGCCTCTAGGCAAGGCTGCGGCTCTGGCAGAACCCCTGTGAGCAGTTCTTGTTATTCTATACATGCACGTGATTGCCTCCATTACTTTCCAGTTTTATTCATCCATATATTGTTTGGTTTGGGCTTGACAAAAGTGACTCCATTTTTGATTCTAATAACGTTTGCATACAGTGTATGAGGTGGTAGTGGAGAACTGCCTGAGATGGGAAACAAGGATGTGGATGGGATAGGAAAGGATGGGAAACTGAGTCCTGGGGTGGCTAGCCAGCTGGAAGTGAGCTGGCTGAGTCATTGGAAGGTACATCTGGGAGGAACATGGTATGTTTTGTGTCTGAGAGCCCCTCAAGCCCCGTGGTGGTGGCTCACACTTTTGATCCCAGCATTCAGGAAGCAGAGGCAGACAGATCCCCGGGGTGAGTTCAAAGTCAGCCTAGTCTACAGAATGAGTTTCAGGATAACCAGAGCTATGCAGAGAAACCCTATCTCAAAACAAGCAAACAAGCAAACAAAAATGAGCCCCTCAAATTCCTGGGTAATGAGAGGGTGACCTCAGGAGACTGTGAATGTGGGATTTCCCTTATACCAACTGCCCCGCACTCTTCTGCCTCTCACTCAGTGGAAAGCAGAGCCTGGCCACAGCTTAGAATCTCTGACCGTAGGCTTTTCTGCAAGGCTGGGCAGCAATCAGAACTTGACAGAGTAGATAAGAATGAAGCCAAAGAACCAAGACCCATATGCTTTCAAGAAGAAATTACCTACACCATGTCTTTAAACCTTGGGTAGCAGCAGAAAATTCACAGGGCCACAGAGCCACAGTTCAGAGCCCCTGTTCCCTGCATAGGAAAACCCCTCCATCCACCATCTGATATGCTGGCAGGCCCATGCAGGAGCCTCCAAAGCTTTCCATCTTCCATGCTCTACCCCAACCCTATTTCCTCTGGCTTTCCTCTTTTCTCTGGTCTCCCTTCAGAATGCCCAGCAAGCAAACCCACAATGTAGTCCCAACACACGGAAGAATGCATTGAGACAATGAGCTAAGACCACACCCACTCCTCCCCTTAAAAGTCTAAGAATGCATACTGCTCTCAGCTTCCATACCAAGTAGCCAGACAAGATACTTGGTAGGAAGGGTGAGCATTGCCAATCTATAAAGCAGAGGGAAGCAACGATATCCCCTAGGCAATCTATTGGGTAACAAACTTGTAATAATTCTAAAATTCTACACGAAGTGAATACTAGATGGGATGTGTCCTCCAAAAGTGAGAGACAAGGAAACGGACGTGCAATGCCGCTTTCAGAATGACGTCAAAGCATCCCACAGGATGATTTCTATCTTGTTTTAAGTGAGAAAGATTAGCCTGATAAGCAGAGTGGTTGGATACTGGATGGGTTGTATAGCTGAGCTGTCCAGCCATCCTTAAAGAGACACTGGTGGGTCACAGGGATCATAGGAGACATCCAAGGGCAAGAAAACGTGAATGAATCACACCCATGGAGCAGTGAGGAGAGAGCAAGGCTGAGAGCATGGGTCTGAGGATGCCAAGGTCGGGCGCACCGGCGTGGTATCGCAGACAAGGAAGGCAAGGAGAGCTAACTCTTCTATTAATCCAAGTTGTCAAGGAGCTCTTTACACTCCTGACAGAGCCGAGGGGATGTGTCTCCTCAGAAGAAGACCTTCTCCGAGTCCTGCTGTGCAGCTAACCATCTTGTGGACACATCCAGAGTAAGAAACCCCCTGGTTTCACAGTTCATTTTTAGCTGCGAAGCTTGCTGGAGCAGACAGATAGAGGCAAACTCCTGCTACCACTGGATTGGAAAAGCAAGCACCAATTAGCTAAGTGAGAAGCGTTGACTGTGAATCCTGAAGAGCCTTAACCTGATGGCAAATTGCAGTTTCTCAGAGGAGAAGGGAGCAGCAGCAGGGGGCTGAGGCAGCCCTCCCTAGGTGGGGTGGGGTGGCGGGGGAGGGGTCCTGCCACCCTGACCTGCAGCAGTAGATCTGAGGGAGTTATTTATGTCTCTGAGAGAACATTGGAGTATTTGTTTCAGAAGTATTAAAAGAAAGGCTCCTTTTTGAGCATGGGGTTATTTATTTATTTTTCTTAAAAAGGATATGGGATGTCAGTTTAAAATTTAATGTGTTAAGAACTGGTTACGAGTGGAGAGGTGGTGCTTGCCTTTAATATCCCAGCACTAGGGAGGCAGAGGCAGGAGGATCTCTGTGAGTTTGAGACCAGCCTGAGTGAGTTCCAGAACAGTCAGGGCTACACAGAGAAACCCAATCTCAGAAAGAAAGAAAGAAGGAAAGAAAGAAAGAAAGAAAGAAGAAGAAGAAGAAGAAGAAAAAGAAAGAGAGAGAGGAAGGAAGGAAGGAAGGAAGGAAGGAGGGAAGGAAGGAAGGAAGGAAGGAAGGAAGGAAAGAAGGAAGGAAGCAGTAACCAGTTATGAAATTAAACTCCATGTAAATCCAATGGCCTTTGGTCTTTTATCTGAAAACTGGTAATAACCCCAGACCTGTGATGAGGATGAAGTGGCACTCTGTAAGCTAGAAAGCAAGCACTGTCTAAAACCAAACCAAACAGAAAGTCAGGGCTGCAGCCAGCCATTGCCATCCCCAGTATACAGAGATGGTCCAGTGAGCACAATCCCTAGCAGCTCCCCCCCGCCCCTCCCCCCAGAAATTGCTGCTGTGCTGATAGCTTGTAGTCTTTAACATCCCAATAAACCTGTCTTGGTAAAGAGTGGCAAGCATAAATGCAACCCAGAAAAACCGCCGACTGCTGGTGCATGCAGATGGCTGAATTCAAATCCATCTGTCCTGTGGCTGTCCATAGAGTGGGTACTATGGAGGTGGGGGGGAGGGGGACTGGAGGCCTAGAGGGAGGAGCCAGCCACTTCCCACCTGGAAAACCTCAAAAAGAGATAAGCCCCACTCCAAGATCAAAATGTAAAAGCTGGGGCAAGGGATATGGCTCAGTAAAGTGCTTGCCATGGGAACACAGGACCTGAGTCTGGACCACCAGCACCCATGTAAAAGCCAGGCGTGGTAATTCAGTAATCTAGTCCATAACCCCAACCCTGAGTGTGGAGACAGGTAGACCTCAGGGCTTGCTGGCTAGCTGATGTAGACAAATCAGGCAGTCCCCAGGTACAGTGACAGACTCTATCTCAACAAATATGGTAGAGAGTAATTGAGGAAGATACCCAGTGTCAATCTCTGGCCTCCAAACTCACACACATGCTCACAGGCACACACATGAAAACACACACACACACACACACACATGCACACAAATATACACACATGCATACACACACATGCACAGAGTAACATACACGCACGTGCAAGGAATAACTCCTCAGGGCTCACCCAGAGCCTGCTAACCACAGATCCCATTGGGCATCTATCACTGGGTGTGCTTTCAAACACATCACCCAAAGCCTGATTCTATGCAAAATGCCTTAAACCAAAGCAAACAGAGTAATTCATAGGTGAGTTCCGAGGCTCAACAAATTCCCACAGTAGAGGTTCTCCATCACACTCCTCGGCCAGCTGCTAGAATTCCATACCCTGCCACTCTCTTGTCCCTAGTAGGCCTCTTCCCATCTGAAGTTCTCTAGGCTATTGTCTGATTCCCAAGAGCAATCAGGACAGCCTGGCTGGCTTGAGTGACTTCCAGTGAGTCCTTTGCCAGAGAGGAAGAACTTTTCCTAGAAATTGGTCAAAAATCTCTCCTCAAATCTCTTTAGTTAAAGTTACATCAATCTCCAAGAAACCCCTGGTCAAGCAAAACAGCAGGGCCTGTAACCATCAGGGCCAGCCACCTCCTTAAGTCACACTGCATTCAGAATGGCTGCGATACAAATGAGGGGCATGAAGCACTAACTTTGCCCTACTTATTTTTAAGAATTTTAGTTGTCCACTTATTTTAACAGTTATTTATTGGTTTTTAGGGGGGGATGTGTGCAAATGCTGTGTGTATGAAGTGGTGTGTGTGAAGGCCAGAGGGCAGCTTTTGGGGTTGGTTCTCCCCTTTCCTTCTGTAGAGACAGGTTCTCACTGCATGCACTGTGTACGTCAAGGTAGCTGGTCCAGGAGCTTCAGGGTAACTCTCCAGTCTCCAGTTGCCAGGTTGCCAGGGGTGCTGGGATTGCAGATGCTCACCACCACATCCGGCTTTCTGTGTGGCTTCCAAGCATCAAACTCAAGCTGTCAGGCTTTCAAAGCAAGAGCGTTTACCTACTGAGCCATCTCCATGGTCCCAGTTATCTACTTTCTAAACCCGTGAAATAAATGCAAATTAAAAGTGAAGATAAACTGGCTTTAGGCAGCTATGCCATATCTAGCAGGAAGGGACATCCATCAGCAAGAAGTACAGCTGAAAAAAAAACTAAAAAGCAGAAACAAAATCCTCGAATCTCGGGAGGCCATTTGGTATAAGCAAATTGTCCCACACGCCCCAGTGAATTATAGCCTGGTACATTAATTAAGGTTTCTAACATCCCTTGGGACATCCAGAAAAGGTTATGTTTATGCTTATATTACTCTACTTAAAAAAGGCAGGGGCGTGTGTGGTACATTTTATAAAGCACAGACACAGTGGCTGGTGATTTTAAAGTGTTGCTGCTTTAACGGGTAAATCTAAGGCTAGACAACTCCAAAATCAGGAAGGACCTAGCCCAGCCTCTCCAGAGAGCTGGGATTTGGTGCAGACTGCAAATGATACTCAGGGCAATAATATGTCACTGCTGGACTCCCCACAGACTCCTTCCAATGAAGGAAATAGATCGCACCTCCTTGCTGGGTCAGTCGGCTGATTCCAGATACTATGGCAATAGTATGCATCTGTATCGTACTGCTCCTCTTTCAGAACATACGCATCCCCGGCCCCTCTAGACCTAGAAGACCCAAATATCCTGGGTAGGACCAGAGAGCCTATCTCTTATGGCTTAAAAAGTTTCCCTAGTAAATCTGATGATCAACCCTACCATCACCTCCCTGAAGATCCATAATATTTTATAGGAAGAGATCTCTAGATGGGAGAGCCAGGGCCTCTTGGAACTTTAAGAGGCCATCTCTTTTGCCTCTGAGAAAGGAGGTCAGTATAAAATGTGGGGGTTCTGGAGACGCGCACAGTTCTGTCCCCGGAATCCATTACAGCCTACCCATTAAGTGTCTCTTACTCAAAACTCTCACTTACCTGCAGTCGAACCCCACTGCTCCCCTTCCAACACCCTCTGTACCTGGAGATCTCCTCCACCTGATCCTACCCCGGACAGTACCTGGGTCACCGGGGAAGCTAGGGATGACAGTCCTGGTCCCACGATGGCCAAGAAGAGCACATCTACTTCTTAAATGGCATTGTGTCAATTTCTGAGTCCCGGGGTCTTTTTGCAATCGACTTCCCTAAGATACTTGCTTTATATCTAGCCCTAATTTTGGGTGTCAAAGAAGTGAGAAGAGAGAACGAATTAGGACATGAGGACTCCTTGGGGGAAACAACAGCTTTTCCAGAGACAAAGTGGAAGTTAGCCTTGAGGGAGGACTCTTTGTAATCCTTACCTTTTTTTTTTCTAGACAAGGGAGAAAGTAATGGTTGCCCCTGAAACACTCCTACCACCGAGCCCTGAGGCTTCATTGACACTCGCCCCCTCATCAGCTCACTGAGTATACCACCTCAGGTCTTTCCAGGCTCACAACAAATGTACCCATTCCATCAGCCAGACAGCGCTGTCACCCAGAAAGGACTGCCATGCACTGGGTGCAGCTGAGAAAATGGGTCATTCTTTTTTGGTGTCTCCATGACCCAGTGTTGCTAGATGTGGCCCAGTGGATGTCCAGTGGGTGATATGTGGACTGAGTGATGGGAAGAGATAAAGGAAGGAGCAACAACTGACAGGAGCCAAGATGAATGACTAAAGACGGTCAAGGAGAGGAGAAGAAAGCACCCGCGTCCCCCACCCCACCCCCACCACCTTCTGTCTCCCAACAGTGTTCAGATACTAGTGAGCACTATCCCCGCTGATGACTAGATAACTAATTTTTAATATGTTTAAAATTTGTGCCAGAGCAGCAGCACTGAGAGACAGTTGAATGGCCAAGAGCAATGGTTGCTCTTACAGAGGACCGGAGTTTGAGTCCCAGCACCCACATAGTAGCTTACAACCATCTGTAAGTCCAGTTCCAGGTGATCCAAAGTTCTCTCCTGACTTTCACTGGCACCAGGCACACCTGTGGTACACATATCTACGTACAGGCAAAAACACTCACACAGACACACAAGATATATATTGGTTTTTTGAGACAGGTTTTCTCTGTGTAGCCCTGGCTGTCCTGGAACTCACTCTGTAGACCAGGCTGGCCTCAAACTCAGAAATCCGCCTGCCTCTGCCTCCCAAGTGCTGGGATTAAAGGCGTGCGCCACCACTGCCCGGCTACGATAAGTATTTTTAAACATTAGGTGAGAGTTGTATTGTGAGCATGCATGTGTGTGTGTGTTTGGGCACACAGGTACATTGTTTCTCTCCCTCTCCTCTGTGTATGAGTGCATGTGTATGTGTTTGTTGGTGTGTGTGCATGTATGCATGTGTGCGCACTCTTGGGTGTGTGTGTACATGGGTATGTGTATGCACATGTGTAGAGGCCAAAGACCAATTCAAATATCTTCCTCTGCCACCCTCTGCCTTCTTTCTTTTTTCTGTTTTTATTTGTTTGTTTGTTGTTTTGTTTTTTTAGAAACAGGGTTTCTCTATGTAGCCCTGGCTGACCTGGAACTCACTCTGTAGACCAGGCTGGCCTCAAACTCAGAAATCCACCTGCCTGTGTTTCCCAAGTGCTGGGATTAAAGGCGTACGCCACCACCATCTTTTTTTTTTTTTTTAAGACTTAAAATTTGTGTGTGTGTGTGTGTGTGTGTGTGTGTACAGTAACCATGGAGACTAGAAGAGGGCAATGGATCCCTGGGGCTGGAGTTGTGCGCCATTTGGTATGGGTGCTGGGAACCAACATCAGGGCCTCAGCAAGAGCAGAAAGTGCTTGTAACTGCTGAGTCATCTCTCCAGCCTTTCCCCCTTGTTTTATAAGACTGGGTCTCTCATTGAACCCAGAGCTCACCAACCACCTAGACTGGCTGGCCAGCAAACACCAGCAATCCTCCGGTCTCTACCTCCCCAGTGCTGTGATTAAAGGCATGCTATCATGCCCAGCCCAACTTTTTACTCGGGTGTCGGGGATGCAAACTCAGATCCTCGTGTGTGCAACAAACACTTTATTTACTAAGTCAGCTTCCCGTTTCCTGATGAGGTAACTTTCAAAAGTCATCCTAGCTCCATTGAAAACGATGTCATTGAAGCTATGCCACACTATTTTAAATAGAATATTGAACACAGACAACCTTTACGCCACGGTAGCATTTCCCTTTAACAGCTTGCTAAGGTATTTGCTTGGCATGACTGTTGCTGGACTACGGGATGCTAAGACTGAAAACTGGAGACTGGATGCTCTACTTAGGGTAACCTACAGGTTCCCAGAGGTTCCAAAGGCTGGGATGGCAACTATGTATTTAAACAAAGGGAAGTTGTGGTCCTCTCTGTTGAGCACCAGGGCTTAGAAACCCAGGGATGCCCCAACCACAGTCAACACGGTTCCGTGTAAGACCCTGCCCCTCCCCCACGGGCTCTCAACACTGCACCGCCTCTCAGGATGAAAAGGGCAGCTGCTCAGAGCCACAAACAAGCCCTCCCACAGCCGCAGCTGCATTTCTAGAGAGTCCCCGCCTCTCTCTGCATCCTGGGGTCTGAACTATAATGGAATAATTGGAATAAGATATAAAAGAGAACTTCCCACCCAGAGGAGCATGAGGAATGAGAGGCTGGTAATTTTTAGACATAAAAGAACACTCCCACTATGTCAACCTTGCCC
>NW_022196894.1:33259411-33265395 GCF_008632895.1 Mastomys coucha | reverse complement strand
TGTGCACATCTCCCCCAACCCCTCTAACATACATGTGTGCTTGTGTGAGTGTGCTAGGGGGCACGCACACACGTTCACAAGCACGCATGCGCGCGCGCGCACACACACACACACACACACACACACACACACACACACACACACACGGCTTGCTGCTGCCCACTTCATTCCCATCTTCTACTCTTGGGACCTTGCTCCCAGGAGCAGAGAAATCCAAAGGCTCTGTGTAACTCCTGGAACTTGTCTGCCAAATCCCAGTCCTCCTTCACTATGATAGGACATCTCTTTGGATGACTTCCACTCCAGCTCAAGCAAGTGGCATCTGCTAAACACTTCTCCATCCAAACTCGGGCTTGTCCCTCATAGACACAAATCAAGTCCAAACCTAGGCCATCAATGTACAGTCCAGGTAGGCAGCTGACTAAAGAAAGACATGGGTCATATCCAAGCCCTTCTCAAGTGTGAGGTTCAGAATGAACTGATTCAAAAGAGGATTCGAAGAATGGTGGTTTGTTGGGACAATCATGCGGAAAAAGTATGCAGAAATAACTTTGAAACAGAGACAGAACTGGCCAGCATGCTTCGGGTCAGTAAAATTATGATGCATGAGTTATCTTTCCTTTGGCCTAGAAATCAGCCATGTCTCTAGTAGGGAAAACACACATTTGTCGTAAGCTTTGAGCCTTGAAAATTATCCATCTATAAGCTAACATCTTGATTTATAAGGTCTGGTCCTAATCAGTAGAAAAACTGAATATCAAAAAAATTCCTCTCAAAGGAAATAAGCCTCGGGTGGACCTGGAAGTTTCTAGACACATGGTCATCCCTTTGCCTCACTGGATATTTTTTTTTCCCTCAAGTTCCGTCCTCACCCTCCAGGTGCTTCTAATATGTGGTGAGGCGAGCCTGTTATATATGACAGTGAAGCAGCCCTTCCCATTTCTGTCCCTTTCGTTCAGTGTGATAACTGAGTGGCGTTTAACCTTACAGGTGAGATGCACATTTATAGACAAAGCTTCATGATATCTGAAATTTATTTTAAAATACGCCAGAGGGGGCTGGAGAGACGGAGGTGCTCGTTGCCGAGCCTCACTGAGTTCAATCCTTGCGACCCACATGGTGTAAGGAGAGGAACGACTCCTGCACATCATCCTCTGATCTCTACTCCCGAGCTATGGCACACTGCACACAAATACATACACACAACAAATACGTCATGTAATTGAAACAAACAGTATGAGGGAAACAGAGAAAACACACTGGCCCCATGCTGGTGAGAGTTGAAGCTGAGTGAGGGTTACATTGGAATTCCAATTCCCCCCTCTGCTCTCATGCTGACGGTCAAACCAAGACAGCGCCTGACCGTGTGTTTATCAACTTTGCACACACTGACTGGATTTGTGGGGCTCATCATATGATTTACTGAGTTCACTGCTACGTCTCTCTTCCCTGCTCAGAAAACAAGCTCCATGGAGCAGGGTTTCTGATTAATTCCTTCTCCTCCCCAGCACTGGGGGAGCACCTGGTTCCTGGGAGCTCACCGTAGGTATTTGACAGCACCCCACAAAAAGGGCCACTGTGTCTGCCTTGGCTCAGAGCACAAAGAGGGAACCCAAAGCAGGGGTGGTCTGTGAAGATACCAGGGAAAGACTGGGTTTTCTTCCCTTTCTTTTCTTCTCCCCTCCACCCCACCTCCTGAGACAGGGTCTCTCTGTATAGAAATTTGCTTTGTAGGCCAGGCTAACTTCAAACTCAGAGATCTGCCTGTCTCTGCTTTCCAAGTACTGGGATTAAAGGCTTGGGCCACCACACCTTACCTTTCTTTCCTTTCTCTTTTGATGCCATGACTTGAACCCAGGGACCCTCAGGAGTTAAACACCAACCTCACACAGGGCAGAAATTTTGAGAGGTGGGAGCCAGCAGTGTGGACTCTGAGAAGCTATGTAACAGCGGTGGTATGCACCACACCTTGGAAAACCTGGCAGACGTGAAGCATGATCCTCCCAGACCAGAGAGGCAAGGGAAGACTTGTGGAGAGGGGGCGGCTGGATCTGGTTAGAGGTAAGAGAGAAGAATGGTGGTCGTTCAAGCAGCCAATGTGACCGTGGTCTCCCATGGGTCTGAGCTTCATGTTCCAGGGTGGGGGCCCAGACTTCTGCAGGAGTTGGAGGGATTTCAATCACAGGGACTGCACCTTAGGTCCTCTGCAGGTGTGCACCTCTGATGGGGCTCTGACTACTGGAGGTGAGGCACAAAACCAGAGCTCTCCAGGCAGCCTGCTCCATCAAGGCCACCAGGTTTTCAATGAGACTGTGGAAGCCTGAGGCAGTGGGCTTGTGGCTGGGCCACTGGTTTGCTTGGCAGAAAGACAAGGCTCAGTGGATCAGTTGGAGATGAAAGGAATTTTTAGAGGACACTATCAAATATACCCACACTCACTTCTCCACTCCCTGGGGAGCTGCGTGTGCTAGACACCCTTCTGCTTTTCCCCCTACTTCCTCACCTCCATCTTAAGTGGTATGTTAGAGAAGGGTCTGTGGCTGACTCAGGGGGTAATAAATACTCTGAGAGTTTGAAACCAGCTTGGTCTACATAGTGAGTTCTAGAACATGTAGGGCTAGGTAGAGAGACCCTGCCTCAAAACAGAAAGAAAGGAAAAAGGGAGGGAAGGGAGAGGGAGAAGGAGAAGAAGACGGAGAGGGAGAGGAATCGGGAGAGGAAAGGGGAAGGGGGGAGGAGGAGAGGGAGAGAATGAACTACAAAGTGAACTTAGGGTCCTGAGGGATTCGGAACCTCTACTCCTAGGCTTATACTGGAAACACAAAATCAGGGGTCGCTGGGAAGAAAACATGTCCTGCACATGTACTGGAAGGACGGTTCGAGGGTAGTGAGAATTGGGTGTGTCCGCAGTCTTAGCACTACTAACTCAGCACACAATGACTGAGGTCTCTTGGCCTAGCCGTGGGCTAAGGCTAGAGTTGTGTTGTATTCAAGCCACCTGCCCAGAGCCTAGTAGTTCTGGGACACGTGGGTACTCCAGACAATGTCTGGCTCATGAAGCACTAAGAGGCCTGTGGTAGGCATTGGAGGGGGACCTGGGGAAGAGAAGGCCTTAGAGGTCTTCTGTGAGAAGCGGCACTCTGTGGAGCACCACACTGGCTGAGAGCTGTTAGATTCCCTACAGCCAACCATGATCCTGCGCAGCAGTGTTTGCTTTGGGGCTCCATTGCATCCACAGGATGTCTGTCAGAGGCTCCGGTGACCTGAGGTAGAAATGCGCCCGCCCGTTTCTTCACACTTCAAGCCCTTCCCCAACATACCTGATTGAGGCCAGAGACCCTGGTTTCTCACTTCTTACTCTGAGATGTAAATACCAGCAAACAAGGAAAACACTGGAAGCTCCCGGACAGTCCTCTTGTCCGGGGCTTCAAACCCTGAGAATGCCAGCAGTCTCCCAGAAGCAGCTTCCGTCAGCATCCACTGTCACTCAGCTAGAAGGACTAACTGGGTCCTGAAGCCAAAGTCACAGCTGGTATGGCCATGATCAAAGCCACTGTGCGTCCACATGTCAGCTCCTCAGCCTGCACGAGGTGTGATGCCCCGTCTCCTGAGCCCTGAGGGCTGCCAGGTCCCCAGAAACATTTCCAGTCACGCTATGATCAGTTCACAGGGTTTGAATTTAAAACCAGCTGGGATTTTGACAAAAATCCCAACAGAAGAAGACTCCCCCCAAAGAGAATCAAACAGTTTACCTGGTGCCTCAAAGAATGATGCACCCAGAGGCACCAGCCAAGCAGCAGTCTAAAACCTAACCCTGTCCACATTCACATCCTCTTAAAGGAGAACCTCTTTAAATCTCCTCACCAGCTATCTTAGTTAGGGTTACCATAGCTGTGATGAAACATCATAGCTATAACAACTTGGGGGGAAAGGTTTTATTCAGTTTGCACTTCATCAGCAAAGGAAGCCAGGACAGGAACTCTCAAGGCAGGAACCTGGTGGCAGGAAATGATGCAGATGCCGTGAAGGGGTGCTGCATACTGGCTCGCTCAGCCTGCTTTTTTTTTTTTTCTTATAGAATCCAGGGCCACCATCCCAGGGATGGCACTACCCACAATGGGCTGGGCCCTCTCCTATCAATCATGAATTAAGAAAATACCCTAGGGGCCGAAGAGATGGCTCTGTGATTAAGAGCAAATCACTGCTCTTCCAAAGGTCCTGAGTTCAATTATCTCTCTTTTTTAAAAAAGATGTATTTATTTTATTTATTTGAGTACACTGTTGCTGTCTTCAGACACACCAGAAGAGGGCATCAGATCTCATTATAGATGTTTGTGAGCCACCAGGTGGTTGCTGGGAATTGAACTCAAGACCTCTGGAAGAGCAGTCAGTGCTCTTAACCGCTGAGCCATCTATCCAGCCCAAGTTCAACTCTCAACACCCACATGCCAGCTCATGACTGTCTGATGCTGTTTTCTGGTGTGCAAATACAAATACATCAAAGTACTCATAAATAAACAAGTAAATAAATAAACAAACAAATATTTAAAGAAAAAGAAAGAAAAGAAAAACGGAAAAGCCCTGCAGGCTTGCCTATAGCCCTGTCTTCTGGAGGCATATTCTCCACTGAGAGTCCGTCCTCTCGGATGACTCTAGCTGTGTCATGTTGGCATAAAACTAGCCACAGACTCCGTCACTAAGGCCAGGAACTTTCTTGGATGAGGGAACACACAACCTGCCCTGGGAGCCTCTTCACAAGCGAATAGACTCAGAGGTCAACGTTGAACACAAGTAAAGGATGGCTTAAAAAGCCCTCTCGTGGGGCTCATCGGTTAAGAACACTGCCTACTCTTCTGGAGGTCCTGAGTTCAATTCCCAGCAGCCACATGGTGGCTCGCAACCATCTGTAATAGGATATGATGCCCTCTTCTGGCGTGTCTGAAGGCAGCTACAGTGTGTACTTATATTAAATAAAGAAAGAAATAAATAAATCTTAGAAAGAAAGAAGGAAGGAAGGAAGGAAGGAAGGAAGGAAGGAAGGAAGGAAGCCCTCCTCTGTAACAGATGAGGATGTCTACCTCATCCTCACCTGTCAGTGAGGGGAAGAGGGATTCAGGAAGGCACAGTAGAATCTGGGGCCAGTTATTTAACTACCGGGCCTCAGTTTTCCCATCTGTAAGATGTAAGAGTATCCTGTGCAATGGCCCCCTGGAGATTAAGAAACATGTGGTTAGGGGACAGAGTATGTGGTATACAAAGCTTCTAAAACAGTTACCCTAGCACACAAAAGCAAGCCCATACTCACGCTGGCTCACCGACCGGATCCCCTGTGCATATAAAAAGACAGAGAAAATCCTTAGGGAGCTGAGGTCTTTGTATGAGATTAGACTACCTGGGACCTGTGTGAACAAAGCTCCAACCCAAAGACTGACAAAGGCATCAGCAAGAACACTCAGGCCCCTCACAGGTACCGGCTGTGTAAGGTTACTAGAGGGTTAAGGATGACACCAAGGATACTCCCCTCCCCCACCCCCGGGAGGCAATGGCAGGGGCAGTCTGGAGTGTGAGAGAGAGGAGAGACAAGGGAGTAAGAGTCAAGAGTAGGAAAGAAAAGAACATGGGTCAATGCTGGCTGAGAAAGCACTTCCTGGGCTCAAAGGGTAGAGTACATCTGATTCCCAGTGACATATCCTCACTGGAAAACCGCTGCTTCCCTTAAATGCCTGAACCTCTCTACGCTGAAAGAAGAGGTCCGAAGCTACTTTTCCATCCCAAGAGCATCACTCTGTTCAGTACCTCATGCTAACCTCACCCATAGGAGACTGCTGGCTGTCTCCTCCTCCCCTAGAGACCTCACGTCAGAGGACAAAACCAGCTCAGGTTCACTGTGGCCTGGCCTCAAGCCTACTTACTATGGAATGGGATGGTAGGAAGTCTTTTCCAAATGCGCGTGCGTGCGTGCGTGCGTGCGTGCGTGCGTGCGT
>NW_022196894.1:33250651-33259215 GCF_008632895.1 Mastomys coucha | reverse complement strand
CCAGGCTGACCTCGAACTCAGAAATCCTCCTGCCTCTGCCTCCCAAGTGCTGGGATTAAAGGCGTGCATCACCACCGCCCGGCAGCTTCTACCTTCTTTGAGACAGGGTTTCTCCTTGGTCTTGAGCTCACCAATTATGTTAGAGTGCCTACCATTGAGCCCCAAGGACCTCCCTGAGTCCAGATGCCCATTGTGGATATATCACGTCACACCAGCACGCCAGGCACTATGACGGGGTGCTGAAAGTATAACTCAGATCCTTGCACCTACTGCACAAGCTAAGTGGCCCCTTAACTTTCCTGGGGTCTTTTCCTTCCGTGTAAACCTCTTTCCCTCCTTCTCTCTCTTTCCCTCTCTCTCCCTCTCTCTATCTCTATCTCTCCTTCTCTCTCCCTCTCTTTCTCCCCCTCCCTTCTTCCCTCTCTCTCCCTCTCTCTCTCACTTTCTCTCTCACTCTCTCTCCCCTCTTCTCTCAGGCCTTTCCAAGCAGTTGAGATTAGCTCACAGTAGATTCTCACACAGGGTAGCTTTTATTTAAGAATACAGGTCTCACCAGAATTGGTCCCTTCAGGTATTTGTCCCCCATAAGGCTAGCTTCCCTTCCCCTTCTGTGTCCCCTGCCCCATTTTCCTTTCTTTAGGACCCCTGTAAGTGGCCAGAGCAGCAAATTACCAACAGAGAGCTTCAATCACAATCAGGAAATCCTGATGACCAGGGTAGGGGTAAATCGCCGATATGTCCTCCCTGTTCCTACCCCACCACAGACCCAGGCCAGCCCTAAGGAAAAGAGTTTCTGAAGTGGAAAGGTTCCAGACATTTAGCCCAGTGTGACAATCTCTGAGTAATTCTCTTTCACAGCAGGACAGTGCAGTGAAGTGTAATTAAAGCCACGGGTTAATTAGTAGCAGCAGCCATCTTGCTGCCTCTCCCTCCTGTAGGAGCCCCTGAGATGTCGGGCTGTGGATGCCAGCATGGACGACCTCCCTACTGTTCTCTCACCACCCTCCACTCCAATGCTAAGAGTTCATTTCCTGCTAAGCCACAGCAGAACATCCCCAGTGGCCTCAAATCCTTCCTACAAGCATACTGAAGAGTGGGAGAAGGGACAAGGTCAGAGTAGGGCCGTGTCAGGGGTCCAGGGCCTAAGAGAGAAGCAGAGCTATGAGCCCATCTCCAAGGAGGAGATAGTCTGAGGATTTGTTTCCACACAAAATCCTGTAGGTGGAACCAAGGAGGCAGGCAGGCAACTGGACAGATGAGACTGGAAGGAGACAGCGCATCAATCACCACAGAAGGAGGAGAGAGATGGGAGGCAGCAGAGGCATGCGGCTTGAATGGCCAGCATTCAGTCACAGACAGCTGACATCTCCCTAGCTCAGCGGGTCTCAGCAGCCCCATCTATAAGATGGGGTAATAAAATCCTATCTACTCTTAGGGTTTTTTTACGAGCTAAAATACATTCAGTTTCGTACAAGCTCTCAGAAAACTAGGAAATCCTCACACTCTCCAGCCCTTCTGGGAACTGCTCAGTCTCTCTGGTCTTTCTCAGAATCCCACTTCCGCTGTTCCAGCGGCCTCTAGGCAGTCCCAGCACCTTGACTCTCACCCTGGACCCCACTGACTGGGCCAGCGGCCTCTAGGCAGTCCCAGCACCCCAACTCTCACACTGGACCCCACTGACTGGGCCAGCGGCCTCTAGGCGGTCCCAGCAGCCTGCCTCTCACCCTGGACCCCACTGACTGGGCCAGCAGCCTCTAGGCAGTCCCAGCACCCTGCTTCTCACACTGGACCCTACTGACTGGGCCAGCGGCCTCTAGGCAGTCCCAGCACCCCGACTCTCACACTGGACCCCACTGACTGGGCCAGCGGCCTCTAGGCGGTCCCAGCAGCCTGCCTCTCACCCTGGACCCCACTGACTGGGCCAGCGGCCTCTAGGCAGTCCCAGCACCCTGCTTCTCACACTGGACCCTACTGACTGGGCCTCCCTTCCCCGGATGTGTGCAGACTACAGCTCCCTCCTGCACACTGTGAAAACTGTTTTATTCCGAAAACTGAGATTCGCCAGGCCTCTGGCTTTACAAAAAGAAACATATGTCATTCAACCCCACAGTAATCCTGAAGCAAGTATCATGGCCATTTTGCAGGTGAGGAAACTTGAGTCTCCAGGAAGAGAAATAATCTGACCTAAATCATCCTAGGCTGAGTGGGGATTCAAACCCAGGCTGGCATGGCTGCTGGCTCTTTATGCCACTCCAATCTGTTTTTACAGCAGAGCATGAGGCCTTCACAGAAGCACCCCTCCCTGATCCAAACCAGTTTTGGAAGAACACAGAGCCAGAGAGCAGGAACCACCTGAGGAGAAAACAGGAAGAGAGTCACTAAGGCTGACCTAAGACGCTGGAGGCTGGCAGACCCAGCTGCTTCCCTGTCAGGTCCTGGTTATCCTCTGCTTCCTTCATCTTATCTGTGAGATGCGAAACTCTTTGGGAAGGAGACTAAGAGAGCAGTCCAGGCACAGGAGGGCCACCAGAGCCTGATCTGCTCTGAATGCAGCAAGCCACTTGGCTCAGGGAAGAGCGAACATGCAAACGAGGTTGCAAACAGCTGTGGGGGTCTTAAGGGAGTTCTGACAGGATCTTGGCAAACCCTGTGGGTGGATGGGGGGGGGAGGTAAGGGAGGGGCTCTGACAGACCACCGCAGCCCTCATTTCTAGAGGGTCTGAGGTCATTTTTTGCAAACCACAGAACAGCAAAGCCAATGCGCTGCCTGAGAAAAATTCCTGTGGAGACTGTTAATGGAGGGTGGTGGACTCTTGGACAGGACACTGAGATCACAGGCAGACAGCTCGTGTGCTGTAATGAAGTCCTGTCAGGCAGAGCTCATCTCTTCCGTTGATGGGGTCACCGTGCTGCAGAGGAGGGAAATGGGGTTTACTCGAAGAGCTGATCTTGAGCAAAACATCTGAGCTCTTCGCAAAATTATGTGCACAAGCTAGACAAGGGAGCTGGAAGACAGATGCCAGCAGAACATGTCACTGCTGTATGACCTGGCCCTCGGGGTGCTTCCCAACAGGCCTTGTTAGGAGAGAGGAGGCCCACTATAGAATTCCAACCTACTTCAGTGTCTTATCAATCCCTTGGATCAACACACAGGAAGCGCTGCAAGCCAGGAGCAACAGCAGAAATACTGAATGCCAGAAACAGGGCCTGCAAGATCCCAATCAGCCGGAGAGAGAGATGCAACTTAAATGAAGAAAATGAACTAGGGGAAAAAAATGGAAAGTTCCGCCCAGGACACCAAAAAGCTACAATACACTCACGGGGCGATTCATATGCCCCCTCACAAATCACATTCTGACATCGTTAACCCCCAATATCTCAGAATGGAACGTTATTTGAAAATAGGATTACTGAGGATTGAATTAGATGGAGCCATACCGGAGAAGGGTGAAGCCCTCTCTCAATATGAATGGTGGTGCCCTTATAAAGAAGGGAAATCTGGAGACAGATGCATACAAGTGGAGACCAAGGCAGAAATAGACTAAATCTTCTCTAAGTGAAGAGACACCCAAGACTGCCAACTAATACCAGAAGCATCAGTAAAATCTTCAACCGTATCCCTCAGAGAGCATCAGCCCTTCACGTATAGGACTTCCAGCTGCTCAGCCTGTGACACAGCACTTGTCTGCTGTTTGGTCCACACAGCTGCTGGTACATCGTGATGACAGGCCTAAGAAGCTAAAGAAGCATAAAGACAAACTCAGGGAAGATGGTGCTGGAACAGCTTGTGGTAGAGGGACCTAGGAGAGTGTTTGATGATTGGCTAATGCCAATCAAAACCCAGTAGTGCTGTGAGGCGACCCAAAGCAGCCAGGTCAAGCCAGAAGCTACCTTAACAGAGAGCATGGTGCCTGGACTGGTCATCCCCACCCACCCACCTGCCCCTGCCCGCCAAAGAACCACAAAGATGGTAGATCTCAGAGTCCTGAGCACCGATATAAAGAGATATTTCAGAGGATTAAGGAAATTTGGAAAAGATACGATGCAGAGGAGAGGAGCTGAGCGTCCTAGGAGTAATCACACAGACAACATGCAGCTCAGAGGGAGAGAAGCAAACTCTAGACTTCCTACGAGGTATTAGATAGCAAGCAAAAACAAACAAATCAATCAACCAGTCAAACACCTTGTACCTATTAAGAGAACTGAGCTTTCTATTTCTGAAGCACTCAAAATTTTATGTGTATGAGGAGTACACTGTAGCTGTACAGACGGCATCATGTGGCTGCTGGGAATTGAACTCAGGATGGCCCCGCTCGCTCCAGCCTACTACACTGTAGCTGTCTTCAGACACACTAGAAGAGGGCATCAGATCTCATTACGGGTGGTTGTGAGCCACCATGTGCTTGCTGGACCACATGGATCCGAACTCAGGACCTTCAGAAGAGCAAGCAGTCAATGCTCTTACCCGCTGAGCCATCTCGCCAGCCCAGCACTCAAGATTTTGATCATTTTTGATCACTCCAAGAAGGGGCCATTCACATCCCTGCCTGGCTTGCCACCAGCATAGGCTTCTTACCTGTCTAAACATAGAGGCCACTGTGAGACGTTTTGCCCTCAAGACTTCTCCCAGTTGGCTTTGGCAGATTAAACAGTGCACTTCAGGCAAGAAGTCAAGACTTGGATTTGACTTGGTGAGACTGGAACGAAGAAACTGCTTTTGTTTCCAGGAGGGAGGAGGGGGAAGAAACTGCTTTTGTTTCCAGGAGGGAGGAGGGGATGAGAAACAACGCATCTCTGGCTTTCTCCATTCAGAGTTGGGAGCTTTAGAGTCAACCGAGAGGCTTTGAGCGCTTGCCTACCACGCCCAAGGCCCAGCACCTCGAAGTAAAAGGAAGTTAAACTAATCGAACTTTCCGGAGTCCCTCACACAAGTGGGCTGTGAAGAAAGTAGGAGAGCCTATGTTTTGCAGGCCTCCAGAATCCAGTACAGTGTTAGCATTCTGTCTAAACTCCACCCCACAGTTACCTGGCAACAGCCAAGTGTGCTCCTCCCCACAGTTACCTGGCAACAGCCAGGTAGGACTGGCCCACTGTAAAGGGGGCTGCTTTCCCCTCCTCTCTCTTATTCTTGCTCCCCCCTTGCGTCTCTCTTGCCCTCTTGAACTCTCTTCCCTTTCCATCCCTTCCTGCCTCTCTCCACATGGTCATGGCCAGCCTCTACTTCTCTACTCTCTCTCTCTCTCTCTCTCCCTCCCTCCCTCCCTCCCTCCCTCCTTCTCTCTCTCTCTCTCCTCTCTCTCTCTCTCTCTCTCTCTCTCTCTCTCTCTCTCCTCTCTCTCTCTCTCTCTCTCTCTCTCTCTCTCTCTCTCTCTCTCTCTCTCTGCCTTTCTCTGCCTCTACTACCCTCTTAACTCCCCTCCCCATGCCCTAAATTCTATTCTATACTATACCACCGTGTGGCTGGTCCCTCAGGGGGAAGGGATGCCTTGGCATGGGCCCACTGAGGCACCCCCTGCCCCCCCATTCCTTACCACACTCCCATAGAACATATTCTTGCATTTCTTTATTTTTTTATAAACACATCATACAGGAACAGGTAATTGTAATGCCATTGGGGAGAACCCGCTCAGCACAACCGAATTCTAATGGTGAGCATCCACACGAGCCACAGAGTTTGGATCTGTAGTGTTCCCAAGAGGTCCATGAAGAACTCTAGCAGGTCCCAGTGTGGCAAACATGGCTCTGGCACATCTTGTCCTTCCCCCATTCCCTCTGCCTTGCTAAACTGTTAAATTACATTTCCAAAGCTAGCCACCAATGTCTACTCCCTTGGCCACTTCCTCCTGCTGACCATCAAGGTCCAGTTATCAAAGCATTGAAGTCTAGCAATCAAAGGCTGCCTTTTGGCCCGCCTAATTAACACACCCAATTAAAATTAACCAACTCATTCTAACACCGGATTCCTTTTTCCATTTATAAACTGCTATCTGTCTATGGGGCACATCTTTCTCTTCTTTATCCAGAGGCAGTCCTTTGTCCCTCCAGAGCAAGAATCCCTACCTCCTCTCCCTGTTCCTTTTACCTTTTCCTTGCCCTCCCTCTCCTGACTTTGTCTTTTGTTCCCTTCCCTTTGTCCCTCCGGGGCAAATAAAATCTCCCTTGTGCTGAGAACTTGCTCTTGGGATGTCTTGTGGACACACTAGTCCTTTCAAAAGGCCTATGTAGGAAAAGTCTTGTTCACCAGCATAGTACTATCGACAAGTGACTGAATCTTTAAAAGATGGAGCTTAGGTCTTTAGGTCGTTGTGGATGTGTCCATGAAAGGGGCTATGGAATTATGGCCTCCTCTTCCTTCTTTCTCATGTCCTGGCTGTGAGGTGAGTGGTATATATATATATATATATATATATATACAGCTGCCAATATATCAATATATACTGCCTTGCTGTAGGCTCAAAAGCAATGTGAGGTGAGTGGTATATATATATATATATATACATATATATATATATATATATACAGCTGCCAATATATACTGCCTTGCTGTAGGCTCAAAAGCAATGGTCTAAGCAGTCACCTGAAACTCAGGGGCTGAAACCTCAGAAACAGTGAGCCAAGATAAACCTGTCTTGTCTTTCTAAGATGATTCCCTCAGGTGTTACAGTAGTGGGAAGCAGACTGCATCCTGACATCGTCCATCAAACCCAGATTCCTTCACCATGCAGTATGGGGAGGGGCAGAGAGCTCAGAAGGGGAACGCATCCAGCAACAGGATAGAACCATGGAGCATGATCCAAAGTGCCTCCAAGTCCAGAAAGAAGCACAAAGTTGTGGAGAGTTGAAGATCTAGGTGCCAGAAACTGCTGGTATAGTAGGTGTCGGGTGCCACTCAAATGCTGGACCAGTCCTGACAAGCTCAAGATGGTGCACCTGCTGCAGCTGCTGACTAGGGAATTCCCCTTGAGAACCAGGGCCTTCTAGGAGCAGAAGGGAACCAAATGCTGCAACCTGGGCTGGACCATCATCTGTCTCCAGGACAGGAGTTCCCCAGTGGGGAAGACTGAATAGAGAGTTACTTCACTGAACCTATCCAGTATATTCTGAAATTTCCAACTTCTGGGACTTTCCTTTCTAGAGTCCTTTGTTTCCCCCAGGTTGAAGAGCTCTGTATTCTCTTCTAGTGGTCACCCTGTTGCTCCTATAGTGAGCCACTATCACCATGACTGCAGGCAGGTCCCCTTTCTCTGAACATAGCTCTTTTCTCTGGTGCTTCCATAGCTGAGTGTCCCAACCCCCTCCCTGTGCCAAGCACTTTCCACTGATCACCCTTAGGTTGGTCAATGTCTCCTTGAGAATCTCTGTCCAGATATGAGCCCAAGTGGCCAGGGAGAATACACACTGAGTCTTGAATCTCTTCGTGCCATTTAAGATGGTATTATTTTGAGAAACCCCATCACCTTGTGGGGTCCCTATGAAGTCCGTGCAGCATCAAACCCCTCAGATCTTTTTCTCAGGCTCTCAACCAAATCAGGACTGCCCCCCACTCCCAGCCCCCTCAAGAGCTCCAGTAATTAATTTCTGCAATCTAAATGCGACTTTCCATCTGCCCCGTTAAATTCTGTTCTGTTAGTTTAAACCCAGCATTCCAGTCTGCTGAGATCATTTTTGAATCTTTATTCTGTCTTTTATAGAAGCTGCCCATTACGGCCCTGTCATCAACAAATTTGATAAGCTCGATTACTCCAGTCTTATCCAAGTCATGGATAAAAATGGGAAGCTTCGTTTTCCTGGGAGCTCACTCTCCACAAAGTGGCTTTCCTTTCTGGAATCTCCAATCATAAGCTCGTTCTTCCCTTAATCAGACTTCCTACAACCTAAGAAAGGTCTCTCTAAGTGTCATTTCTTTCTTCAGACGTCGAAAATAACCGACATGTTCTCTTGCGTCTGAACATTCTGTCACATTCCCGTCTGGGTCTTGGTCATAGTCAGAATGCAACCGGAAGGGACCAGCTTGGTTATCAATAAATCCTCAACCTTCTCAGCGACGATGAGCTGTAGGTCTAAGAATGCAAGCTCATACTCAACCTTGTAGTTGAAGCAACATTTTACTTCCAACGAAATCGGGCTGCTAACCTTGTGAAACACCAGAGCATACCTCCCTGACGTCTCCGTAATCCACCCAGCGAAAGCGGCAGCCCACTTCTCCCATCTTGCTGGGGAAGCTGTCACGGAGATGTGTCATTTGGGTCTGCTCAGCTGCAAGGCACACTGGGATCTTGGCAGTGTGGGGAGGTAAGGAGTGTTCACTATCTCAGACTATTTGGGGAGGGGAGGAAGGACATAACCAAGGAAGTACATAGGAAAGGGGGGAGGTGGATATACACCAGCAAGCCTAGCACTTGGGAGGCAGAGGCAAGACGATCAGAAGTTCAAGGTCAGCCTGAGATAGTGAGACTGTCTCAAGAACACATAAGTGAATCAAAGAAAGAGTAATTTCAGCCCGGCAGTGGTGGCGCACGCCTTTAATCCCAGCACTTGGGAGGCAGAGGCAGGCGGATTTCTGA
>NW_022196894.1:33213034-33250522 GCF_008632895.1 Mastomys coucha | reverse complement strand
AAAAAAAAAAAAAAAAAGTAACTTCTCCTCTTCAGCTAGAAAGAGGCACATAGATAGGATGCTGGTGGAACATTGGCCATTGGTATCAATGCCAAAAGTTACTTTGTGTAACCTTGGGCAAATTGTTTTTCAAGTTCCTTGCGTGGAAAGTAGAGATAAAAATAAATATCTGTACATAAGGCATGCAAACATGGAAAAGGACAATGCCTTTAAAATGTTTAGCATGTTACTTGGTACCTAGCAGCAGCTCAATAAGTAACAGTGGTTATTACAGAATAAGCCCTTCAGGGCCCGGAGTTCAAAGAGTTCAAGGGTTAAAGGTAGAAGAGCAAAGAACTGAGAACGTGAAAGGTCAGAGGTAGGAGACACCCAGTGTTCTTTAAAGGCCAAGGCAGCATTACAGGATATTGATCTGGGGGTGAGCCTATGACAGCCTATTGGTCAAGGGATTTTGATCGCCTGTCAGGGAAGGCAGAGAAGTCATCCACAGCCTCGGTGTTCACTGAAAACAGTTTGCTTTTTCAGCTCTGAATTCAAGAACTTATTATTGCTATAGGGAATCAGTCAGAAATGGTCTTAATGGACCATGTTAAAAAGAAGCATAAATATTCCACTTCAGGAAATTTTTTCTGAAGAAATAATCATCAATAGCACAGAGATTTATGTCCAAGGATGCTCACTGCAGTGTTATTTATAATGGTGAAAAATGGCGTACAGTCTAAATGTCCAACCGCAGAGCGTTTGCTAAATAAATTATGGTGCATCCGTATGATGGAATACAGGCATCCATTAAAAAGTCCATTTTATAAAAACACTTAAGACATGAGAAAATTATCACAATATGTTAAGTGAAAAGAGCTGATGCAAAATAGTGCAGACATCTAAGCATGACTGAGTACACACCTCTCTGCGAGAAAATATGCCAACGTGGTGAAGAGATGCATCATTTTTATAAATACTTTTTAAGAAAAATGCCCCCCAACTTATATTAGGAATAACTCCCATAATAAGTTTGTAATAAAAGATCATTAAAGTCATAATACAGGAGCATCAGCAGTGGCTGTGATCTGAATGCTGGAGTTGGTACTGGTAGAAAGGGAGCAGACCATTTGGAAGAGAGCTTAGAGATGCTGCATGCCTTTGGCATGAGGCCAGGGGGAATCTGGGAAAGATTTAGGTCAGTGGCTCCCAACCAGGGCTGCATATGGGACACACACACACACACACACAGGGTCTACCTTCAGGAATTCTAACTCAATTGAAGTCTAGGATAGGACTGTTGTATGTAATTATCATATCCAGATACATGGTTAAATGCATATAGTGTTCAGGTTTCTGTTTTGTCTTTTGAGACGTGTAGCCTTGGTCTGCCCGTTACCACTTACGTCAATAGGCGACAGGCTGCCACTGAGCTCAGAGATCCACCTGCTTCTGTCTCCCTCATGTTGGGGTTAAAGGCATGTGCTACCATGCCTTTATATATTTTACTTTACAGTATGTGTGTATGTGAGTGTAGGCATTCCATTCATATGCTCTAGTGTGTATGTAGAGGTCAGAGGACAAGTTTCAGGAGCTGCTTATCAGTGTCTACCACTGCGAAGCACACTCCAAACTAGCTGGCCTATGAACTTCTAGGTGCTTCTCCTTCCTCTACCTCCCATTTGGCAGTAAGAGTACAGGGATTAAAGATACGCCTCACAGTCACTGGATTTTAATATGGTTTCTCGGAACCGAACTCAGGTTGTCAGTCTTGTAAGCACTCTTACTCAGAGCCATTTTCCTAGTCCTTGTCACGTATACACACACAGACACACACAGACACAGACATACACACACAGACACACACACACAGACACACACAGACACAGACACACAGACACAGACACACACACAGACACACACACACAGACACACACACACTCAGACACACACACACAGACACATACACACAGACACACACACACAGACACATACACACAGACACAGACAGACAGACAGACACACACACACACACATTAAAGCTTTCTAGGTGATTCTAGGCACCAGTGAACTCAACACTGGCCTGGACCAAGCCACTACTCCCAGTATGCAGTGGTATGCAGCCTTCTTTCCACTGGACTCAACATACCAACCCTCTCTGAAGCTACAACCCAAGGCACCTGCCTTGTACAAGAAAATTACCCTCAGCCTTGGGGGACATTAGCAGAGGTGTTCATCAGGTCTTGGCCTGTTGGAGGTTTTTGCTCAAGGATGTTGCAGTGTAGTTACAGGTTCCTGATGAGACCTAGGATACCAACCGACTCCATAAACAAACTACAAGCCTTACAAAGTGAGGAAAGAAGAGAAGGTGCCAGGATTCTGGGACATCCACTGGAAGGAACTTGGTCCTGCAGAAGCAAGACCCAATGGTATGTCCCTTGTCTGGCCTGCTTGTGGACAGAAAGGTACTCCAGCCAGTCCACCGAGCAATGTGTGGTCCCTGAAAGTAGTCTGTTTTAGGTGGATGAGGCCTCTTAGAGGCTTCCTTGTTTCCTTGAGGTGCCTTGGAGAAAGAGAAGAAGGGGCAGGCTGCTAGAAACAAAAGTTGGCATTAAATGATAAGATCTGCCAGCTTCTCACTCCAGGTATAGGGTTACTGAAGACACCAAAAGAAGAGGAAAGGGCCTGTGGTGGGGTGCTTCGCATACAGGATGCATCCACCCCTGAATAATTAAGAGCCAACTGCTGGTCTTTTGTTATCCTTGCAGCTGGGTGAGGGCTCTCAGGATAGTCACTACAACAGTCAGGAAGAGGCTCTGGCTTGGGTAGACCAGGTGGGCTGCCAAGGGGAGATGGACCTCACTTGCCACACCACAAACAGTTTCCTTGAAGTTGTCCCCTAGGCATGTCAGATCTAGGGGAGGAAGAATCTACAAATAATCTAGTGGTCAAACACAGTGCATAGCTATGCAATGCACTATACCTGTGTTCAACACACACCACACACACAGACACACAGACACACACACACACACACACACACACACACACACACACACCATGCCCAGTACCCACGCAGACTCACTTCCATGGGACTTTTGGCTTAGGCTGAAGTTAAAAGGAGACTGTGTTTGTTTTCCGAGAATGTAGAGACTGGCAGTCACATGACTTACTAATGGGGGGTGGGCAGGCGGTGCTCAGGTTTAGAACTGGCCTAAAACTAAACCTTCTCTCCCCCTCCCCACCCCACCTCCTCAAAAAATTCACAACAAGAGTCAATTCACGACCCCTGGGAGGGCATGAAGACCACTGAACACTGAAGTCTCTATTCAAAATTGGTGACTTGAGTGCCAAAGATGGCTTTGAAGGTCACCCTCCTTTTGGTAGGTAAGGAATCTGGTAGTTTTACAGACACATCAGAGAGCTCCTTCATTGCTAACTCAACTTTGAAACTGATACTTGAAACCTATCTTTTCTAATTTGATCCTCTGGGGATGGGTAGAACAGATGGTTAGTAGCCATCCTCCAAGAACCAGCCTTGCCCATCACAAAAGATGCCAGCCAGCCACTGAGGTTGCTGGTTCAAATGCAAAGATATTGTGATAATATCAGCAAGGCTTCAAAGTCAAGCAAGTTCTATATGTGAGTCTGATTAAGTCGTTCTTATTAAAGACAGATCAGTGAGGCAGGCAGTTTCATGGCGAGACTCCGCACACGTAGCACTGAAGCCTTCCATGCACTCTGGGAAGACCAGGTAGACCATACTGGGAGAACAGGACACAGGCCAACTGTTGGGACTCAAGCTCAAGGTCAAATACTCCCAAGCTGTTGCTGGCCCAGGGTCCCTCCTCCATTCTCCAGGATGCCAAGCAGCAAAGCGAACAGAAAATGATCATCTCCCCCTTCCCCCACATACACTTTCAAGTCACTAACTCTAATAACTTCTTATCAATAAGCCCCTTGCTCCTGTTGAGATTAAAGCGTGAGTTCTACAAGGTCTGGCTTATATCTCTGAGCCCAGGAAGGCAAGAAACACCAAAGCAGAAGGGAAAGGCACGGCAGAGCCACAGAACACACAGCTCCCTTCTCCCCGTTTCCTTTAAGAACTCTGCTTCCAGTCTGACTTTCTCTAGCTGCCACTTTCTAGCATTCAAGCTGGTTGAAAGGTTTCCTCAGATGGAGCCCTTGGAGGAAATCTGTCAGATGTGGAAAAGACACATACAAAGATCCTCAGCTAAGCAGATGTCATCAAACCAAAGCCGAGAGGAGGGAGGTTTGGAAAGAGTAGCCTTACGGCTCTAAAACTCTAGGTGTTGCCCACATAAGCTACAAAAAGAGCCCTGTTCCGTCAATTCAATGAAACCGTGTTAGCCAAGACATTCACTTTGGGATCTTGTCATACATTTAAAACAAAGTTAGATAAGCATTGTCAGAAAAGTAAGACCATCCTAGTGATGACTGAACTCAAATGCAAAGCTATGAATTTGAAGCAAACTCCTTCTACAGAAGTAACTACTGTGCATGTATCCATCCCTTGTATCCTAGAGAAATGGAGGCACTAATCAGATGACTGGATACGACAGAGGAGGTTACCAAGGACGACTAGCATCCAAACTGAAGTATAAAGGACCACGCAATACTCCCTTCCAATACCTGTCATCTCTAAATGCCTGGGGATACTTTTGTCTACACCCCAGGTAGAAGGGAGTTCAGCCACATGTGACAATTTAAGAGTCTGAAGTCACTGAAGGGGACTGTGGTATCAGCTAAGGAAGTAGAATCCTCGTCTTTTCAGTCCAAAGTCTGGACTCCCAGATCCTTTAGACAAATGGACATTAGATGTCAGGTTACCTAGACAAATGTACAGGGGAAAAGCACAGACACAGTAAATCCTATCAGAGACGTGGAGGCAATGTTGGTAATCGTGTTCTGCTGGAAATGCTGGTTCATGCCCACAAGGGCAACTAAAGACAAGTCGTCTTTGCTGCTGTGTCTACAGTCCCTAGCACAATGCCTGGCACAGAGTAGCTGGTCAGCAATTAGGAAACACATGAACGGATTGCCTCTGGTGGCCTCCTCTACCCTGTGCTCAGACAATGATCAAGTCAACATTTGAGGATCATGAGGCACATCTGGCTACATGGGGCATGAACAGCAGGTTTTAGAATTTAGCCCTGGGGTCCTTTGAGGTGGTATGACAAGATCAGGTGTGCACGTCTGATCAGGAACTTTGATCTTGCATCTTCTACCACCTCAGACCTCAGTGGAAGCAATGACTTGGCTGACTATAGTATCTGTGTGAGCCCCTACAACATAGAAGGGCAACCAACACCAAGGATAGAAGCATTATGGTCAATGTTCAGAACAACTAGACCCAACACCATCTTCTTTCCAAGTTCACACACTCCACACAGCAACCTTCAACCTTGTTAGGTTGACTTTTTTTTAAAAAATGTATGTATGTATGTATGTAGTGTGCACTGGTGTTTCCCCTACATGCATATCTCTGTGTGGGGGTCCGATCCCCTGGAACTAGAGTTATAGTTAATTTTGTGCTGCCATGTGGGTGCTGGGAATTAAACCTGGGTCTTCTGGAAGAACAGCCATCTCTCCATCTCCCTTAGGTTGACTTTCCTACAAATGACTAGCACCCCTCCCCACTTCTTCTGGGGACCCCCTTCCCTCTTTTGGAACCACACTTAGGGCTCAAGGCTTTCTAGATATTCCTCGGGACTCCTGAAGAACTAATATGAGCTTCCAGTCTTTCCTCATCCAACTTTTGAAGGTTTTTCCATATTAGAGGGGAAAGAAGAAAGTCCTAGATTTTTTTTTCCCCTATATAAGTATAAAACTAGTTTACATCCACTAGATCCCATTGGAGAGGCTGGGGGTGGGGCTTGAGTTCTACCTTCAGCTCCATAACTGGAACTTTATGTCAGTGGGTGCATGGAGCTCAGAACCCCTGGCCTGAGAATTATCATCTCTCAGAAGGCTGGTAATAGGCCCCGGGACAAGAGGAAGCTGAGGTTCATGATGGATGTAGTACAGGACTGGGGAATATTCAGAGGTACAGAGAAACGTAATTGGAAGTTTGCCTGTGTCTAGAACCTACACAATCCTGCCTTCACTGCCCCAACTCCTATCTCTTTCCTCCACCCTTTTGTAAATTCAATCCTGCCCCTCCAGAGCAGATATACTCATGTCTTAAAATCTTAATTTTTTTTTAGCTCATAGATATAGTGAATCAGATAATTAAAAGTCCTAAGTTTGATTTGTCTGGGCCATTTCATCCAGATAGTTTGGCCTTAAACACCCAGTTGTCCTTAGACCCATACATTCTAATTGTCTCCCCTATCAGCACATGGTTGCCTGCCTTTCTTTCTGTAGAGTCTAAGTTTGTGATCTCCCCAACACCAACATCTTAAACCTGGAGAAGAATTGACTGATGAGGCCAGTCATGGCGATGCACACCTGCAATCCCAACACCCAGGAGGCTAAGGCAGGAGGAGTGTCAAGTCTGAGGTCAGCCCAGGCTACTGAATGAGGTCTTGTCTCAAAGGGTCAGGGGAGGGTATGCTGGAGAGAGAGCTCAGTGGTTAAGGGCGCTTATTGCTCTTGTAGAGAACCTGGATTCACCCTCAGGGTGGCTCTCAACCATCTATGATCCTAGTTCCAGGGGATCCAACAGGCACACACATGGTACACATACATGCATGAAGGCAAAGCATTCATACAAATAAAGTAAAATAAATAAATCTAAAACAAAACAAAACAAAACTTTAAGCCTATCCAAGTAAACCAAAGAAGCAATGGAAGGAAGGGCTTCCGAGTCAGGATTCATCCAATGCCAATGTTAAGGCTGCCTCTCAGTCTCCCTGCCTTTCTAGTCTGACCCTTGTAATTAGGGAACTCTCCCTCTCCGGCCCTTGCCCTGCAGGGTCCTCCTTGTGAACAGACAGCTGGTGAAGAAGGACCCTAGTCCTGTTCCATCAAAGTCACCAAGCCAATCTTGTCCTAAGCCTAAACCCACACGGCTGGGCACCAAGCCTCACTGGGCAGGAATCCTGCCCGGAACATTTCTTTTTCATCGGCACCTAGTACTGAGTGTTGCCCATCATAGGTGGTTTAGAAATGCTTGGGGTTCATGTTGATGGAGATGTAGAGATAGGAGATCTGCCATTCCTTCCTAAACTGGTGGTGATAGCTGGTAGTAGGCAGAAGGGACTGACGGAAGGACACACACACACACACACACACCCATATGCGCGTGCGCACGCGCACCTGGTACACATACCTTTCTTGATTTGCTACAGTCCAGGTGGCCTTTCCTCCTGGATAGTCCTCTCTGAAGCCCAGAAAGTCAGAAGGTTCTTGCTCAGAAAACACACACACACACACACACACACACACACACATACATTGTACTCTCGTTTTAACCCTTCTTCCCCCTGCACTGGGAAGAAGCTAGACTGGAGACAGGGTGGTTTCTTCGCAAACCTCTCACCCTCCCACACACCCTCGAACTGGTGAGGTCCCATTCTAAAGCTCCAGTTCTCCTCTGCCCCCTTCCTCAAGGTCGTGGGCTCGGGAAAGACAAGAAGCCACTTGTAAATGCCAAGAGAAAAGGCAAGGAGGGTAAGGAAGGCTGGAAAGGGGTGGGCTAAAAGATGGGGTGGGTGGGGAGGGAGGTTGAACAGAGCACCGCAGAATGAGGTCCAAGTCGGTACACGATGCGGGTGGGCAATGGGAGGGCTGAGAAGGGTGGAAGGAGACTGACTTTACAAAAGGGTGGAGAATAGAGATCGGAGTTGGGGCCAGTGAAGGCAGGATCGTGTAGGTTCTAGACACAGGCAAACTTCCAATACCCCAGTCCTATTAGGCTGACCAACTAAGGTAGGCTGACCAGATGCGTTCTGCGGGCTCTTTTCTTCTCCAATGATCGAAAGCTACAAGAGGATCGCAGGCCTGGGAGCAAGGTCCTGAGAACCACCGCTCCAGATCCAAACTCGGCGCCTACTCGTCTGGCGCAGCGAGGCGAGACGACTCAGAACCAGGCCCCGGTGAAGCAACCAGAAGGGGTGAGATCGGCGCTTCAGGTGGTCGTCTGGTTCTTTAAAGTTTGAGGCCGACCACGAAGCCCACATCTTTCGGCCGAACCTCTCCACCTTCGCTTTTTTTTCCCCGCGGGTCCTGCTGCTACTTGTCTCCGCTCCCACCCGGCTCGGGTCCCCGCATCCCCTTTCCCGTTCGCATCCCTCGTTGTGCCCAAGCGCCCCCCCTCCCGCTCCCTCCCTCCGCGCTGGATCTCCCGCACGACGTGAGCGGAAAGTGAATGGGCAGCCCCAATCACAAAGACAAATTACCATGAGAAAAATAAATCAGGAAATCGCCCCTCTAGTCCCAGGTTCCCGCCGCCGCACCCGCTTCACTGGCCGAGGCCGGAGCGCGGGGCCCTGGGCTGCTCCATCCAGGGCCTTAGAGGACAATCTGGGTTCCGAGGGGCCCAGTTAAGGCTGGAGTATCCTAGGGGGGTGGAGGGGTCTGGGAAGAATCAGGCGAGGGCCGGGTTGGTGGCGGCGGCATGAGAACGTCCCTGCGCGGGAGATTTCACACTCTGGGCCGGCCACGCGTTCCCACGCGCCTCGCCGCCCGCACTCTCCCTCTGCCAGGTTTCCCCTCCCGCCCTCTGCTGAGCCTCCATCTCGGCCCAGTCTCCGCGCCTCTTGCCCCCTCTCTCCCCCAGCCTTTCCCTGGTCGGTCCCCCTCCTCTAGGCCGGAGCTCTGGGTCCCCGCCACGACTGCAGCCCAGACGCGCTGATCGCAGCCCAGTGGAGCCAGAAGCCAGAGCGGGCTGGTGTCTGGAAGGCAGCAGCACTGGTGGCGCCCCAGCCGAGGTGGCCCCAGCCAGCATCGAAGCCCAGGGACCTGCTCTCTAGCCCCCTGAAGCCTCCCCAACCTGCCTCCAACTTACCAGCGCCCCCGGACTCCCACCCCTCTACCCATCCGAGTTGCTGAAGTTTGCAACTCGCAGCCCCAGCCGGCGAGGGGAAAAAGCTCCGGGAGCTCGCGGACTCACCTCCCCGCAGCACGCGCAGGTGCCGGGCTCCCCGCGGCCCTGGGCTCCCGGCGGTGCGGACCACAGAGACGAACCCGAGGGCTGGCGGCCGGTCTGGGAATGGGGTGGCTGAACAGCAAGGATCCTGGTTAGAGCTCAGCGCTCCGTCTCAGTCTCCGACTCCTGTCGGGCCCGAGGCGCTCCGGCTGCTCCCACAGCTGCTGGATGCGCGGCCGACCGGCCGGGCTCGGCGGAGCTGGGCTCCAGCACCAACCCCCGCGCTCCAACTAGCTCCAGACCCCGCGCGCCTGAGCGAGCCGGGAGGAGGAAAGTGAGGGAGCAGGGGGAGGGGGGAAAGGCGTGGGGGAGGAGTTGGGAGCCAGAGGAGGGAAGGAGGGGAGCGGGAGAGAAAAGGAGGAGGGGGGATGGAGAGGACCTGCGACTGCTGGCGCTTCACCCGCCAGCCCCGAGGAGCTCAGGAGAGCGCGAGGGGGCGCCCTGCATCCCTATTTCGCCCCCAAGCAGAACTCCGGCCCCTAGCCTGCGAGCTACGGGGATGGGCGGACAGAAGCTGCCTCGGTCCTAGGTCTCTAGCCTAGGTCTGCCAGGTCTTACCTTACCGTGCTCTGCCACCCCCATCTCAAACCAACCCCAACTTGGAGCCTGAGAAAGCCCTCCCCTCAACACACATCCCCAGTAGCCCAGCCCGTTTATCTAGGAAGAAACATTTTCGTGCCTGTAGATTTGAAAATATGAATGAGAAAAGGACCGCGTACCAAACCCGGAAGATTGTAATAAACTCCAGCAACAGCGAGATGCTAAGCTACTGAGCTGGACGAAAAGCCAGAGCTGACCGGTTGCTAGTTAACCTCACAAGCTACAAGATCTTGGGTGAATCTCTCCAAGTCTCAGTTTCCTCGGCTCTAAACTGGCTGTAAATTGGCGTTGGTATTGTGCACCTTACCGAACCTCGTGTGAAGAACCAGCAGGGGATCCAGGGAGTGAAATGGCCTCAGGAACACTGGAGGGTATCCGAAGGATGCTCGATCCTAGAGGGGCGGAGTAATCTCCGCAGCAGAAGGACCCTTAGCGCAGCCACGCCGAGCAAGGCGGGATTGTTTCTAAGTTTAAGTGATCTAGTGTTTCTGGTGGCTAGAAGTCGGCAGGAAAAGTCGTGGAGCGCAAGCTTCAAATCCTAGATGCCAGGGCTACAAGCACGGATGGGAAGGGAGCCCTCTGCTGAGCAAAAGGGGTACTTTAATTATAAAATAAGGTGAGCTAAGGAAGTGAGAGTGGGAAAGACAAAGGACCTGAACAATTAAGAGAAGTGTGCTTCTAAGAGAGAACCAGAGAGAACCGCCAAATAATACTTTGTTAAAAGACTTTCTGGAATGCTTTGGAGAATTAGAACCGACTCCAGGTGAAGCACTCTGGGTTACAAAATGCTGGGCAAAGGAAATCTCGGAAAAAGCAGAAGGATGGAGATGGTCCGAGTCCGGGATGCACTCCCTCCCAGCACCCCCAGGGTGGTTGGAACAGAAAGCACGTGCTCTGAGAAAGCCCTTTGTGAGGGCTGTGAAAAGGGAGGCAGTGCCAGACCTCTGAGATCTAGACTTTCTAGGGCAACAGAAATGCTGAAGCTCATAATGTGCTGAATAAAGAACTCACAAAGATAAAACCTATTCTGGGCCCAAAGAGAGATGCAAAGATGGGGAGGAAAGAAAGCATCGTCTGAGCAGAGACACATCTAAGCAAGAGGTCAGCTCTGAAGAAGCAGCGTGTGCTACACAGACCAAGAGGTCTGGAGAATAGAAGCCAGTTTCCAGAGTCTCTGGACCTCTTCCATGCTCTACACACTGTCCCAACTCTCCCCCACACTCCCAATCCCTAGAGGATTGTTTTCACCATGGCAAAGATACAAGTATGTGGAATATAAACCATCTCTTTTTAAAGATTTCTTTTCATTCTATATGTAGGTTTGTGTGTCTGTGTGAGTGTATGCCATGTGTGTTCTGGTGCCCGTGGAGACAAGAAGAAGGCATTGGGTCCCCTAGATCTGCAGTTGTGAGTCACCTGATGTGGATGCTGGGATCCATTCTGAGGTCCTCTGCAAGAACAGCAAGGGCTCTTAACTGCCTGGCCATCTCTCCAACCCCTAGAAGTCCTGTTTGATTAAAACAAAAACATGATGTTCCATAAACTGCATGAAGTGTGGAGAAGCTGTTTGGCTGGCTGGGAGAGTAGGCAAATTGCCTTCTGGATGATTCTGTGGGCCACCACTGTCTCTTGAAAAGCATCCGAAGCCTCCATCCTTCACACGTCTTCCCTCACGTCTTCCCACCGCCTCCCCCTCTCCACTGTTTGCACTCTTCCCTGGCTCTCCTCTTCCCACCATCTTCCCACCATCTTCCCACCATCTTCCCACACCCCTCCTGACTTCTCTCCACCTTATGAATGAGACGGGGAGGGAGGTTGGCGCAGGAAGAGAAGAGGCAACACCCTTGTCTGGAGAAACAGGAAAGGTAATCATCATCTTCAGGGAGGAGCCAAGAAAGAGACACTCAGAGACACAGGCTGAGGAGCCTGTGCGCAACACTGAGCTAATTAATCCTAATTGCATCCTACTGTGTTGTATTGATTACCAGTGATTACTCAAGGACTCTCAATACCAGAGAGCTCCAGAGGCTGGACACTAAGAAAGGGACAGTTTCCTCATGAGCCTGGCTCACCACCTGCTCCAGGCATCCCCTGGTGCTTGGCCAACCCAGCCTGGAGAGAATCTTAGAATTATTTACTTGGAACAAAACCCAAAGCGCTGGTTCCAGCAGCAGCAAGCAGCAGCAGCTCCTGCCACTTTCTTAGACCTTTGCAATAACCTCTGAGATAATTACTCCTAGTAAGAGCCATCTTCCACCTATCTGAACACTGTTAATTAAGCTGAATGTAAATACAGTAATTAATACCAAATTATCGCAAACAAACAAGCCAAAGAGCAGTGAACATCGGGGGGGACCGGAGTTCTTAGCATTCACTCTTGATTTAGAAATTCCAGAATTATCTATAGCTGCTGTTCCAAGAGATTAAGAAGTACACATTTTCAGGTTCAAGGGTGGCAACGCTGAGGGGACAAGGCCATTCCCTCCCTCCCTTCTGGATGACTCCCTCTGAAAACCAATATAGTATAGCCTTTCCCAGGAGACACATAGTGTGTGTGTGTGTGTGTGTGTGTGTGTGTGTGTGTGTATGTGTAAATGCCTGTGCCTAGCCTCAACACAAGCACAAATCTTGTCTAACAGCAAAAGGCGAACAACAGCCGGCTGTACACTGATAGGAGAAAGAAAATTGAAAACAAAAAAAACAGAAGTCACATATAACGTCCAAATTGTTTCGTGGTCCCAGAATTGCTTGCTCGTAGTGCCGTGGGATGACAAAGGAGGGGAGGAAGCAAATTCCCATCTCAGAAGTCACTGTCACTTTGTGAACTAAAAGCACACTCAGGTCAGAGGAACTGAAGTGTCACTGAATGGCAGCCTGGCTATTGTCCTCAACTACCGTGAGGGATCTTCCTTCCTTCCTTCCCTCTAAATGTGTCACTCATTATGTGAGGCAGAGAGGTCACAGGAAGACCCTCACCGGCAGTCAGTGAAGGGGTTAAATCCCAGTAAGCACAAGAGAAACCACAGGACAAGCGCCCACCGGCACTTGGAGGGCCGATGCCCCTGTTCTACCATGCAAGCTAAGGACTTCTTCCCTGAAAAGGGCTATTCTAACAGGGAATGAAAGATGGGGCAGGAATTTGCCAGACAGAAGTGGGAGGAAGCAGAGTATTCCAGGCAGAGGAAATAGCATGTGTAAAAAGCACAAGGCGATATAATTAGATTTGTGTTTGAAGAATTACTTGGCCCTGGTTAACAGATTCCCAGAGAGCCCAAGCAGGAACCGTGAGCAGGTGTGTTGTGTGGTGGAAACAGCATCGCACCGGTGGTTCAAGCTCCTCTGGTCCAGGATGACTAGGTCCCTAAGGAGCTGCATGCCCTTGAACAAGCCTTGATATCCTCCTGGACCTCAGTGTGTTGTGGATAAAATGAGAGGGTTGATTACTGGCCTCTCAGACCCACAGAATCCCATGATGCTCTCCATCCATATGCCCATACTTCTTTCAATCTTGCTCTGTTTGATGCTACTGGCCATAGCCATACTGTTTGTCTTGCAGTGTGCACAGCACTTGACTGCTGAAGGTATCTTCCACCTGCTCTTTCCTTGATTTTCCCATGGGTACGGAGGGGACAGGCACACTGGAGCCATCAGCTGCTTTTTCTCATCACCTGTCTGTAAATGCCATCTCTGTGTTGCTGATGTTCAAGCTGTGTTGAGTCTGCAGCTCTGACCTCACTCTGGAAATCAGATACATATCACTAACTGCTGGTCCTCCCACTACCCCAGTGGTTCTCAACCTATGGGTCGAGATCCCCTGGGAGTCCTAGACCAGATCTTTACATTATGATTCGTAACAGTAGCAAAATTACAGCTATGAAGTAGCAACAAAGATGATGCTATGGTCGGGGTTCACTACAACATGAAGAACTGTATTAAAGGGTCGTAGCAATAGGAAGGTTGAGAACCACTGCATTACAGGAATACCGGGTGAGCTCCCCACACTTACCCTAAACAATATTGAGTCTCAGATGAGTGCCTTCCTTAGATTCCACTGTAGTATTTAAAAACTCCATTTCCCTAGGGTTGAGGATGTGGGTAGGTGGTAGAGCTCTTGCCCATCATGTGCAGAGCCCTGGGGTCCATCCCACCACAAATACCTTATCAATCAACACCTCCTTCTCCCCCAACCCCCGCCAACTCTCATAATTCCTCAAAGCCACAGTCGCTCCATACCCAACATGGAAACCATTGGTAAACCCTTCTGTGTCTTTGTTTCCAACTCTTACCATGGCCTTTACCACCTCCTTCACCAGCTCCCCAGTTCCAGCCATTCTCCTGTCCCTCAATGTTCCCTCAGCCTGTTTCCATCCTTGTGCCTTGGGCTACTTTCCATACAGAAGTCCTCCTAAGTCAGATCCTGTGATTCATTTGCTGGAAACCCTTCTGTTGCGCCCTTAGCCTTCTAGATAAACCGCCATATTCTTACGAGACCCAGGTATGTGAGGCTCCTTCCCTTATCATGTACTTTATACCTCCCCTCCCCAGCTTCTTTTCAGCCCTACCCCTCTCTGCTCAAAGATCCAAGGCTCTCTCATCAAGGAGAGATGTGTTTGATGCTTCCATCTGGAGAGCTCTTCTGCCAAATGTCTACATGGGTCATTTCCTCACTTCAGTTTCTGCCATTCACTACCGCCACCTGACATTTCATCTGAATCTACGTGCCGTGAAAGTAGAATCCACCTGATCAATGCTGCAGCCCCAACCCACAGGAAAGGACTTGGCAAAAGCAACAGATGATAGTGCTGTAGCACATGAATTAACTGTTCCCATTTTGCAAGTAAGAAAACTGAGGCCCAGTAATACAACTGGTTCTCCCAGAACCAGGAGTTGAAGGTCAAATCATTCTTATTAGTTGATTTGTTCTTAGATAATAGCAATGTTGCTACCTTAAGTGGGCTGCAATAGAAGATATACATCGCAGTATAAATAGCATGCTGGTTTCAGCCTTACTCTTGGGCTGACATCAGGGCGTCATTTCTCTCCTCCAGCCCCTTTATCCCTTCCTCTCTCCCACTGTCCTTGCACAGGATACGAATTTGGGCTGAGTATGAGCCAGGAACAAGAGAAGGGTATGAAGATCAGAAGATAGGCTAAGAGCATGGCTGACTTAGGGCCCGTGCTAGACTTCCTGGCACTCAGGTTAAAGGAGCAGGAGAAGCACTAGACTGCAGACCAGGGGACAGGGTCCCTCACAGGATGCTTGGTCCCAGAGAAAACTTTCAATGAGAGACCAGTATCTGTGATGATTTCCTGAGACCAGGTTGAAGACAGAGGTCCCAGACAGGATTAGAACAGGGCAGGGATAGGCAGGATGGTTGTTGCTGGCCTGGGTTAGACAGGGCAGGTATTTCTGGACAGGGTTAGGACAGGATGGGTGCTACTGGAGATCACCCAGAGGGGCACATCTCATTAAAAGGATCCAAGATTGTCATCAAGAAAGTTTGTGCACCTTGTACTAAGAGGTCATAAACAGAAAACAAGGGGGATCAAGAAAGAGCCTTCTGACAGGATGGGTGGACTATATGCATACCCCATAGGGTTAAGAAGCCCAGAGAAGTTTCATTCTCAGAACCATGGTCTCTGCTGTTCCATGGTCCCAAATTCTCAGGCTGGGGAAGCAAGAGGCAGACAGTGGTACATGACAATGCTGGGCCCTCGTCCCCAACCTGTGGAGAAGAAGCAGCTTTTTTTTGTTTTGTTTTGTTTTTTGTTTTTGTTTTTGTTTTTGTTTGTTTTTTCAAGACAGGGTTTCTCTGTGTAGCCTTGGCTGTCCAGGAACTCACTCTGTAGATCAGGCTGGCCTCGAACTCAGAAATCCACCTGCCTCTGCCTCCCAAGTGCTGGGATTAAAGGCATGTGCCACCACTGCCCTGCTGAGAAGAAGCTTTCATGGCGGTGCTACTGACTGGGTACATGGGAGGATAAGAGAGAATGTTGCTGGATCATAGGTGGCCAGGATAACAGAAGCCTTGAATGCTATGGTGAGGAGATGAGCTTCTTCAACATCCCAGGCCACAGGAATCCTCTGGTAGCGTGGGACAGGTGACAGTGGCAGACTAGAAGAGCTCAAACAGTTATAAGGCTGGTGTGACAGCCCCAGGGGCTGCTCAGCGCCTTGCAGAGGACTTAGATGTCCAAAGGAGTATGGGGAAGAAGAGAAAAGAATAAGAGACTCGGTATGGTACTTAGAAAGGAGGAGTGTGGGAACCAAGTGAAAAATAAGGAAAGACTGACTGGATTGGGGGAGTTTGTGCCTCTCCAGCAGTTTGCTTGTTGCCAGCTCTGCCCTTGGTCTAGGAAGTGAGGGGGAGGGTGTAAGAGAAGATGGCATCTTGATAATGATGTGTGCAGCTCTTGTCTCTGATATCAGTGAGAAGCCCCAATTTTGGCAGGGGAAGAGGGAAGGAGGCTTCTTCCTTTTGATTAAATAAGAATTTTTGCCACCTTCCTATTGGCTCAGCTCTTTGCTGCGGAGGACACGGGTAGCACTTAAGGGATGATCATCTGACTGGGTATGGGAGTGCATCTAAGCAGTAAACAGCAGGTGAATGCCTGAGTAGCTGTCCCAGAAAAGAAACTGAGGACAAGGTCACTGGAGAGGGAAACCTCAGGGTTTCCTAAGGGAAGTTCCCTGGAGGGGTGGGCAGTCACCTTCAGCCACCAAGAGGTGCAGGGGAGAGAAGACATTGGTGGAGTTCCTGGAGAAAAGAGAAGAGTCAGTACCCGTAGTCAACTTAGACTTGTCCATTAGGCTTTTGATAAAGCTTTCCAGGAGAAGGTATGTAAACACTTAATCAATGTGAGAAAGAGGGAATGATGTCTCTTTTTTATCAGGAATAGCTTAGTGATAGAAAGCAGGGCAATACCAAGTTTAGTGTATTCTAGAAGGTATGCTACTAAAACCTCCTTTATCCAGAGTCCATGCAGAGAGGGATGAGTGTGTGGCATTTGGGAAAACTGAGGCAGAAAGATTGTGAGTTCATGCTCCATGGAGAGTTCAAGGCCAATTTGAGCTTGGAAACAAAAACAAATAAACACAGTATGATATAGACACACAGAGGAGTAACACTCATCCTTAACACAAAGGCCGGCTTCATTGGTGCTACATCATGAATGGTCTTTTAATGGATGAGAGTACGTGCAAGAAACCAGACACATCAGGTCAAGGGCTGCACCGCTACATCTTTGTGGTACCCTGCTCACCGATGAAGAAGGCAGGGGCTAAGGAGATGGCAAGGGCTTACCACATGAAAGTGTGAGGCTTAGAATTCAGATCCCCAGAACCCACATAAGTGCTAGGTAGGCTGCGGCTGCTTGCCTCTGTTAGAAACAGAGTACTCCTGTGGGCACCATTCACAGATCCCTATCAATTACTGTAAGAGACATTACATTCCTTCATGTACATGTAGTGTGCATCAGTGCTTTCTGAATCCAGATGAAGAGCCCCTGGAACTGGGCAACGTGAGCTGCCATGTGGTGCTATTGAACCAAGGTGCTATGAGAGAGCATTGGTTGCTCTTCCAATGCTCTTAACCACTGAGCCATCTCATCTTCCAAGCCTCCAAACTTAAATAAAGTCTTTTTCTCTTGGGAAAAAAAAAAAACAGAATAATCTTGCATGGCACAAAGGAACTGGTGATCAAAGGGGAAGTAGATCAGCAAGGCATTTGCTGCAAAAATGGTAGACCAAGACCCAAGGGGAAGGTGATGTGAGTCCTTGCTGGGTTAACTCCCTTTGATAGGGCAACGTAGGGTAATAGTAGACTCTGAAGGTGGACACTGGGATCCCAAAGACTGCCTGGCTGTAGAGACTAGCCATCTCAGCCAGCTCTGGGTTTGACTGCGAGACCCTTCCTTAATGGGCAAGATAGAAAAGCTATCAAGGATAATTCCCAACATTGGACTTCCACATGCACTCATGCACCCACAAACTTACATGGGTCCACATACAAACAAGTACAACATGCCTGCGCCTGGGGGTGCAGGGAAGGGAGAAGTGGGGAGTTATGGTTTAGCTGACGTAGATTTCCATTTGGAATGATGAAAGAGGCTGGGACACGGAGGCGGTGATGGGTGCATAATGTATATATATCCAGTGCCACATGAAACTGTGTATTTAAAAGTCACTAACATGAGCCAGGTATGGTGACACACCACCGTGAGCCTAGCTCTTAGGAGGCGGTGGCAGAAGAGACATACATGTTCAAAGCCAACTGTGGCACTGTGCTCTGAGCTGCTCACCCTTGCCACACACAGAGAGATTTTATAACAAATTCTCCTATCACCAAACACTAGAACTGGGGTAGTGACTCCAGAAAAGTAGTACAAGTAGAATGATGCAACTCATACATTAAAAGATTACTTTTTTTTTTTTAAGACAAGATTTCACTATGTTGTCCAGGTGAGCCTCCAATTCCAGGTCCTCCCACCTCTGTATCCCACCTCAGCTAATCCCATGGATCAGAGGCTCAGAGGATGATGCAGCCCTTTATAAGTATGTAGAGGAAGAAGGGCTGGAGTTTTCCAAAGCTTCCTGGTGATTCTCACACAGAGCCAAGGTTGAGTGCTGACTGAAAGTATCAACCTCCCTCGGTCTCCGGTCTCCATCTAGGCATCCATTGGCCAGCTGTGTGCTGATCAAGCTACTTAATCTCTGTTGTCCAATTTCCTCTTCTTCAAAATTTGGCACTCATAAGCCAAGAAGTTGCAGAGAAGACTACGAGAGACAGCACAAGCTGAACCTAGGACATTTTAAAAGTACACTCAATGTTAGTTTTGATTATTATCAACCTAGTTTTGCCACGGACCGGGATTTCTCGCGGGGTCCCTGTTCCGCAGGACAAGGGATTCTGGCCAGGTGGGCACGGGATTCGGCTTTGACAAACAGACTACACACGGGTGGTGTAAAACCTGAGTGTATTTTTCAAATATGGAGTCAGGTTTAAATAGTCCATACAGAAAGGTTTGAAAAAGTCAGATGGTACAATGATCAAAAATACATCAAAACAAAGTACAGGTACATAGCTCTACGTTAGGAACACAATGAGTCAGGCAGCAAAGTAAATACATGTTAATTTAGCAGGAACTAAACAAGGATTACAATCTGAAAGAAAACTTAGCTCTGACCAGAATCAACTGGCTTCTAAAAAGCAGATAACAGCTCCTCTTCAGCTCCTTGCTATGGTTACAGACTGGGTGGGCCCAGGTAAGTTTTTCAACTAAGTTGCTTTTCTGGGCCAGAGGGAGCTAGCCCCAGGAAACACCTGCTAGGCTAGTTCCTAGGAGTGATTCAGCTGCAAATCTAATATGGCTAGTCTATGTTAACTAAGAATGAGGATTTCACCTGATCTTGCCCTGGGATAGTTTGCTCATTCTGTAAGCTTTTATGCCTTACAATGCTGGAGGCTATTAGTATGAATGACTTAACATTCCAAGCCAGGGTTTGACTAGGAAGTTGGAACATTGATGAAAGTCAGAAAGCAAAGTCCGAATTTTCTTTTGTTAGCTGTGAAGAAATGATATCTTGGTGAGTTCCTAGCACACAAGTATGAAGACATATCTAAGCCACCTCTGAGTTTGGGGTGCCAGGCGTCAATGCGGAGGCAGGAGACTGACTTTCCTTGAAGTTTTCGCCTCAAATACCGCCATCACGCAAGTGTGCGTGGCATAGTTTGTATAAATTGGCCAAAAGGGAACAGGTAAGTTTAACGTGGCGTGTACATTATGTTTAAGAACAAACAAATCACCGGGGCTACACAGATAAACCCTGTCTCGAAAAACCAAAAAAAAAAAAAAAAAAAAAAACCAAAACCAAAACAAAACAATCCAAACCCTGTGACCAACATCTCTATCAAAACCCAAGAATGGGTGTTTGAAATTATTTCCAGCTCCCAGTATGTGAATTTGAAATACTACTTTGCTCTAACTGCTCAGAAGACATACCAGTTGTCAGCAAGGGGTGGAAACCACCCCAAATAATTGCACCCATGCATGTTCCCAACACTAGAGAAGGAAGGGAGAGAGAACAAGCCAGTGTGGCTGAGGGAAGTCAAGCCATAAAGGTTAAGAACACTCCAAGATGGGGCAAGGGCAGGGTGGGACTCAGTAAGCTCATCAATAAGCTGGAGAAGGTGAACACGGACTCATGATAGCCAAGTACTCGCTGGAGGGGAAGATGATCAAGTAGCTGCTAGAACAAATAAAAGAAATGGGTAATAAACTCCTAGAGCACATTACTTCAAGATGTAGGACCTGAGGGAGATATAAATGAACTCACACAGGGTCTGGAGAGATGAATGTCAGAGTTGGAAGTGGCTACCCAGGGAGGCTGACATATGTCCACCTTGAAGGTCGGTGACGCGGGAGGCAGGGGGTATGTCTCCTCCACAGTAGAGACACCGCCAATGCAGGATTCATGGCTGAATGTTCTCAGTGTCCCTTGGGAGGGCTGGTAAAGGGTGGGGAATGGAGAAGGCCTGCTGCCCTCCGGGGCAGAAGGAAACCGGTTTAGTTAGAGCCTGCAGTCCAGAAAGGAACTTTAAATGCATAACTAAAATCAGATTAAAATTTTAAGTTATTCAGAGCCAATAATGGAGAACTGCAGATAGTCCAAGAATCATAGGGGGTTATAACCCCTTTAGCCCAATCCCTTTTAAAAATACAAAAATGGAACTCAAGGTGATAAATGCCAAGACCTTGTGTGTTAACAGCAGAACAGGGGAATCCCAAGACTCCTTTACTACATTTGGGTGGATGAGGGCTGAGAGGTCTGGAGAGAAAGCTCGTTACTGAGGCAGTGAACTTAAGGCAATGTCTTAACTTCCTCTGAGACCAGTATAAAAAAAGGACTTCACCCTCTCTCAGCCCCATTAGCTTGTGGGTAAAGGGAGAGACTTTTACAAATAAAATCATAAAGCTGATTTCTTGGGCTTTACTTTCTTAGCAGGTGGAAATAGAAGCTTTCCTCAAATTCCTCCCATAATGCTTACAAGCCCGAGCAAATGATTCAGCCAAATCCTAGTGGCCATTATACCCCCTGTGCATGGCATAGTGTTGCACACATTATAAAAGCTCAACAAATATTTGAATTAGTGGAAAATTCTTCTTTTCCACTTGGATTCCCACCTTAAGCACAGAAATGCAATTTTCCTTTACAGGAGCTTGAAACCAATTCCCACATCCTTGATAAATGTTCTAGCTTGGCTTCCATCTAGGACCCTGTACATCTAGGAAGTCTCAATGAGTTGATGTCAATGCATTTTCAACACAGAGCATGCAATGTTATAGACAACACAACCTATTGTTCTGATTTTTTTTCTTTCCCCTAACTAGGATAACTAAGCAAGGTAGGCAGACATCAGAGACTTCAAACAAGGAAGGTGTCTAAATGAAAGCAATCTGGAGACCACGGAGTAGTCACTGCTTGCATTGTGTATAGTCCTAGTCATTGAAACTGAAAAAGACTATAATGTCCTTTGTAGAGAGAATATCTTGTGTATTGTGTGGTTACATCACTGTCGATTAAAATGCCTACGGCCTGTGGCTTAGGCAGGACATAGAAGGTGGAACATCTGGAAGGCAGAAAGGATTCTGGGATAGAAGCAGGTGCCGGAAGATCCATCTGGGCAGTTGTGAAGAAATGGACATGTGGTACCTGAACACATGTAACAAGCCCACATGGTAGAATGTAGGCTAAAATAATTGTGTTATTTTAGTTGTGATTTAGTCAGAGAAGAGCCTAGCTATATGGCCAAGGTATTTGTAAATATATTTTGAGTCTGAGTCTTATTTCCGGGATGGAATTGGAAGGATGAAACAAGACCTAACTTTATAGTCCTTTGTTACAATGTTTCTTTAGACATCACTATTTCCAAAAAAAAAAAAAAAAATCAGAGAAAGTCAAACACATATTAAAAAACAAACAGACACCTATCTATGTACATAAATTAAATTAAATTAAAAAGGTACTAGCTAGTTGGTGGGGTTGATGCAATGCAAGAAGGGAAGAACTGAAAGATGAGGCTGGGCAGAGATTGAGATGGTCTATGAGAAGAGTCACAGGCCCTCGTGACAGTAGGCCATGGCCGAGGGGGTGAAGATGACCATCTCAGGTTGGCTCACTTATGATGGAGCCCAAAGTTGTACCTCTGTGAAGGTCCTGGGTGAGGAGAAAGTTCTCAGGGTTTCTTTGATCAGCCTAATAAGGCAGAGACCGGGTGAGCCGATAACAAAAGAGGCACGCAGGACGACTTAAACTCGGAAAGCATTACTTTGGGGAAGACAAGGAATGCACATACAATCTATATGCTAGCTCTTCCTTACGGTGACAAAATACGGGAATAGGGTGAAGAATGGAAAAGAAAAAAGGATTCTTTTGGATGTGCCGTTCCCGCTTGCGATCAGTTGGCTAGCTCCGTTGCTATTGGCCCGTGGTGAGCATTGGCAGCAAGAGCCCACGGGACAGTAAGTTGCTATCTTGTGGCCGGGAAGCAGAGAGACAGAGAGCAAGCCTTCGCGATAGCAGACTTCTCTCTGCTGCTTTTCATGGTGCTGTCTGCATCCACAGTGGGCTTTTTACCTGTCAGTGGTTATTCGGTAGACAAGCCATCTATCTACAGGAAATGCTGTCCTAGACACGGAAGTGTGCTTCATTAATCCTTTAGGTATTGCTCAATCTAATGAGGTGGCCAATCATCACACAGCAACACTTGAGATCGTTTTAAAAGATTTATTACTTATTGTAATTTGTTATATTGTTCATCTGTTTTTATGCCATGCTACACTTGTGGAGGTCGCAAGACAGCTTACTGGGATCGGTTCTGTCCTTCTGCCATGTAAGGCATGGGGATTGAACTCAGGTCTTCAGGCTTGGTGGCAGGCACTATATTAACACACTGAGCCATCTCACTGGCCCAGTGTTTCAGATCTTGACTATTGGTTTTCTTCTTTTCTTTCTTATTTTGTACTAAATGCAAGGGGACAGAAAGTGTCTCTGAGTTTTCTTCACTGTGGGAGAGGTGTGAGAGTTGACCAAGAAAGCTGAGGAAGAAAACCAGAGTCTCAGTTAGGAAGGATGAGGGAATCGAGTCAAGAGAACTGTGGTGAGGACTGTCCCCACAGGAACCTGTGATATGACCACAGCTCAGACCAGGACAGTGCAGTCTCCCTTCAAGGGCTTCCCACACATCACCCTGACCAACCTCTAAGGTCCAAAGAACTTCAACCTTTTATCTTCTGACCCCCACTCCCAGAGAAAGTGAAGTCATCCTAAATTAGTAACTTTTAAATCAAAATTAGCTGAGAAAGACTGGGTTTGGTTGAATGTGCTTGAGAGTGCCTGGAATAACATTATTTTTTCTTGCATTAAGCAGAATAAAGGCCTGAGGTCAGAAATTAACGTGAGTTATAAGAAAATGAAGTAACGTGTTTGTACACCCAAGTCTGTGGGTGGGGAATCTGTACCTGCTATTCTGGCTTTTAGTGTTTCTGTTACTATGGTAACACTTCAATTAACCAGAAAGGATCCATCTAAGAGCACCCAGCTTCAGGAGGTCCCTAGAAGAGGCTGAGAGCCACTTCTTGTGCTGAGAGCTCCCCACACCTGGGGCAGCAATGAAGATGGTGAAGAGAAAAGGGGCACACAGCACACACTTGGGGGTTGGAGGACTTCCGTGCCCTAAACTTTTACTGTCTCTTCTTTTTTCCAACTCTTCTCAGCGGGGTTGGCTGACTTCTGTGCCCTAAACTTTTTCTGTCTCTTCTCTTTTCCACCTCTTCTTAGCCATGTGACCTTGGACAAGTCATTTAACCTGACTCCAAGAACTATAGCAAGAGAAGTGTGAGCATGCCTGAGACACGTGCCTATGGAGATGAAACTCCTAAATTCTCTATCAGATTAACCTCTCCTGACTCATACCTTGTCTATTCTGCATATGCTAAATGTTACTGTGTGTAGAACCAGATTGATCAGGCTGACCACAACTAGTAAAACTGGAGTGCTTCCTGGGAAAATGAAGACTACAAGAGGAGGGAAAGGAGAGAAAAGAAAGGTGGAAGGGAAGACAGCAAGGCAATGCTACGTGAACAAGGGAGAAGGAGGGCCCTAGGGGCCACACCCACTAGTGTTGCTGCTTTGAACACCTTAATTTATCCTTCTAGGGATCAGCTGGCAAGTGAGATAATAGCAATACAAATGATGATAATACAAATCACAGTGATGAATAAATGATAACACCTGTTGCTGGAATTCAACCATTATAAGCCCATATAAAAACCACACAATTCAGTTATTATAATTATAAGCTATGTACCTAGATCGGGTAGATCTACCACTATACTAACTTATTCCCCAGCTATAAGACACCTTGCTACTTGCCATTCCTCCCAGCCGTTGGATTCTAGTCCATAGCATCTTCCTCCTCCTCTTTCTCTGCTCTCTCTCTCCTTCTCCCTCTCCCTCCTACCCCCTCTCAAGCCTTCAGTCCCACCTTTCCCTTCTACTGCCCAATCAGAGGCTCTAGCTTTTTATTGACCAGTTAAAATGGGGAGATAGACTGCTGGTGAGGGTCAACCCCTCTTGAGGAGCCAGTATTAACATTAAAATACAAACAGCATCAGGCCAACTCAGTACAAATACCTGTAACAGAGGATCCACAAAAAGGTTAAGGAGCACCAGGCAGTGGTGGCTCATGCCTTTAATTCCAGCACTTGGGAGGCAGAGGCAGGCAGATTTCTGAGTTCGAGGCCAGCCTAGCCTACAGAGTGAGTTCCAGGACAGCCAGGGCTACACAGAGAAACCCTGTCTCAAAAAACAAAACAAACAAACAAACAAAAAAGGTTAAGGAGCTAACAGAAGCATCTACCATGGCATAGGAGCTGTGTTTTGTTGTTGATTTGCTTTGATTTCATTTGCATTCCTGGGAATGGAACCCTAGGCTGATGCTCTGCCACTGAGCCACATACCCAGCCTGGGTCTCTGTCCATTATTTTATTATTGGACACATTGACGAGACAATTGAAAATGTATGTTCACAGTTATAATAAAAGAAACAAAGAATGAAACCAAAAGCTGTTTATTGGCCAAGATTTTTTTTAAAAACTTCAAGTTCTGGAATTGTTCCCATCCTATGGGACTAGCAATGGGAAAGAGAGGGGGTTATTCAACAATGATTTCTTTGGGGAATGTTGTGTCAAAACTCTCAGTCTCTCTGTCTCTATCTTTGTCTGTCTCTGTCTCTGTCTATATCTGTCTGTCTCTGTCTGTGTCTGTTTGTCTGTCTGTCTGTCTCTCTTTCTCTCCATGAATACCTATCTTCAGATTAAGCTCAGGGAGAGGTGTTCAGCAGGATACAGGATCTCTCAGAAAAGGCAATATGTCTCCCTCTGTAGACCAGGGTGAGTTGCAGGCGGTAGCCAGGGCTACACAGAAAAACCCTGTCAAAAACAAAACATAACAACAACAACAAGAAGAAAAAAAAACAAAAGAGGATTGTGGTCCAAGATGCAGTGGGGAGTCTCAATGAAGAAAACACAGGGGAGTCTCAGAACACTGGATTGGGGAAAGTTTGTTTGTTTTTTTTTTTTTTTAAATAGGACTCAAAGAACACAGGCAACAAAAGCCAAAAAAGACAACTGGGTTGACATCAAACCACAAAACTTCTGCACAGCAAAGTGACTGACTAATCAAGAGAGCAGAGACATCCCCCAGAATGGGAGAAAATATTTGCAGACTATTCATCCAGCAAGGGATTAATATCCAGGCTATATAAACAAGTCAAACACCTCAGCATTAAAAAGCAAACAATCCAATTAAACAATGGGCAAATGACCTGAATAGGCATCATCAAAAGAAAGCACACAAATGGCCCACAGGTAGATGAAAAACGCTGAGCATCACTAACCATACGGGAAAAGCAAGCAAAGCCATGGTGAGATATCGCATCACCCCAGTAAGAATGATAGCCATCAAAAAAGGCGAAACCCAAAATGCCGGCAAAGCTGCAAAGAGAGAACTCACACACACCAGCAGAATCAGCAAAGCCGTTACAGAAAACAGTATGGGCATTCCTCCGTAAAATCAGATGAAATAAAACATCCACACGAAGCATCTATCCCACCCACAGGAGTACATCTCATGGATGTGAAATCAGTGTGTCAAAACCACACCCTATTTCCATGCTCACTGCAGCGTTACTCCAATAGCCAAGATATGGAAGCAACTGAAGTGACCATCATCTGATGGGTGGATAAAGAAAATGTGATGTATGGGCTCGGTGGCATACCTGTGACCGCAAGGAGAGTAGAAGCCTGTCATTTGCAGTGATGTGGATGAACCTAGAGGGCATCTTGTTAAGTGAGCTAAGCCAGCCCCAGTGATACCACGTGACATTGCTCACAGGCAAAAGCTGCAACAGTTGATAGCATAGACATAGAGAGTGGGTAGTCTGGGGAAGGTAAAGGGAAGGGGGCGATAGAGGCAAGCTGCGCCTGGGGCAATGGATTATGGGTAAATAAACGGAGCATGTTCTAATATTCTTTAGCACAGTGGAGCCACTTAATGAGTTATTGTCTACTTAAAATAGCCGGGAGAACCTAGGTGTCAATACATACCTCTAATGCCTGCACCTGTGAAACTGAGGCAGGAGGATGACAGTTGAAGATTAAATAAGAACTGTCTCCAGGCAGTGGTGGCGCATGCCTTTAATCCCAGCACTTGGGAGGCAGAGGCAGGTGGATCTCTGAGTTCAAGACCAGCCTGGTCTACAGAGTGAATTCCAGGACAGCCAGGGCTACACAGAGAAACCCTGTCTCGAAAAACCTAAAAAAAAAAAAAAAAAAAAAAAAAAAAAAAAAAAAAAAAAAAGAACCGTCTCCAAAGAGTAAACAAATAAATTTTAATGAACCATGAGTTGAAATGGGCTGACAGCCAAACAGAGAGGCTACAGTGCCTTAACAGATACTGAGAATCCACTGTGTGACAGGTGAGGCTACAAGTGCATTAATACCAATGCCATCGAAATATTCAAGGGTCTGCAGAATAGCTCTAAGAGAGGATTTGAGTGTTCCCAATAAGAAATGAGAAGAAATGTTTGAGGAGGTGGCTATGGTAATTACCCTGATTGGATCATTATGCATTAAATAGTGCACTATGCCATACATTCTTTGCCTCCGTTATTACACGCCAGTGAGAGACAACATGGTTCTAAGTTCACGAATGTGTCTATAAAAGAGCCAGCTTCGAGTATCCATGGTGGTAGGAGAATTCAAGGCCATTCAATGACAGTTCCAGTCCAATAAGCGCCGTCCTCTCCCCACTTCCATCCTCCTCGCTCTGAGCAGGAGAGAGAAGGGAGCCAAAGCAGGCTGCTTGCCTGCGGCTCATGTCGCTTGGCCAATGGAGGAAGAGGCATCTTTCAATGAAGAGCAAAGTGCTAACAGGATTAGCTGCTATAATTCTATGATTGAATTTAGGATTAGGTTTGCACCTTAGAGTCATTACCGGCTGTTTTGTTATGCAGAAGTGGGTAGAGACGTACATTCTGAAACAGGGTGCAGATTTCTTCCAATAGACAGGGTTTTTTAATTAATTTGTTTACTACTGGTTGATTTTTTTTCTTTTGAGATTAAGGCTGGCTATGTAGTCTAGGCTAGCTCTTCTCCTAACCACCTTGCCTCAGCTTCCTAAGTGACAGGATCACAAGCATGTGCCACCATGCCATCTATCAAGCAAGTTTAGAAAGGCATGAGGAAAAAAAATATTTCCTTGCTACAATCTCAGTCTCTGATTGCTAAATGTGTTGATTATGTATGGCTTCTAGTTCCAGGAGTTGACGCTCTGCAGAGGTGTGGGTGGGGCATAGGGGTGGGGGTGGGAGGTATTTACCTACCTAACATCTGCCCAACTCTGATGATAGGACCCCAATTTCCACCAAAGAATAAGTTCGCTCTTGTTACACTTTTAGTTCGCCACAGCCATGCTCATGTGCGGTTAAAAGAAAGCCCTGTATCTAAGCTCAGCCAATCAGACTTTCTCACAGACTTATGAACCCTGACAGCAGGAGTGTCATCATACAAAATTAATTATTCCCAGCAGCCTCCATTAATTCCTGTACCCAGAAATGCGGAACATACCTTGATTCTATGGTTACCCCGTGTCCTCCAAAGACATTCTCCTCCCTCATGCATTAGCCATGGCTCATGTCTGCTCCTTGCAGCAGAAAGGTCCTGCTTGTCAAACTGGAGGATAAAACATATGTGGCAGAACAGAGCTGGCATTGTGACAAACGTCATCCCATGGGAGGGAGTCCTGTGTTCCTCTAATGGAAATGTCACAGAGCACATCGTAGCTCCCATGGAATGCAGACAGTTATAAAAGGTAGCAGATAGATAGAGCCAGATGTATAGGTAAAGAAGCATATGTTTTTACTTCAAATATCATATGGTCATTCTCTCTGTGGTCTGGTGATAACTGAGATGGGTAGAGTTTGGCCAAGCGTATATGGTTATGGAGCCTGAGTTCTTGGAAGGCTGCTGTGCTGTTTCGAAGTAGGGCACAATTAGATGATTAGACTGAGTTAGTAAAAGCAAGACTCTTCATCCTAAAGCTATGGACCAATTTTGTAGCTCTTTTAAGAAACTCTTTGTTGAGTACTGTCTCTCTTGAGCAGTTTTATGTATTGAAACTGGGTTTTTATTATGTGTGGCTTAATGATGTTTATCTCAGTAGGAGCCAGTAAATCAAATGTCCTGGGGTTTAAGCAGAATAAAACAGATTGGGATCAAGAACTCAGTGTTGATGGCTGGGAATATAGTTCAGTGGTATCATGCTTAGCTGGTATGTGTAGGGTCTTAAGTTCAATGCACTCGCACACATACACACGCATGCACACACACACACACACACACACACACACACACACACACACAATCTCTGTTTCAGGCATTGTTCCTTTGACCAGTAGGCCCTCCTCACTATCTCCTTGCTAATAGAATGTGTGTATTGTTCAGATACCAGTCTATATTTTAGAGGTTGACTGCCCCTACCTAGTCAACAATCTTAGTTATTCAAAATACTACTTGTTTTGTCAGTAATTAGTTTAGGAAAAGACACCTGACTAAATTTTTGTTCAATGGGGCATTGAACATCCATTTGCTTTGTGGATTATTCCGAGGGATGTGTGTGTCACTTACTTTCCTTATTGCTATGACAAAACATTGAAGAGAAACAACTTCAGGAAGAGAGATTTGCTCTGGTTCACAGTTCACAGGGATACAACCCAGTACAGCAGGAAGCTGTAGTGTGGCTATGGGCCCCATCTGTGAAGGCAGCTTGCAGAAGAGCTTGCAAATTCTCACAGCCCAGGAAGCCTGGAGAGCCAAGACAGAAGCTAGGTGAGCTGTAATCCTCAAGATCTAAGATGTAGCCTAGAAAAGCTACTTCCTTCATCTCTAAAGGTGTGGGGGCGGGGGGAGGGAGAGGGAGAGAGATCATATTAACTGGGAATGGCAATGACTGGGCTTTTGAAACCTCAAAACTCACCCCCAGCACACACCTCTTTCTTCCAACAAGACCACACCTCTGCATCCTTCCCAAATAGTTCTACCAACTACAGACCAGCATTCAAACATGAACCTGTGAGGGTCATTCTTACTCAAACCACCACACTGTAATGATATTTTTAGTATCAAGATACAAGGAAAAGGGCTGGGGAGATGGCTCAGTGGTTAAGAGCACTGACTGCTCTTCCAGGGGTCCTGAGTTCAATTCCAAGCAACCACATGGTGGCTCACAACCATCTGTAATGAGTTCTGATGCCCTCTTCTGGATGCAAAGAGAGCACTCATATAACTAAATAAATAAATCTTAAAAAAAAAAAAAAGATACAAGAAAAACACTGTGCTTTTCTGTCTCTGGAAGCTGTTGTATGGAGGATTGTGGTGCCTGGAAATAGTGCAGTTGTTAGAGGATTATGATGAAAGCAAGCTAGTGAACTAAAGATGGTGAAAAACAAGACAGGAGAGAACTTGCTCTTTGATGGTATTGTTAAGACACACACAGACACACACAGACACACACACAAATTCCCTGATCAATCCCAAAGCTGCCTAAGGTCTATGCTTCTTGTTATATGAATTAGTGGTAATTCTATTCATTTCTGCAACCATTTTGAGGCTGTTGACATTTCATTTTGTTTTCTTGTTCTTTGAAAGCCCTTTCCATCAGCAGCTCCTGGTGCATTCTAGAAATTTCCCGAAGGGACTCCTTGATATCTGTAGGGTTAGTCGTGAAGGAGCAAGGATACTTTTCCTAACTGGTTCTAATGTTCTTTTGAACCTTTCAAAATGATTGTTTGAGATCTGCAGACCTCTCTAGGTACACAGAGCTCGCTTATTACTAGATAATTACAAACTACTCCCTGAGGTTGTGGCTTCACAGAATCCTCCCCATCTCTTTGCCCTCCTCCCTTCCCTGCCCCTCCATGTTACTTTCCCAGCCTGACCTATGGACCAGGGGAATATTCAGAATATGAAGTATTATCACAAAACAAATGTCATGAGCAGGCTGCTCCATCATGTAGACACTATGGAGGCTGTTTTTTTTTTTTTTTTGCCTTGTGACAATATTACAGATAGGACTTCTATATCGCTTGTGCCCAAGAGGTTGTTCAAAGTCAAACATTAAAAAGAACTCGAGGAATCATGTCTGGTAGTAGGTATGAAGAAACATGACCCTTGCTGAGGAAGAAAGGTTGGCTGTCTATGATGCCATAAAATTGGCTCAGAATCCATCTACCCACATCATGTTGGCAACAGCAAAGGAGTGCACACCTGGTCCTTTTGTAGGTACAGGGTCTCCCAGTCTAGTCTCCAGGGGCAGAGGTACAGCAACAACAGATGTGGGGCCCGAGGGTGTGGAAGAGTTAAAAGACACATTGTCACAGTGGAGAAGAAAAAGCTCCCTTGGAGGAGCCGCAATTGCCAGGGAGAAGGCAGCTCTGACCTTTGATTTGCTGATTAATTTTGTAGAAAGGCAACCTGCAGAACATTGCCCCCGGAGAGCAGGCAGGCCATGACCTTCACCCAGCTATGCTGGACAGAGAGAAACGCAGAGCCAAACCCAAGCTGACTTTGGGGCTTTTCCAAGAGAGCAATTTGCAGGCGTTTCCTGGGGTCACCGATCACTCAGTCCCGTGGCTCGACCTGTCTGATGCCATTACTGTAGTACCAAGACAGGCCTGCTGCGGCTGAAGCGGGACTCCTACACCACACCCAGGCTCACCTCCCCCACAGCTCCCCTCTCCATCTGTACACGTGCCTGCCCCATCCTGCTTTCCGATCTGCAGAGGCCATTCTGCCTCTCTAGGAAGTTGTATGTGAAAGGCAAGAAAGGGGACACCTTCCACTCCATCCCTGTGGTTTTCGGGTGCCAACTTAGGGCAACTGAAGCCCTGCCCCTTGGAAATCCAGTGTCTGAAACAACAGGGGGGCGGGGGCAGCCTCTTTCCAGAGATTGAGGACCAGCAGACTGAAAGGTGAAGTCAGCTTTGTTCTGCTGAGCAGGAAACGTAACCAGACAGGAGAGGCAATAAGAAGGGAAGAGTCTAAAGTAGAGAGATGACTCCTGGGCTTCCCCAGCTCCGACCTGGTGGATCAATCCACAGTCCTTCGACTCCCCACACCCAATACTACAGCCCTCGGGTGCAGCTCCAGTTCTGTGTAGCTTAGCAGATTGTTTCTAACCAAACAAATCCAGTGAGTCATAGCCAGGAGCCTCGCCTCTCCTCACTCAGCATGGGCCTTCTTGGACCAGTTGGAAGGACTTACACGGCATCCCTATCCTCGCTGAACGCTGAACGCACAGCGCGGTGGCGAATACCAGCATGGCACAAATAATCACTCAAATAAATATATAATAAGAGATCTCTTGGTTCCTCTCCCCGAGGGACTGAATCACATCCCTTATAGACACTTATCAAGATGAAAATGCATTTTAATAGGTTTAAAAGGTCAGGTACCCCGCACATCAACAGTTAAACTTCAGCCATGTGGAAAATGTACTGATCTTAGCAGCTCCCTGCCCCCTGCCTAACGACTGAGGAGGCACTGTGGATCCGTACACTTCAGCCTCCCATCAGCACCTTTATTGCCTTCTTTAAACCCTGGGGTTTCAATTTTCCTTCCCATCAGAGCTATCCCGCTTCTCACCACCCAGATCTTTCTCCCTGTAATTCTCTAGCTCCCGGGGCTGGAGCCTTCACACCACTGAAGAGCCACCTTTTCCCTGGCAGAGGCTGCTGAGACCCCAAGGAGCTGTGCTGTCACTGATTTATGAATCCTCATCCTCTGCCTATTGAGGAAAATCACTTTATCAAGATGAGAAGTCCGGGTAGGGGTGCAGCCGGGTTTCCTGTTTGGCTGCGAGTGGCTCTCCTGCTTATTTCAGAGGCGCATAGTTCACAGGCCATCGGAACTGCATGTGAGCAAGGCGGAGAGGACTCGTCAAATACTGCATGGGGATGTGTGATTAGCCGCAAACACATTCAGCTATGCTTTTCGGGATTTACAGGATGAGATGCAGCAGCTCCAAATAAAGAAATGAGGAGCAGAAGCGGCCTGCCCGCACGCATGCGCAGCACGGAAGTGCTGCCTCAGTCTCCCAATCAATGGATCTGAACACACCAGGAATTCTTTAGTATCCTCAAAAATATCATGTTCTCCTACGTTAGCACAGGCATTTAGTTAGTGGAAGGTTCTGGCATTTCCACTATGTCAAAAATAAGGAAAGTGAGGTTCAGAAAGGAGGGGTAAACCAGGCATGATGGTTCACACTTGGAATCCCAGCATTCAGCAGGCTCAGTCAGAGGATTGTTATGAGTTTGAGGTCAGTCTGCTTAACATAGTGCATTCCAGGCCAGCCCAGGCTACAGTGTGAGACTGTTTCAAGAACCCTTCCCCTTTCTCTCCCCTCAAAAGGAGGACAGTGGCCAGAGATGTGTCTCAGTGGTAGAGCACCTTTGTTACAGCCTCCAGTATCATCAAAGGGAAATAGAAAAGCAAGGTAACAGGAAGTGAGCAGTTTGACATCACGCCGTGAGGGAGGGGCAGAGGCTACAGTCTCAGACCTGACTTTGGATCTATTACCAGGTCTTTTGTGGACAGCCCAAGACACTGGGAGCCATACACTGGCCTCAGGACTGTATATAGTAATCTTAACATAATCGAGGTGTCCCAGTCTACTAAGGAGGAGGTACCCAGGGCAATTATTTTTCACTGTTTGTTTCCATCTGAATAGTTGAACCATTATATTATGAAACTTTAAAAGCAAGACAAAGAAACAATCTTATTCTAGAATAATCTATGTGAGCATTTAGCTCTTCCTTGTTTGTTTTTCAAGACAGGGTCTCACCATTGTAGCTCAGGCTATCCTGGAACTCACTCTGTACACCAGGCTGGCCTTGAACTCACAGAGATCCGCTCGCCTCTCTGCCTTTTGAGTTCTGGGATTAAAGGCTTGTGCCACTATTACCTAGCACATTTAGTTCTTTTCCTAATTTTCCCTTTATATTTTGTTTTGTCCGAATGTGCTTGAGATTATACTATATCTTTTACAGTCTAAGTCCCAGGTTTTCATTTAAGTTTATAACACAAGCATTTTCTGTGTTATTATTTTATCTCCATGGCTGTAATATTGATGACTATTTAGTATTCTACCAAATAAATGTATCATAGCTTATCCACTCATGTTATCATTAGACATTAGATTTTGTCAATTTTCAATTAACATAAATAATGGTGCAATGAACACCTTACACACATAGTGTTATCTTCCTATTTATGTTATTTCTTTAGGATAGCTTCCAAAAATGGAATCTCTAAGCCAACAATTCTGAGCCATTTTATGGCTCTTGAGACAGATTGCCAAATTGCCTGCTAAAAGCTTCTTACCAATTTACATAAACAATTTTGAATAAGAGTCAAAGAAGGTGACCAAATAAAAACTTAGCCAGGAATTAAATAAGAACCGCTCTATGTACAAGACTTGTATGCAGGGTAGTAAAATGCATTCTGGCTTGTAGGCCGTGGGGACATCAGAGCTCTCTCTCACAGGGTTGAACAAAAGAAGAAAATAAAGGGCCGCAGGCTGGTCGTACTTTTATTACTCCGAAGCTTCTGTGCCAGTGCTGTACAAGAGAATAACTTCAATACTGTCAGACTGCCGAGACCCAGGCTGCCCCCAGAGACCCTGGTTTAATTAGATGGGCCTGCCTGCTGTGTGGTCTGGCTCTGAGATTGGAGACGCTCCCCAGGTGATTCTGTGGGGCACAGGTTGAACACTCGCGCGTGGGTCGAGAGGCAGCCAAGCAAGGCTGATTTCAAGACACAAAGACCCTTGATGACTTCCCTAGCTCTGTTTCCTTCCGAGCTTCCTGTGCTCCGGGAGACCTCAAACTGTGGGTGCCAACAAGTCTCCCTGCTCCGCCCATCCTGAGACCAGAAATGCCTGCTACATCCGGCTCCCACGGTCCCAGAGTCTGGAGGTCCAAGGATTACTAAGAGGACCAAATGAGGAAGTTCTTAATATCTGGGATGACTATAGAGTCCCTGCACTGCCTGCCTAGGATTTAAGATAGTGGCAACCTCAAATATCCAAGTAGAGGGGATTGGTAAACCCACCACAGTCCATCTATGCCCCAGAGCAGTGTTTCTCAACCTTCCTAATGCTGTGATCCTTTAATGGAATTCTTCATATCATAATGACCCCCAACATGACATTAGTTCTGTTGCTACTTCATAACTGTAACTTTGCTACTTTTATGAATCATGATGTAAATAGTTTTAAAGAGAGAGGTTTGAACTGGGGTTGTCACCCACAGGTTGAGAATCACTGTTCTAGAATATCGTGCAGTTTATTTGTGCTGAGATGAAAAACTCTTCAAAATACTGATTGAAGAAGACCAGGTATGTGAAAGGAATGTGTTACATCTGGGTGAAAAAAAGATTACCTATTCACTTCTCCATACACAAAAACTATCTGAAAATCCTTAAAAATACAGAACTGTGACCACTTTAGATGCATGACTTTGTAGGCATGCAACTGGGAAGAGGAACGGGGACCTGGATACTTCCTTCAGGGGCCTTTCTCTGTGGCCTGTGTGCCTCTGGCATACTGTTTTGTTTATTTAATCTTTAAATTTTATCTGTAAATGTTTTGCCAGCATGTGTGTCTGCACCACATGAGTACCTAGTGCCTGTGGAGGCCAGAAATGAACATCAGATGCTTTGAAACTGGAGTTACGGATGGTTGTAAGCCACCATGTAGGTCCTGGGAATTGAATCCAGGTCCTCTGCAAGAATAACAATCACTTTTACCCACTGGGTCATCTCTCCAGCCCCAGCTTGTTTGGTTTTTGAGACAGGATTTCATTACATCGCTCAGGATGGCCTTTAACGCCCTGTCCTCCCGTCTCTACTACTTACTGAGTCGCACCACACCTAGCCATGAGCTGCTTTTATTATTGTTTTTCAAAGAGTGGTACAGATGGCTTTGACTTGTGAGATTTCAATTTTACCAGAATATGAAGGCAACATGCATCTCTCTCTCAAGGCTAGGCAGTGGCGGCTCCCATTAAGCCTGCCACTCATGGTCATGAAAGGAACTCCCTACAGTGTTGTATGATACAGAGTTTGATAAGTGGGGATACATTATATGTCTGTCTGTCTGTCTTTCTGTCTGACTCTCTCTCCCCCCTCCCTTTCTCTCTCTCTCTCTCTCTCTTTCTCTTTCTCGTGTGTATGTGTGCATGTATGTGTGGTATGTTGTGTGTGGTATAGGTATATAGGGGTGTAGCACACATGAATGTGCATATGCAAATGCCTATACACACTCACACCGAGGCTAGAAGAAGATATTGGATGGCTTCCTCTATCACTTGCTGTCTTACTCCTGTGAGACGGGGTTTCTCACCGGATGGGAAGCTTGAGATAGGATCTCTCACCGAATGGGACGCTCACTGTTTTGACTAGAGTAGTTAGCCAATGAATACCCAGGATCCACCTGTCTCTGTCTCTACCCTCAATGCTGTAGTTACAGGTACCCACTCTCATGCTTGGCTTTTATACTCAGGTGCTAAAGATTCAAACATGTCCTTGGGTTCCTGCTAACTGAACTCTCTCTGCAGCAGGAGAGGAGAGGAAGTCTTGTGCTGAAACTGCTGGGAACATAGGGGCAGGAGGAAGAAATGCTATCATCGATGGCTACAAAAGCAGCACATTCAGCATTTGGGAAACTTAAATCCATTCCTGGCCTGCTCTTGGCCACAGACTCTGAGCGGGAAAGGGTTAATCATCAATCTCTGCTGAGTTTGATCCTGAGTTCTCTCTGGAAGAGGGCTGAGCTTTTCAAAGCTGTACAGGGCGTACTCATATCCCTTTCGGAGGCCCATAACACTCTCCTGCCAGCATGGGCATCTTTAAAGGTCATTGTGTGCCTGGCTTCCAACTGTACCCTCGCTATCCCTCCTAGATAAATCCTGAGCACTTAGTGGGGGAACAGCCGGCATCTTTTCTACCTCTGTGTCCTGCGATACCTTGCCTCCAGGTGGAAGGAAACCCTCTCTGTGTCTATTAAAGATTATGTACTAAGCCATGTGGGAAAGAGAGCAGAAACGGTACATACCCAGGTCCCCAACACAGCGCCTGGCAGCCAACGGCTCTCAGCTTCCTGTCACCTCTCATTCTCATTTTACAACAAAGACACAGAACTATGTGTCTTCCCTCACCATGGGGCCCCTTCTTCTCCCCATCACTAAACGCATCCAAATGTTTCTCTTTTCTCTAAGCTGAGTTCAACTGTCACTTCCTCAAAAAGGGTGTCTCCCCAATGGTGTGGAAATTCTCCACCCTTTCTCCAGGCTTCCCCTGGAGCACATGTTCTAAGGAATCTGCTTTGCCATTAGTGATCTCATGGAGGAGGGGTTTGGGGGAATTCCATCTCAACACATGATGAGAATCTTCCCATTCATCTCCAAAAACCAACCTACCAGAGAGTTGTCTGCACTCTGTACACTAGAGCAGACAGTGCCAAGAACGTGGGTGCAGCATGTGAGCCAATATCCCAGCATGTTCTGACACTGGGTCATCAGCAAGTATTGTGTGCCCCTGAGCCACTGTTGAAAGGATTAGGGATGAGCTGGAATGATCAGTCTACAGAGGACATTTACATGGTTAGCCAATACCATCCCATCCATCTATTCTGGATTAAGTTGTTTACCCCATCCAAGTAATGGTACTATCTTAACCCTTATTGCCAGTGACCATAGCCTTATTTGGCTTTTGCAGGTGACCAGTTAAGATGAAGTTGTTAGAGTGAACTCTCATCCAAGATGACTGGTATCCCTATGAAAAGGTGACATCTGGACACTGAAACAGACACAGACCAAGATGAGATGATGTGAGATTGCACGGGAGACACAGCTTCAAGCCAAGGGATGCCCAAGGCTAACAGAAGCTAGGAAAGAGACCCACCTTAGAAGGAACCAGCCCTGCTGCCATCTTGTCTTCAGATGACTGGCCTCAAGAACTATACATGATCAAATTATATCCTTAGCCACTCAGTCTGTGGTGTTTTGCTATAGAAATCCTAAGAAATTAATGTCTTCTCTTTCCAGAGAAAGAGTGTGGTTCAAGAAGTGCAACTCTTGCTGGGCGGTGGTGGCGCACGCCTTTAATCCCAGCGCTTG
>NW_022196894.1:33201278-33212839 GCF_008632895.1 Mastomys coucha | reverse complement strand
AAAAAAAAAAAGAAGTGCAACTCTCAGGAGCTGGAGAGATAGCCTGGTGTATTGGAGTATTGGCTATTTTCCCATAGGACTTGGGTTCAATTCCCAGCACCTACATGGTGGCTCACAACCATCTGTAACCCCAGTTCCATGGAATCCTATACCCTCTTCTGACCTTTATGGGCACCAGGCATACAAGTGGTGCACAGACCACCAGGCATACAAGTGGTACACATGCAGGCAAAACCCATACACATACTGTAGAGGAGTGGTTCTGATGCTTTGATCGGGAATTCATGTTTATTGATGCTAAAGGTCCTTGCCCCCAATTGCTTTTTGATCTATCAATAAAGATGTCAGTGGCTAATGACTGGGCAGAAAGAAAGAGGCAGGACTTCCAGGTTCTCGCAGGCAAGGGAGAGGAGGAGAATTGAGATACTTGAGGGAGAGAGAAGGAACAGAGTCGGAGCAACAGGGGAGATCTTCCAAAATGTAGGTGGAGAGGGGAAGCAGCCAAAAAGTGTCTTGGGCAGCCAGACCAATGGGCTTCACAGAAGGTAACCAGGCAACCAAGCTGAGGGCAGAGTTAGATGTGTTGAGCTAGGAGTAAAGGTAAGGGCGCACTAGCCAGGGAAGGCTTAGAAGAGCCCAGCCACAGAGCTAATAAGCCAGTTTTAAAATGAGCTAATGTGTGTATGCGTCTTTCATCTGCGGATCTGAGATAGCTACTGGGCAGGTGCATACATGTGACCAGCCAAAACCACAAAACGGTGTAGACAAAACTACACGCTACAGCATACAGTTAAAAATAATAATACTAGTACATGCTCCCTTCCTCTCTCCTCCTTCCCTCCATGGACCTCATTGCCACCGTTATTGTGTTTTCAGCATAAGGAACCTTCCTTTGTGTCAGGAACCACACTAAATGCTCTAAATGTAATCTTTCTAATCATCCATGAGGTGGATCCTGTTTGTCCCTCTTTTGCAGACACAGAAACTGAGACTTGGCGCCCATAGTCACACAGCCATTGAGCAATAGAGCCCAGATTTAGACCCAGCTAGTCCAGCTAGAGCCATTTTCTGACAGTCCTCCCACCTGCGGAGGACTGAAGAAGGTCCTAAGCACTATCAATTAGAGATGTTCCCCAGGATATCTTAAATTTAAATTTGGAGGCCAGGGAGATTCCCCAGCCCAATGGCCCGTGGTTCCATCCTGGGATTTACATACATGGTGGAAGGAATTTGTCTTCTGACCTCAAACTCATGCTCCTCCAAATAAATAAATAAAATACGAAAACAAAATTCAGAATACAAATCTGAGAGAAAAGAAGCAATCTTCTTGGCTGGCCACATTTATCAGGAGCTTTTGACACATAGGAGGGACAGATCTGGTTAGAGAAAGGATAGCCAGAGAGGAGTGACAGAGAGATGAATGATGTCTAGTCCCTGTTACTTTCCAATCAGGAGAGTTATCTCAACCCACCCATCCCAAAACTTGTTTGTGAGAACGCACAAGTCACTTTCCTTGGCTTCCCATCATCTACAGAGAGTAGATTCCAGACTAGAACACATGTGTACATGTTAAGAACCAGGACTGAAGGGCTCCAGCCCCATTTGAGGGGCTCTCCCGAGTGGTCATGTGGTCACTTCTCAGGCTTTGTAAGAAGTAATCTCTCTTCAAGAGACTGAATACCAGAAAGAACTAGGTCTGCATGGGAGATGCAGGGTGTAAGTTTGAACAGAGTAGGAGAGAGAGAGAGAGAGAGAGAGAGAGAGAGAGAGAGAGAGAGACAGAGACAGAGACAGAGACAGAGACAGAGACAGAGACAGAGACAGACAGACAGAGACAGACAGAGAGACAGAGACAAGAGAGAGAAAAAGAGCCACAGAGACAGACAGAGCCAGAGCCAGAGAGACAGAGGCAGAGAGACAGAAAGTTCACTTTGGAGTCTAAGAGCTCTGGGTCCTAAGTCTTGGCTGCTTTCCTGCCCTTGAAACCTAGGAGGCGTCCCTAGATACATGCAACCCACTCCTCCTTTTCAGTTTAAATTGTCACAAGTTGGTTTCAATAAGTTGCATGCAAAGAATCATAACTAATACACGCGCAGTAGGAACCCAATAACTGTTGGATATAATGGAAGGTTCTTGAGGGAAGCAGTAAATGGGATAGAGACTACCGCTTAAGAATACTGCTCAGGAGCCTGCATGTAGGGAGCACCCAAAGGGCTCACCAGAACAAAAAGCCACCTACAGAGGTCGGGATTAGAGGTGACAGAGCCTAAGAGACTGGAAAGGGAAGTGGGAGTTTCTGTGCATAGAGGCTCTGCAGTTGAGGAGAGAGGAGGTGAAGGAAACGGAATATCAGAGACGGCTGGGAATCAGCCTGCTTCCAGAAGGATGGGACCGTTAATAGATGGAGAAAAGTCTGCAGAGAAGCTAGCTGAGGCCTCAGTGACAGAGCTAATTAGAGTAGCTGAGCAGAAAGGAATGTAGTCCCGTGTTGCAGACAGGAAATGTAGGAAGCCTCATGACTGAGAGCTGGAGCCTCAGAGGCCAAGGCAGCTCTGGAAAAGCTTAGAGGAAGACACAGTGAAAGGCAGGCAGTTTAATCTAGGAAGTGAGAGAATGAATTAATTACCCGAGGAGAGACAGAGCAGTCAGTTCCAGGGGGACAGAAGCGCAGGATGTGTATTACTGAGAAGATGGAGACCTTCCCCAAGGCAATTATGGGGAACGGTGCTCAGGACAGCAGACAGACCAAGGAAGGACAGCTCTCAGGGGACCAAGACAAGGTGATTTAGCTCGCTGAGATTATGAGAAACCCCAAGGGAGCAGTGAGTCAATGATGAGGGAGGACAGATGGCAAGGTCTCTGGAGAGGAGCATGAAGTGATGGAATGCCAGAACAGGCTGCAAGAGAGTGGTGACGTCGCCTTTACAGCTGAGGAAAGATCTAGAAAGGTGGAGCCTCCAGAAATGGAGGGATCGTAAGAAGCCTGGACTACCCTACCTGACTCAGGAGTGAAAGATGGGGACTGGGGTGGGACTTGAGGCCGGCAGCAGCCACATCAGCAGAGAGAGGTGATGAGAAGAAGGGAAGAGTTGCAAATAACAGAAAACATCTCTAATTCCAGCAAACTTCAGCAGAGAAGGAATTCACCGGAAAGTTCTCAGTGGCTCATAGAATCCAGAAGTATGTTAACTATTTATGTTCTTAAAAAAGTAGCCCAACATTACGAGGGTAAATATAACATATTTGTAATTCCCAGTTTCTGCGAACTAACTGTGTGGTTCTGGGTTTGAGGGCTCTTTTTAGGGCTCTTGGGGTGTTGGGTGGATTTGACCTTCTAAAGTGTGGGGCTGGAGGAGCATTTCGAAGATGACATATTTACTTGGAATTAGCAGAACACCTCATTAGTCCATTGGCAGCAGGCAACGGGTTTCATTCTCCTATAGATGAGTCTTTTTGTAACCCTGTGGAGTTCTTGGGGCATAGCAGTTGGCTTTCTGCAGAAGAAAAAGCAATGCCTGCTAGCGTCTGGTCTCCCAAGTCACACACCAGTGTGTCACTGTATTCCACACATGAAAATGAGTCCTAAGTCTAGCTCATTTTGATGGAGAAGACAAGTTAAGTCTCACCCTCTTGATGATGATGTATATTTGTGTGCACGTTCCAGAAATTAAAAACATCACAGGAAAGTTGGAGATTTGATGCCTTTCAAAATTAGGCAGGAAGTTGCATGGCTCGCTCTCCAGTCAAGGTCACACCAGAAAAATTTCCCCTGGTAAGCAGAACATTGGAAGCTCTGCCGCCCAGACATGAAGCCTGCTTGCAAACATTCCCTATGTCGTGTCAGATGTGACCCTTGCTCAAAGGACAAAGTCACCAACCTGAGAGAGAGGCTGATTAGATGAGGAGTTTGTGTCACTATGTTCACACCTCAGTGACCTTTGAGACTTCCCCAAATATAAGACAAGATCTTGACTCATACCAAAGCCTCCAGAGTTCAAATACACAAACATGTTTGTGTATGCACATGCATGTGCATGTACACACATATACAGACACAGACATACATACACACATAGCTGTTGATCTTTCAAACTCACGCATGTACACAAGCACATACACACCAAGAGCATTCCCACACCAGAGAGCTCTTGTCTTCTACATCCCAACTGGGTGTCTATAGCAGTTCAATGTCATTGACTTTGGGAGTTAGTGTGGACCCTGTGGGTGGAGTGGCTACAATCATGCTTGGTAGCACAGAATAGGGAAACACAAAGTGCCAGGGAGACTCATGCATCTGTACGAGGCATCAGCAATTCAGAGGCCAAGTTACTGCATCCCATCTCTGAAAGGCCCCAGGAGCCCATCTCTGAGGATGCCAAGACTCTCCTGAGATGGGAGCAGGGTGTTGGGTTTTACAACACAGCTAGGATGAGATTTTGAATCATTTAAATGTAACTGTAAGAGAATAGTGACCCTACAGGTAGAAGATAGCTAGATAGCCTAGATTCTGACACATGGCTTTAAATACACATCTTAAAGTCTTTAGTAAGGTGAATGTTATTACTAAGGAGGAAAATGGTGTCTCCTAAGGTCAATTCTAGATTTAGTTTTAGCAGGACAGCGGTTTTTTTTTTTTTTAATATAATGAGCTAGACAGAGCTGGAGGCTTTATAGGTAAAACCATCAGAGAGGGAGATTTTGGAAAAAGGAAAAGGGAAGGAATACAGATGCATCGTGGAAATAGCTCTCAAGCCAGATGCAATCTGAAGGAAGCCAGATGCAATTACATCCTCAGATGCTCAGTGTCACCTGGGGTCTAGACTTCTAATAGTCCCACATCCCCGGCTCAAGTGTGATGGCTGAATAGAGTTTGGGGGGAACTCTGGCCACATAACAAGACCATTTTCTAACTAAAAGCTAAAGAATGTGCCCAGGAGGCTGGTTTAGGCAGGCTCCTAGCACAGTGATGCTCAACCTGTGGGTCCTGACCCTTCACAGGGGTCGCATATCAGATGTTTACACTACAATTCATAACAGTGGCAAAATTACAGTTATGAAGTATCAACAAAAATAATTTTATGGTTGGGGGGGGTCATCAAGGCATTAGGAAGGTTAAAAGCCACTGTCCTAGCAAGAGACAAGATGAGTGGGTGGAGGGGAAGGCAAGGCCAGGAGAGACCAAGGGCAGAAAGGACAGTTCTTAACTGCATTTGCCAACTTGAGAACTGGGTCCTGTAATGTGATGTCTCCTTAATGGAATGTCAGATGGATGCCCTGCAAATGGTCTATGATGGATGTCCAATCAATGTCCGATAGTGAATTACTAATTACTCAATACCCAGCCACGCTGTCCTCAGGCCTGCCATAGAAGCAGGGCGCCGAGAAGGATGCCCTGAGGTGTCTTTATGCACCCTGGTTTTTAGAAGGACTTTGGTCAGAAGCTTACTCGGTCGCTTTGCTCTGCCGTTTGTCTATAATGCTGAGAAAGTTTTCTTTGTGCACTGTCAAACACACTTGTTACAGTGTATTTCAAACACTTAATCACCTCCAACTACATGCTAGGCCTTGGGTGGGGGTGTGTGAAGAGAGCTGGAGTCAGCTAGATTCAATGTTTGTCTCCAGACTCTTTGTCTCTCGGTTTCTCTGTCTCTCTGACTCTCTCTCTCTGTCGCTCTTTCTCTGTCCCTCTCTCTGTCTCTATCTCTCTGTCTCTCTCTCTGTGCGTGTGCGTGTGCATGTGTGTGTGTGTGTGTGTGTGTGTGTGTGTGTGTGTGTGTATGAGTTTGGGGATTCAGGGATTAGAAGAGTGAGATACTGGGCAATTTAGGAAAATGTAATACACTGTGAAAAAGAACTAGTAAACAGTAGTGCCGCCTATGTACTGCAGCTAGATGTCCTGAATGTGCAGTCTTGTGTACTGTGCAGCACAACCCTGTGGAACATTCCTTTCTCATTTACAGATGGAGGAGATGAAACTGTGGCACCTCTCTGGGTCATCTGGATAGTAAGTGGCAGAGCCTGCCCCATGCCTGTGTCCTTCGAAGGACACGGGGTTTTGTTTCCCCCTCTAGTTTAAGTACACGTAGCACAAGGTTTACTGTTTAACTTTTTCTATCTTTTTTTTTTTAAGTGGGCTTACTTTATTTATTTGTCTATTCTCAGATTTTCACATTTTTTTCTCATCTAAAATTACTTTATTGTCACTTGTAGAAAAAATAAATTATAAAGAAACACTGGGCTGGCAAGGCTGCTCTTCTGGAAAAGGTGCCTGTGGCGGGTATAAAGATCCTAGTTCAATCCCAGGGTCCCAGAGTGGAAAGTGAAACATTGTAACCTTGTTCACTGGTTCAGCCTTGGCTCTGAACGCACAACACAAGCACACTTTGTGCCCTCACGTTGTACAGCAGCGGGAGTCAACATGATCTGAACCGCCCCAGCTCAGATTGGAGCCTACAGAATGTTACCAAGCAACGGGATTTGCTTGTTTGTTTATTTTGTTTTTGTTTTTTACAGTGTACGCAAAGTTTCCTGTTTTTATAGAAATATAAGGATTTAATTAGAAAGCCAAGACTTCTTATATTTTCCTACTATCATTCCACAGCACATAAGTAACTGATTGATATCATTTTGAGTTGTATTGTTAGAACGGTTGGGTTTTAAAATTGCTGTTTGAATTATTGACTTAAATTTCATGAAACCATTCAATACATTTTGACAGGACTAGGACAGAATTTCCAACCATTTCAGAAATGGCCCCAAAGACACTTCTACCATTTTGTATTATGTATTTATGCAAAGCAACTTTCCCAGCACTGATGATCTTAAAATAAAAATATTGATCAACCCTAAAAGTGTTGAAGACTCTTGCAGTAACAAATTTTCAGCCAAGATTTGTTTGTGTAAAAATAAATAATTAGATCTATCTCATTAGTATGACCTTTTTTGCATTACTACTAATTAATTAAGTAATTAGTATAAACTTTTGTATTAAGTGTTTAGCATCACTCTTTAATAAATGGTAAGAGTATGTGTTTAACAAATAACTGCTTTAAAATACATTTTTTTAATGATTTATCATTGGTGTTTGGTTTGTGAACCTCTTTTATATATTTGTACACTTGAGGCTTCATACAAGTTTTGCATGAAAATAGGGTCAGAAGTGCATAAACTCTAAGAAGCTCTGATTCAAACCAGGAGAGCATTTGTCCATCTTTTGGAGGCCTTTGTATATAGAGAGCCACATACAAAAAAGGATGCGAGCCCCGCAGAACAGGGCCACACAAGGATGTGTCTTGAAACCTATTTATTTTTGCTGTTACCTCTTTTGCCTCAGCCCTCTTTGATGACATGCTTATGGTCCCTTGGAGCCTGGCTTTCCTGGATTGCAACCTCCTGCTCTCAGACAAACTCTCCCAATTGGAGGCAGGTCTGTATTGCTCACTTTGTATTGACAACTTTATGCTCATTAACCCACTCAACAGCTGCACACTCAGAGGATGCAGCACACAGGATGGGAGCCAAGAAGGAAAGGGATGACTTAAACGGCTTCAGTTGATTCTGATGCCATGGCTGCTTGGGCTTCAGTCTCATTGGTCAGCACCCACTGCCCAGTCCTTTCTGTACTCACAGAACTTTCTTGGTCTTTAAACTGAAATCAGGTTCATGGTTCACAAAGAACACTGAAGAGTTATCATTGAGGTTCCCTGGCTGTGACCACTAGATCGCAACAACCGTGCAGGGACTATGAGCTGCTGTTCTTGTTACTGTGACTGATGAAACAACTTAGGGGGTGAAGGGTTTATCTGGCTTACAGTTTAGAGGAATATCATCCATCATTGTAGGGAAACTGTGGGTGTAAGCATGTGAAGGAGCTGGTCTCATGGCACTCTCAGTCAACGTGCTGGCTAGTTTTATGTCAATTTGACACAGGTGGAGTCATCTGAGATGGGGGAACCTCAACTGAGAAAATAACTCCATAAGATAGGGCTGTAGGCAGGTCTGAAGGGCATTTTCTTAACTAGTGAGTGGTGTCAGAGGGCTCATCCCATTGTATGTAGTACCACTGTGGGCCTAGATGCTCCTGGGTGCTGTCAGAAAGCATGAGCAAGCAAGGAGGAGCAAGCCAGTAAGCAGCACTCCTATGCAACAGTTGGCTACTGCCTCCAGCTTCCTGCCTGGTTCCTGCCTTAGCTTCTCTCAATGGACAGTGACTCGGGGATATATGTAAGTCAAACTCTTTCCTCTTCGAGTTGCTTTTGATCATGGTGTTTCATCACAGCAATAGAAACTGAGACAGTCAGGAACCAGAGTGGACAAGAACAGACTATAAAACCTAAAGGCCCGTTCCCAGAGACCCACTTCCTCCAGGAAGGCTTCGCCTTCTAAAGATTCTACAGTCTTCTAAAGGAGTACCACTAGCTGGGGACCAGATCTTCAAAAACTTGAGCCTTGGGAGCTGGAGAGATGGCTCAGTGGTTAAGAGCACTGACTGCTCTTCTGAAGGTCCTGAGTTTGAATCCCAGCAACCACATGGTGGCTCACAACCATCCGTAATGAGATCCAACGTCTTCTTCTGGTGTTTCTGAAGACAACTACAGTGTACTTACATATAATAAATAAATCTTAAAACAAACAAACAAACAAACTTGAGCCTTGGGGGACTTTCCTCATGGGAGCCACAGTTAAGGACTAAAGTCCTTGTGTACCTGTCTGGCTAGAACCCAATTTTAGACATCCAGAATGCATTTTTTTTCTTGTTAAAAAAAAGATTTCTTTTTAGCTGGGAGTGATGGTACTTCCTTTTAATCACAGCACTTGGGAGACAGAGGCAGGTGGATCTCTGTGAGTTCAAGACCAGCCAGGTCTACAAAACAAGTTCCCAGGCCAATCTACAAAATGAAACTCTGTCTCAAAAAGAAACAAAACAAAACAAAAAGAGGATGTCTTTTTAAATTTTAATTATGCATATGTGTGTGCATGTCTGTTTAGGGGTCTGTGCATATGAACACAGGTCCCATGGAGGCCAGGAGATAGCAAACTCTGGTTTTGTACAGGCGGAGTATACACTCTTAACTGCTGAGCCAGCTCTTTAGCCTTCCAGAATCACATTTGTTTTGTTTTGTTTTAATTATATAATGTATATAAATACATGCATAAAATTAAAATTATGCATATGTCTGTTTATGAACATATGCACGTGTGCATGTGTGTGCCCTCAGAGTTCAAAACCCCTAAAGCTGGAGTTACAGATGGCTGTGAGCTTCCATGTGGCTGCTAGAAACTTGGCTCCTCTGTAAGAGCAGCAAGTGCTCTTAACTACTGAGCCCATCTCTCCAGCCCCGCTCCCCCCATGTTTTCCTTTCCCATCTGAGCCCTTTGCAGTACCTCTCCCTGACACTGAGCAATGCATGAAGTCACGTGTTCTGTATCTTAGCTTTCCAGTACCCAGAAGCAACCTTTACATATTTACTGCCAACAGAGACAATAATCAGTCTCCAGTCACACAGTGCTTGTAATATCCAAGGTCAAGAGGGAAGCAGACAGTCTTCAGCTGCCACATAACCCTCAGTGTACCCATGATAAAATGCATCTCAGGATAAAGTTGAGCAAATTTCCAAGGGAGGCTGGGACAGCACTCATTTTCTCACAGCTCTTCTGAAGGGCGGAGTACTGATCCTGAGTCAGCAGGTTCATCCTAGCAGTGTGGTACAGCAGGTAGTTCAGGACATAAGGACTTAGTTCTTATAGAAAATGAATGAGGTGGGTTAGGAGCTGTGGCTGAGGACAAACAGGATGGTGCTGGGCTCTCAGTCCTCTGATCCTCCAGTCCCAGGGTCTGCAGAACTCTTTCTAGCAGAACTTGAAGGAGCCTAGGATATAAATAAAATGGACCATAGGATAACGCTCAGTTTCAGGTATTTGGGCAGATGGATGTTAGCTAGCTAGGGCACAGGACAGATGATTCAAGTCAAACTGCAAAAAAGTCGGCAGAGGGTGAGTGAGAGGTTCTGCAAGAGAGTCTCCCAGAACCTGAGCAGCTAGGTCAGGTGACACTTGAGGAAATAGACAACATTCAGATGGAACTTCGGGAGGGAGTCAAGTTTGGGAAACCGAGGAATAAACTTGGTAATGTACTCCCCTACATTCCTAGGAGAGTGTGTTTCTGCAGACCCCAGCAAGAGGTTTGCTAAGACTTTCCATCTGGCTCAGGCCAGGAACAAAACATGATGCCAGGGTTCTCTGCTCAGCTTTACTGCTGGAGAGAGGCTGATTCAAAAATCTTTCAGGCCTTCTGTGATACTGTAGATGAGCAATGCCCAAGCCTGCATCTTCTTACTGCGCGGCAACAGCAACTTTCTCGGCTGGGGCAAAGGAAAGGAGTGTGTTTGTGGATTCTGTTGTTTTTTATCGTCATAGAGGTTGGAGCATAGGTCTGCTAACATCTTCAAGGCTGCTTCGCCTTTATGCCTGACTCTCCTTCACTATTGGATTCTTCTTTAATTGATTGATTGGTTGGTTGATTGATTTGTTCTTTCTCTTTTGTCTCTTACTGTCAGCGTTTGGCTTTTGCTGGTGCCCTGCAGTGAGAAGTTACTACCGTCCACAGTTCCGGGCCAGACTCATGTGATGGATAGCCTAAAAATCCAGCCTTGGCAGGTTTCACTTTCTGGGTTGAACTTTTGGTACTAGCAGCACAAGTCCACCCAGCATGGCCTGTCAGGCTGTCAGGTATCCAACTCCCACTCCCCGCAGGCCCCCAAGAAGGGGAAAGGGAAGGTAGGACACCTTCACCTCAGGATCTCTGTTTTTGATGGTCAAGGTCACAGTGCAAGAAAGATCTCCATGAGGGTCTCTTAGAGCAGGATGGGCAAGGCCTTGCTTCTCCGCAGTCTCTGCTCTGCTGGCTTCAAGCATTTCGAGTGGGGCCTAGAAATACTTGGTGAGTGAGAGGTGAGTGCTCATGACAGGACTCCCAGAATCCCACACCAGGAGTGACTCAGGCTCCTAAATTCTCACTTTTTTTTTCTTAGCTTAAGTTGAAACATTTCAGTACTGTATGCATAACATAAAAATTTTCATCTTAATCACTTTTTTCTTATTCTTTTTTTTCCTTGTCCTTTCTTTCTCTTTCTTCTTTCTTTTTCTTTTGGATATATGTTTTCTTTGTGTAGCCCTGGCTGTCCTGGAACTTACTCTGTAGACCAAGCTGGTCTTGAACTCACAGAGATCTGCCTGCCTGCCTCTGCCTCCCGGGTGCCGGGATCATAGGTGTGTGCTGCCTCTAACCAGCTTTATTTGGAGGGTATACTCAGTAGTGCTAAGTATGTTTGCATGGCTGTGCCACAAGTCTCTGGACTCGTCTTGCTCAACTGCAGCATCTTACTAATTAAAGGCAGTTCTCCCTGCCCTGTTAACAAACACCATTTTACTCCCTGCTGCTGAATTTGACTCTTCGACACATCTTGTGTAAGAAGAATAAGTCAAGGCCTTCCTCTTTTGCAGACTAGCTTGTTTCATTTTTAAAATTTATCTTTATTGGAGTGTGTGTGTGTGTGTGTGTG